>NC_052503.1:75247338-75610009 GCF_016617805.1 Bactrocera tryoni
CGAAAAGTATCAGTTGCTGTTGCGGCTCTAGCAGTTCACCGCACCACACGCTTGCCACCTCGTACATCTCGTACAAGGGACTGACAGCTAAGCATCTCCACAGCACATCAACTTCATTAAGCGTTTGTAGCCACATTCAAATGGCGTTTAAAATTAATACCTACATAGCATATATACATACATATGTATGTATATGTATCTACCATAATATGTACATAAGTACCCACATACTCGTCCATACATGCGTTGTGTTGCATGAAATAATTGTCTTAATATGTTTTATTATCATCGTTGGCTGTTATTATTGTTATTATTAATATTAACATTACAATGCACTTTTTTATGACACTTGCTCTGCGCTGGTATTTTATTCCCGGCTATGCTACTATGCTATGCTGTGTTATGCTATGGACACAGTTATGTATATGAGGGAGGCCATCGCTCACTTCGAGTTCCGACGTGCTGGCGCGCTAATGTGCCCCTGGCTTTGTTGACAGTTTTATGACTGCTTCAATACGCTGCCAGTTGGTACAAGGCAGTCTAAAGGTAAATTTGTTTATGCCATCTTACATAAGTATATACCAGCCATCATACATATATACCAGGCACATAGTGCAGCTAGCGGCTAACGCACCCATGGTGTGTATATAATTTATGTTGCAGTGTAAACTCGATATAAAGCATTCGAATTAAAAATTTGAAATTAAGATTATTTTTATGTCATGAAAATTGTATATTAAGTTTGCTTTGAGGTTTGTAACGCTTAGAAAATACGGGCGGAGACCTTATTAAATAAATGAACTAGTCTTGAACTGGTCCAATTTTTGACATATCGAGCTGTAATTTTGCATTCATGCTTTTCTCAGCAAGGAGATGCTCATTTGTCGGAATCATCGGTATCGAAGCACTATAGCATATATCTGCCGTAGAAACTGAGCGCTCAGAATCAAGCTCTTGTATGGAAAACTGTTTGATTTGACGAGATATCGTCACGAAATTTGGCACGAATTATTGCCTTAGTCACTTATGTAATATGTGATATTGCCTAAGTCACTTATGTAATATGTGAAGAAATGTTTTAGATCGGAATACTATAGCACATAGCTGTCGTACAAACCGACCCATCAAAATCAAGTCGCTGTAGAGAAAACTTTTTGATTTGACGAGATATCGATATGAAATTTGGCACGAATTATTTCCTTAGGAATCGCTACAACTTTCATAGAAATTATTCAAATCGGACCACTATAGCATATAGCTGCCATACAAACTGAATGATAAAATCACGATATATATATTTTTATGCTATAAAAAATGCAACTGTGGCGGTATTATAGCTTCGATGCATCCAAAACAGACGTTTTTTTCTTGTTTCAACGAACTTGTGCAAAAAAAAAATTTCGCAGTTTTTTCGAAATTTCAGTGTTCATCATATCCAAGCTTTACTGCATTTACATATGTGTAGTGAAAATACTTTTACTTTAGTAGCCATAAATAACATGTAAAGGTTATATATTTGGCATAATCGAAATTATTTCTGCTGTCGTAACAGTTTCTCTTCCCTCCCAGGCACTTTCCTTACCCTCCCAGGCGCAGGGTTTTCTACATAGCACGGACGCATATAACGTTTTATGCAGAAATTGCCATATAATTCTTTCCCAGCACCACTTATGACCACATTTACCGGCATTATAACCGTAGCATTACACCTTATGTGCTCATTAAATATGTGTCTTTCTTTTTGATGCTCCTCAAATTCAGCGTGTGCTTATCCATCAAAGCGCTGTTAAAGGTACATGCGTGTACCTCTTGGAGAGCAATCAACAACCGGTATGTAACTACCCATAAACATATCTTGCTATATATTAGCAATAGTAAAGTAAATAATATACCTTTCGCTAACGCGCAGTAATAGTAGATAAATTTGTTCTTAATTTTAACGATGAAATTAATTTTCTACATAATGCCCTACTCCGTCTTCTGCTAGTGCCGCTTATTTGCTGATTCCAACCAAACGCTTATCTTCAACTCGGTGCTACAACGCTTTATGGCGCCATAAATGCTAACTTAATGCCCAGTGCCGCTCTTGCTGCTTTCCGCTTAGACCCATCCACCCATCCACGTCTTCAGCCAGCCAGCGTTTGGTGCTGAAATATTCTATATTTCGTTTATGTTTTATTTTCTCTTGATTTCTAGTGGCTTCACAGTGGTAGCGCGCCCACCGTCCGGTCCAGCATGTAATAATTTTGTAGATTAGTATTAATTGAAGTGAAGTTGTTTTCCAATGGCTTTGCGCTTGTTCGCATCACTGCATTATTATTGTAGCACAATGGATTTGTTGTTGCTATTATTGTTATTATTATTCTGTTATTGTTATTGCTAATGTTATGGCTAATGCTTCTTTGCTGTAAGTAATCGTGATTATTTTCAAAACCAGCATATCATCATTCTGCCATCATCTGCTTGACCCCCGCCCCTAGCTGCCTTAGCTTAGTATCCGCAGCGCGTTAATTCTGCGTTTCCACTTCATTCTCCCGGCTGCTGCGACTATCATTGTTTGGCCTCGGTTTGCCGGCAGGTTGGCGGTCTGATTTGCCGAAACACGGCGATTTCTCGTGAGCTTCATCAAAAAGGCGCTGACGGCCGTGCTTGAGTACAGCCAGCCGACTGTTGTTGTGCTAGTACGGTAGAGGTAAACATTCTCATCATCATCTTCAGCTGAAGTACAAAAGCAGTGGCGGGAGCTCATCTCCATTACAATCAACAACATTAACTTTATAGCGAAGAAAGCTGGTTAGTTGGAGTTGTTGGTTGGCACGGCCTCTTCATACCTTTTGATGTTAATAGAGTATTACGTTTGCTGTTGTTTCAGTCCATCTTAGCGATAGCTCATTTGCGGATCGTTCGAATCTTATCATATAGATACATAAGTAATACCAATACCAACTTTGGCACAGATTTATATATATATAAAATGAATTGAAGTTCTTGGAACTTCAAAAAAAAAACAATGTCAGCAAAACTTGGCTTGATTTGACCAACTTCAGTAGGAAATAGTCAGGTTTTGGTACAGTTTTTGGTATGACTTAGTCTTGGACTTATAGTCGGTCCGTTTACCTTCGTTAGAAATCGTTTTAGAGCTTCTTGAATCTCCTAAACACCTAATATAAAAGAAGTTCAACACTAACTGTTGTCATGCGCTGGCAATATGAAGAATTTCTACTTTTTACTTTACTGCTTTATGGGGGACTCACGAGCAGCTATCAGACTAGTATAACCTAATATAACCTAAAATGTTCAAGAATTGTATAGTCTACGGCAGTAGTGATACAAGCCCTAGAAAAGCTGTCGTGTGTGTGTCTTCAATATCCAGTTATATGAGCTATATTCTTTCCTATGGAATATCCCATAGTTTCAGCTGTAATATCCAGCAGTTAAAGATTCTAGAAAAGCTGTCATGAATGTGTCTTCAATATCCAGTTATAAGAGCTATATTCTTTCCTATGGAACATCCAGGCAGTTTCATCTGGAATATCCACCAGTTACAGGTCCTAGAAAAGCTGCCATGAATGCGTCTTCAATATCCAGTTATGTGATCTATATTTTTTCCTGTTGAATATCCCGCAGTTACAGCTCTTTAGCGAAATCAATAGATGATCTGCACAAGCCACGTTCATGGGAAGTTCAGCCGAACCTATGGACTCCACAAAGAGTCAATGTCAATTAATTCTTTATTTTATAACGACTTTCCACCAGCTCCTGTTTTAGGCTTTCTGACCACTGCAACGACTTCCAAGCGGCAGTGGCTGCCAGTAGTTCTACTGCTTCAAATCGCAGTCTTCTTCAGATTTGTGACTATGCACTCCAAAAGTAGGGCAGTGATATTAGTCATGAGTTCGCTGACCGTGCACCAAAGACTAGTGACTCCTCAACGCTAGTATCGAGCTATTTTATGAATAAACTGGCTTGGGTGCCTGGCCACAGCGGTTTTGCACGAAACAGTAAAGCTGATGAGCTTGCCAGAACAGGCACTTGAGTCACAATAACTGCGGAATGGGAACGGAATGGGGTAGAATTTCTATTGGCTTCTAAGGATTTATTACGGGACTGTTGGGTCTCAGCCCAGCTCAGCTATTGTTGGATAACTACTAGCAGCTGAGCAGCCCCAAGATTCTAAATTTCTAAATTAAATAAAAAGGCAACTAGACTTCCAAGCTAATAACAAACTAAAGAAGTGTTTCGTCAAAGTACGGAACAAAGCAGTCTCAGTGTGCTTTCCTTGTCATGCTGCAGATTCGGCCATCTAACATAACATAGCCTTAACCTCATAGTCAGTACAAGCACTTATTGTAGGATATAAATATGTACCATTTTATTGCTTACTTTCTTCATCGATAGCTGCTGCTGTGTTATATCGAGAATTTTATTTATATTTCATGTGTGGAACACATTTTTCACTTGGATTCTTGCGCGCTGACATTTACGGACTCATTTCATTCTCTCGTGTCGCTGCGGGAGGCCTTGCAGACACGCCACGTCAACACAAGTAATGAGGCCTGCAGAAAGTGGCAGATTTTTGTATACGCATTTGGCAGTAAAACGCTGCCGCAGTCACCGAGTGGGGGATTCTTCATTTGGCATACGTGCGAGTATGTTTGCTGTTGCCAGTATGTGATTGGAGTTGAGATACGTTCGCTGTCTCTGCAATTGCAGTTGCACGTTGCTGTCACTCTTTGCCCGCTGGGATTACTTGGCAGTAAATAAAAATAACGCTTGATATGAGGAAGCAAAAATACTTGTATAATGCACAAAATAATGAGGGAGTACAAGGCATGGCTCATGGATAAGGTGTCATTATCGGTGTGTAACGATTAAAATATAGAAAGAATACTGTTATGCATATACACTTAGCAGGTACTTAGGTATTTGAAGCATAGTTAATATGGCGATAATGGCTTTCTCATCAAGCAAGTGCTGTAGAGGCTCTAATGTTAGAGAATATGAAAGAAAATTGTATTTTAAACAAAGTGAAGTTAGATATGAGGTTTTCATATAAAAATAGATTAATTTGTTTTGCAAAGTATTGACAAATATTTATATATATACATATATATTGGGTAGTCGAAAAAGTTTTTTCGTATTTTGTTAATAGATGCCGTTGCCGTCGTATAATAAGTAGAAGTTTGATTAGAAATACGAAAAAACTTTTTCGACTCCCCAATTTATAGTACATAGACACCTAAAATGCAAAACAACGTATCATCAAACAAATCGAAATTGAGTTTTTTATTGCTTCGATTCACTACATCATATTACATATAGAAGCATAACATTTTCAGCTTCCACTGTTAGACATAACCAATATATAACCAATGTATAACCAATACATAACCAAAATATAACCATTTAGTAATCAAAACTCAAATTTTCTATCAATATGAGTGGTTTCTATTACATGATTTTTCTTTATACATAACCAATGTATACCCAATATGTAACCAATACATAATCACTTTATTACCAAAACTCGAATTTTGTATCAATAGTATGAGTGTTTTCTATTAAATGATTTTTCTTTATATATAACCAATGTATACCCAATATATAACCAATATATAACCATTTTATAACCAAAACTCGAATTTTTAACAATATGACTGGTTTCTATTATAGCGTTTCTCCTTCGCCTGTAAACTTATGAAAAGTGATGTTACGTTATTTTGCATTTTAGGGAATGTAGTTCAATATCTTTCACGCTGATACATTGGACTCTGGTAAAGCCTGAGCCTACATACTGCCTACAACTGCCACGAAACCATTTCACGGAATGTGGCATCAAATTTTGCCAGTGCTCATGTTGTACGCAATGAAGTGGCAAAAAGTGGCAGCACAAACACCACTTGGTGTTCTGCCGCTTTTGCGATTTGTGGATTTGTGCCACAGTCGCACATACCCCACGCGCCCATCCCCAGGGGTTACTTAACGCTTCGCTGGCAGCAGACACACACAAAAAAGTAAATTGAGAAAAAATTAACAAGTGTTCGTTACAAAATATTAAATCCCCCCAAGCGCACACAATTTTGTTATTGCTTCATGTAACATTAATTTGATTGGAAAAATGCTGCACGAAAAAACAAAAATTAAGTACAATGAAAATTTACAATAAAAACGCGAAAATCAGGAGAAAAAAAGTGGAGGAAAGCAAAAAAAAAAATTAAATAAGAAATAAAAGTGAAATTTATGAAGGAAATAAGCAATTGCTGGCCCAAAATGTGTGCGCTGTGCTTTTAGATAATGTAATGTGCGCATAAAAATATGTTGCAGGCGGCGGCCTGGCAGCCACATGCTGCTCAGCAACTGACGCAAACTCATCCGCGCTCAATCAAATGTTGCGCGCAGCGAGGTGGCTGCAATGCCATGCCATGCTTGTACTAAACAATTTCAGATACGATGCTCTAATTGTATGCGCTCAACATTTCCTGCCGCCGCGCTTAGGCTGGCTATAAACTGCTGATTGTCTTGCTATGCTGGGTGCTGCGCGGCCCTAGATTCGTGGCGCGCTTAAGTGTTTTATGGCGTTATTTTGTATACTGTAAATTGATGCTTTTCTTCCCCCTCCTCCTTATTACGCTTTGTTATAGGCGTTTCTCGGGTTTTCTGCGCGTTCACTGCGCGCTGCTGGTCGTCTTGATTTGACTTGTTTAGTTCGGTCTGATTATGTGTAGCCATATGTACATGTGTAGGCCTAGGCTTATGTGTACTACATACATGCAAACATGATCAGCATTAAGGCAGGCAGGAGAAACTGCTACCAGATGTTGCCGTATGGCCTCTTTAATCTGTTTGTAAGGTCACATTTACTTATATCTACTATAGACAAATGCACATGCTTTGTGGCAACCACTAAAGGAGTTGTAAATTCGTTAAATTGATGCTGTATTAGAGTTAATTTCGAATATTTTAATTTTCTGTTGAAAAGGCGAGGATCACTAAGGAGTTTAAACGGCAAAAAAATATTAGTTTTTCCGTTTTTTTTTTTTTTTTTGGAATGAAATTTCCTAGAAATCCATTGATGCCACATGTAAAACTACGCTTCCAACTGAGCAACTTTATTCAGTGAAATAAAAAAGCTCACTCCTTTTAGCTGATGTCATTGCTGGTCACTCGGGTTCAGCGAGGAGAATACGTGTACCAACATTTGTGTGATACTTACCTGGTGTAGATAACTTCTACAGGTTTATATTTTACAGCCGAGTTTAGAACAGCTCCCAGTCATTTTTCCTTTTCGCTTCATCCATGCGGACAACGTGACCTACCAAACGCGGCCGCTATAGCAGCAGAAGACCGTGGAGAGTCGATTCGGCGCTGTTCGCAGCAACTCCGATTGACGTATGGAACGACTTGGCGTATTTTCCGTCGAGATCTTAAAATGAAAGCGTACAAAATACAGCTTGTGCAAGAACTGAAGCCGCTCGATCTTCTCAAGCAATATCGCTTGGGCTTTTGGTAAATTTCAAGAAGATCCGAGGCTTTCGAGCCAAATTTGGTTCAGCGATGAGGCCAATTTCTGGCTCAATGGGTATGTAAACGTGCAAAATTGCCGCATTTGGGACAAAGAGAAACCTGAAGAGACTCAAAAGCTGCCACTTCATTCCGAGGAAACAACCGTTTGGTGTGGTTTGTGGATCGGTCCATATTGCTTCAAGAATGATGCCGGTGAGAATGTGACCATCAGTGGCGACCGTTATCACGCCATGATATCGGACTATTTCATGTCTAAAATTGAAGTTCGTGATATTTGTGGCATTTGGTTTCAACAAGACGGTTTTGGGCCGGTCGATGGACCACCTAGATCGTGTGATATCACGCCGTTAGACTTTTTCCTCTGGGGATATGTAAAGTCTAAAGTCTAAGCGGACAATCCCGCTTCGATTCAGGCCTTGGAGCATAGCATTACGCATCGTCATATTCAAATGGCTTCTTTTCAAGGGTTTTAAGGACAGCTTAGATTCAGGCCTTGCACATCATTCGTCAGTTACCAGTCGGAATGTTCGAACGAGTCATCGGAAATTGGATTCAACGGATGAATTATCTGAGACGTTGCCGCCGCCCATTAAATTTGAAGTTTCTGTTATTTTTCTTTAAAACATTAGGAAACCTGGATTGAGATAATTTTTCCTGCAGTTGAGGATATTCCAGAGAATATAATCTACCATACTCTCATATAGTATATTTCTGCTGAGATCTTTACATGGCAAATTAAAGAATTTTGGTCTAAGCTGTCCTTAAAACCGTTGAAAAGAAGCCATTTGAATATGCAAAGTAATTCGTAGTAAAAAAAATAAATTTTGAATCACGTGAGAATGCTTAGTGTCACATTCCAACTTCACTGTTCGACACAAAAACTTATTATGCAGAATTCAACACCTTATGATTCAAAGAAATACCTTAATTTCACACACACATACATACACTGTTATAGTAACTGAAAAACATGCATTCGAGGAATGATAGAAATGAAATACGCCCGAGACAGAATTTGGGATGTGACGAAGACTAACGAAATGTAAATGCCACCTATTATTCCGAACAAATTTCTCTAGATTTAATTAGAAACCCAAAACCGCAAAAGACACGCAAATTGAAAAATTACACACGCACACAGCCACATACAAGTATGCATATGTATATGAATAAGAAAGTTTGTAAGTGTGTGCAGTTTGTGGAAAAATTGTAATTGGACGCTGGAAAACCTAGCGACGTTGACACTTTACGCAAAGTGGTTAAGCAAAGACCTACAATGACAAAAAGAACACAACAAGAACAACAACAAAAATAACAACCAACAACAAAGCAGCGAAATCACGAAACAATGAAATTCAAATGAAATATCGAGGTACAAATAGAAACCTGGCAAATGGAATTGTTTATAAACTAGGAGATAACGAAGGCACAACACGCCGGCAAAGCGCTGCAGCAGCGAACTACGAAGACAACGGAGGGGCAGGCCAGCAGTGACGAGTAGCAGCGTTGAGGTTGACTGCGCTTTGAGGTAGGGCCACACGGTGTTGAAAGGAAATAAAAGAATCCATTGTTTGTTTTATGCAAAGATACTTTAAATGTCATCATTGTGCCTACTCACAGCAGCGGCGCATAGCCAACACAACAACAACAACAGATAGAACAACAAAATACAAAGAAATCTAGAAACTGGCGAAGAAAGGCATACTTTTTTGTGTGCAGCATTTGCATGCGCTGCATTTCATTCTTTATTTTTATGCTGCTTTTGATTCCTTTTTTTCAAAGAAGGTGAGTTTATAGACACCAATAGGCTGTTCTTGCTATGTATGCTTGGCTGATCTATGTATGCATGTGTGTGTGTTTACTCTTGTTCTGTGTGCATACAAACATATGTGTTTGTTTATAAAAAATATAAGGCTTGGCATGACTACAAATAAATGCATCAATTCAAAGGTGGAATAAAGATATAGCAGTGTCAATATGTGCATACATACACGCATACAATGAGATAAGAGTTGTGAGGCAAACCCTGCCGGGAAGTTGAGAGTTTGAAAAAAAAAATTTGCGTTAAAGGAATTAATTTTTCTTGCAACATTTCTTACTTTTATAGAAGCAAAACTCATTTGGTGGCACTAAGAGTTTTACAAATTTTATGCAAAGCATGTAAACGTGAATATCTTGTCGGCTATTACTGACCTCGGATTGCTTGAACCTTAGCGGCATGTTTGAAGAGTGATAATATATGGTTTAAGTCCACTAAAATGATCCATGGTTGAAAGTTGTATGCTCGAGTGATAGAAAGCTTTCGTAAAACGTTTTCTACTGAACTTCTGAATAATGCTTAAAAAAACTTAAAATTCTCTCAAATCAAAAACAAGACGACTTCAATGAAAACCTTAAATAAGTTGGAAAAAATGCTCTCTCAACATAATGTCTCATACTCATAAAGAAAAAACGTTAATTTCTGTTGCAAAGAAGCCCTTTAAAAATATAGTAGTTTCCATACAATAACTTCATTTAGATCGTTCAGTTTGTATGGCAGCTATATGATATAATAGTTCGATCTCAACAAGTTCTACAGTGATTGTACCGTTACTATAGACAATAAGCCATACCAAATTTCGTGAAGATATCTCGACAAATACAAAAGTTGTCCATACAAGCACTTGATTCCGTTCGTTCGGTTTGTATGGCAGCTATATGCTATAGTAATACAATATCAGTGGATCCGACAAATGAGCAGCTTCTAGCGGAGCGTAGGACGTGTGAAAAATTTCAGAACGATGTCACAAAAATTGTTGGACTAGTTCGCGTTTATACTGTAATTCGGGTAGAAGGATGATCGATAGATCGATTCAGCTCGTTACGCTAATCCTTTATATACATATAAATATGTGTTATGTGCCTCCGATGTTGTCTTTGGGGTGTTTAGCGTATTTAATCGAAATAAGGCTTGATTGCCGAATCATTTGTAGATATTTTTGAAGAACCTTTAATATTTTTTAAGGCAACGAAGCTTCTCCTCACTATAAAACTAGCGTAAAATGGTCGAACTAGTGCTAGATCCACAAGACTGTTGTGTTGGGATTTAAAACCGATTTTCAGGTTAAGGCTATCACCTAGAAGAGCTCGAGTAGAGGTCGAAGGACTGTTCTTTACTACACATTCGCACCAATATAGCAGATTTTTTCTAAACAGCTCGAGTAGAAGTCGAAGTCATGTTCTTAACACCACATTCACACCAAAATAACTGAGTTTTTCTAAAGTAAGAGCCGAGTATAAGTCAAATGAATGTTCTCCACTCCACATTTGAACCAAGATACCTTAGTTTTCTAAAGTAAACGCTCCAGCCAGTAAGGTCTCCAGCAGAGGTCGAAGGAATGTTCTCGACTCCACAAGATCCCATAATTATTCTAAAGTAAGAACTCAAGTATAAGTTGAAGGAGTGTTCTCTGCTCCAGATTCACACTAAAATATCTGAGTTTTTCATAAGTAAGGACTCGAGTATAGGTCGAGAAAAAATATTTTTTGGGAACAAACGCTATAAGTCGATCGAAAACTTTTCACTGTTAGTGGGTCGCAAACTCACAGGTCAATGGATGCCGAAGTTTGTTGTTAAAGGTTATGAATTGGCAGATAAAAAACATTTTATCCTTTATGGATGCCAAATTTAGGCTTGTCAAACCGTTTATTAGAAAATTCCGAGATCTCGAATGCTTTTACTTTGCCTTACAGGGTAGCTGATCATCGTTTTGAAGGTGTTGTGCTGTAGCTCCTTGCAACAAAAGACTGCAAATATACGCAGTCATCGCTCACGGCAACAACTTGAGGCGGCAATGCGTCGACACACTTGTGCCGAACATTAAAGCGGACATACATATGGAATATGGACAGAGAATATATATGTGTATATACATATATATATGTATATATATATGTATATATATGTACTTGCTGCTGAAGAGCAGGACTTTGTATAACGCCATTGAGTGGCCTGCAGAATTGCGTGTAGCAGTATAATATGTCGACAATAAAGTATGCTAATATATTTTTCTTGGTAATAGGCTTTCCTGCCGCAGCACAGCAACGGAGTCAGCAAAAGGAGCGAAAAGAAATTTCGTTTCGTGTAGCAGCGGGAATAAATTGTATAGGAAAGCGGTGTGGCGGTGAGACAGTGCGTTGTGGCAACGCGAAAGCGGGCCTCAGCAGCAGGCAGCAGGGTACGCATAATCAGCCGGGCTGTGAGCCAACCAAGCATGCAATCAACATCAACAAGCAGCGTCATCAACAACAACAACCACGGAGGAGCAGCAACAACTATAGAAAAACAGCAGCAACAACCACAGTGAAGCAACAACAGCAACAACAAGTACGGAGTAGCAGCAGCACAAACAGAAAAAAACACAGGAGTTACGACGTAAGGCGCACAAAAGTGGCAGCCAGCAAAGTAAGCTGAAAAAAAGTGTGAAAAAAATGATTCTCCAGAAATTGTGGCGGAAAGTCTAAGCCGGCTGCAAACAGCTTTATTGAGAAATTGAAATTTATTTATTGCCACTGTCTTGAGTCGACAATTCACATTTTATTTCACAGCTTTAAAAGATATATTTATATTGGGTAGTCAAAAAAGTCTTTTCGTATTTTGTCAATAGGTGACATTGCAGACGCATATCTCCAGTGCTACCGATCACATTGTTTCATACCATTTAGTGCTGGAAAGATGAGATTTTAAGCTTCATTAAACCAAATTAAATTCGGGAAAGTTGAAAAAAAGTTACAGCTCCTCAAAAATGAGTGAAAATAATGAAGAACGCTATATTTTGAAATTTTGGTATAAAAAAGGCGAGAATGCCACGCAAGCCACCAATGAAATTTGTGAAGTTTACGGAGACGACGATGCTGTATCAGTTCGTGTAGCCCAACAATAATTCGCTCGTTTCCGTTCTGGAAATTTCTACGTGAAGGATGCACCTCGCGCTGGTCGACCTTTCGTTGAGCAATTCGATGAAATTATGGCAAATATTAACCAGGACCGTCACATAAACAGCCATGACATCTCTAAGGAACTTCACATTCATCATCCAACGATTTTGCTTCATTTAAAAAAGGCTGGCTACAAAAAGAAGCTCGATGTTTGTGTACCACATGAATTGTCTGTGAAAAATTTAATGGACCGAATTAACATCTACGATTCTTAGCTGAAACGAAATGAAATCAAACCATTTCTGTAGCAAATGGTAACAGCAGACGAAAAGTGGATGAAATACGACAAATAATGCGCGAAAGAAAACATGGTCCAGGCGTGGTGAAGCTCAACAAACGGTCACAAAGCCAGGATTGACGCCTCGAAAGGTTATGCTAAGTGTTTGGTGGGATTGGAAAGTAATCATCCACTATGAGCTGCTCCAGCCTGATCGCACGATTGATTCTACATTTTACTGTCAACAACTGATGCGATTGAAGCAAGCAATCGAAGAAAAACGCCCAGAAGTGAGCAACAGAAAGGGCTTCGTCTTCCATCAGGACAACGCCAGACCACACACATCTTTGATGAGGCGGCAAAAATTGGAAAAGCTTGGCTGGGAAGTTTTGATACACTCACCATATAGTTCTGACTTTGCACCATCGGACTACTATTTGTTAAAAATGGATTTGTGTCGGTCAATGCAAAACTCGCTTAATGGAGTAAAGTTGGCTTCAAGAGCAGACTGTGAAAACTACTTGTCGCAGGTTTTTGCCGAGAAACAAGAAAAGTTTAACACTGATAAAATAATGTATCTAGCGGAAAAATGGCGATAAGTTGGCGACCAAAGTGGCATATATTTGGTTCATTAAAGCTCATTAAAAATAAAAAAAAGTTGAAGTTTAATTAAAAATACGAAAAAACTTTTTCGACTAGCCAATATTTTATATCTTATGTGAGATTGTTTGTTTTTTTTTGTGCCACAAGAGTACGAGTTAACAATTGTCTTATATTTCCCTAACAACATTTTCCATTTTTAATATTTTTGTGCATAAATTTTTGCTTTTGTGCGCTTTGCTTGCCGAAAAAAGTATGAAGTCGAAATGAAAAGATTGAAAATAGAAAATTTGCCTAACAATAAATGAACGAAACGCATTTATAAGTATACCCAAACGAATTTCATAAGTTTTTCCAATAAGGTGGAATAAAAAAAATGCACGTGAAGTACAACAAACAAAACACACACACATATACATATACACATACAATGTAACACTGTACGTAAGCGAGGAAAATTGCTAGGGAAAAACATTGTGTAGCAAATTCGCTAAGGATAGTAACTGCATACTTGAAAGTAAGACTTTCCCAGCGCAACGCACACACATAACGCACACAAGCGCACAACCCCAGCAAAATGAAATGAAAAGTATTGTAATAATAATAACTAGTTGCCAGGCATTTATTGCTAAGCTGCGCATTGTTTGGCGCTTTCAAAGCAAAATCGAAAAAAAAAAATATTGAAAAAATATGCCGTATAAAAAGTAAAACTATTGAAAAGTCCTTACAATAATAGCCAACTTCATAAGTATGCTTTAGTGTGCATTTATGTATGCCATAGATGCCTTTAATCCTTTCCCTTTATATTCGTACTTAAAAATTTCTTCTTACAAAAATGCTTTTTACTCATATGCGCTGCTTTTCAATCAACAGCCTGTACTCGCACGTCCGTTCGCCTTCCTGTGCATTTGGGTGAAAGTGGTAATGCAAAAGGGTTACATTTCCTTAACAAGGAAATCCGTGCCACAAAAAAACGCTCTCCTACCTCAGCGTCGCCGGTGCGCTATTGTTTGTGTAATACCCTCGGCTTATTGTGTATCGAATTAATCATCCGAATTGCCATTGATATTCTCATATTTCTATTGTCCGCATGCCCCGCACACAACGCATATTCATATGTAGTTGCCTATTAACAACAAGTTTTACCACTCCCTAGCGCAGCCTATTTAGCATTTGAATGACACGAGCATGGATGTGGGAAAGCGCGTCCTGTTGCAATCCACACAAATCATTACTGAAAAGCCTATTCTTTTGTGCGCTGAAGATCTTACATTCGCTAAGAAATGGTTTTCGGAAATTTGCATTCGCTTTTCATGGGTGTTTCTGCGCTTTTCTATTCTTTTCTATTAGATTATTGCATTGTTGTCGACTTTTTGTTAAATCTATGAGAAAATGTTCTAATAATCTCTGAAAATACACGTACAAAGCATATTCATCCATTTTTTGGGTTTGATGGGCTTTCCATAAACGTTACCGATTCTTCAATAGATATTTTTTCTTTTGTAAAACAGTGAAGAAAGTGGCGCTAGTTAACCAAAACAAGAAAAAACTTTAACTTCGGCTGCACCTAAGCTAATATACCCTTCACATTTGCTTTCTTTTAGTAACTAGGTGTTCAGTTTACATAGAAGCTATATGCTATAGTAATCCGATCTGAACAATTTTTTCGGAGATTACATTGTTGCCCTAAAAAATAACTTGTGCCAACTTTTGTGAATATATCTTGTCAAATGTGAAAGTTTTCCATATAAGACCTTTATTCCGATCGTTCAGTTTGTATGGCAGCTATATGCTATAGTTAACCGATCTGAACAATTTTTTCGGAGATTACATTGTTGCCCTAAAAAATAACTTGTGCCAACTTTTGTGAATATATCTTGTCAAATGTGAGAGTTTTCCATACAAGAACTTTGATTCCGATCGTTCAGTTTGTATGGCAGCTGTATGTCCGACAAATTAGCAGCTTCTTGAAGAGGAAATGACCTTTGCAAAATTTCAAAACGATATCTTAGAAACTGTGGGACTAGTTCGTATATATACAGACAGACGGACGGACGGACAGACAGACAGACGGACATGGCTAAATCGACTCAGCTCAACATACTGATCATTTATATATATACCTTATTGGGTCTCCGACGATTCCTTCTGGGTGTTACAAACTTCGTGACAAACTTAATATACCCTGTTCAGGGTATACAAATAAAATATGTCCCAAATAGTACAGGTTAGATTAGGGGGCACGCAGAGTAAACGCTTAAAGCCGAGCTGAGCAGATTTTCACGCGAATGTACTGGCCGACTGACACGCCATACTGACACTTAGTATTTCCACTTAAATTTGAGCTAAAGTATTCGTGAAGAAGTACGTCAATGCTTTTTATAAACAAGTCTAATACTTCCTCCAGTCCCTGCAACTACGAAGCTCTTAGATATCTAAGACAAGTTCAAGATAAGGCCAAACATTAGAATTAGAAGTGTTCCAGCGTCTCTTTTATGCCTACTTCCTTGCACTGTGTCATTGGTTATATTGCTCATACGGCTCCCATGTGATGCCAGTATATTGTAAACTCTGGAAACTTGGATCTTAGCAATTCTCCATGCCCCTAAGGTATTTTATCTCATCGTGAGCCTCTTGTCATCCCCATCCGGAAATTTCATAGTTTCGTTTTTAACGATTTGCATATTTCCTGAACTGGTCTTATTAGCTACTTTGTTTCCTAGAACAGCCATGTGGACTGAAACCCAGTATATTCTCTGGCGTAATGCGCTATGTCTGAATTTTATATCCCCGAAAAACTAATACGGCTGCGTAAACTGACGTTGAGCAATACCGTAAGCTCCATCAGGAACGGGAAGGACCTTTTCGAGCCGTTCGATACCACACGAGGTTTTAGAAAAGCGACTCCCTATCGTGCGACTTCTTCAAACTACTGCTGGAGAAAATAATCCGAGCTGCAAAGCTAAATAGAGAAGGTACAATCTTCTACAAAAGTGTACAGCTGCCGTTAGTTCTGCTTTCTCCAGATTTGATAAGTAAGCGAAGCAAATGGGTCTGGTAATGAATGAGTGTAAGACGAAATATTGGCTCCCACGTCACTGTTGACAGTCATAAATTCAAAGTCGTAGCTAATTTCGTCTATCTTGTACTCAGTATTAACACCAAGAACAATGTCAGTCTTGAAATCATCGCGGAATAACTCTTGCTAACAGGTGCTACTTCGGGCCTTTTAGGCAAATGAGAAGTAAAGTCGTCTCTTGACAAACAAAGACCAAACGATGACAACATTTGATAAGTCGGCGTTACGAGTTTTCGAGAGTAAGGTTCTGGGCAAAACTTATGGTGCTTTGCGCATTGGCAACGGCGAATACGGCAGTCGATCGAACGACGAGATATGTGACGACATTGACATAGTTCAGCGAATAAAAAGACAGCGACTGCGCAGGCTAGGTTATGTCGTCCGAATGGATGAAAATGCTCCAGTTCTGACACTATTCGACGCAGTACCCACCTGGGACAGCAGAGGAACAGGAATACCTCCACTCCGTTGGAAAGATCAGGTGAAGAAGGACCTGGCTACACTTGGAATCTCCAATTGGCGAAGAGGGAAAACGCGCGCTGGCGCGCTGTTGTAAACTTGGCTACGACAATAAAGAAGAAGAGGGTCCTTTCAACAATCACGTTTTAATAACTCCAATCAGATCGAGGGTTTGAGCTTGTTTAAAGAAAAAACTTCAAAAAATCAAGATCATTCAGAAATCAGAAGAGAATTAGTACGACGATTGCCTGCTTTATTTTCTGAAATTTTCCCCTACCGAAGTGATGTATTTCGCTTGCACCTAATTAACCCTATCAACCTATGCACTCGAGGGGCCCGCAGCAACACTAATCACTTGCAAGTGAGAGTTTCACTTGTTGAACACATACATATGTATATTAATTGCCATATTTCGTTTCAAAGCATACAACAATAACAGCAAACAACACACATATGCTTTGAGAAATGATTCTTAGTACTACAGCAACAACAACAACAATTACAATAACCCACGCAGCGAGCAATGAGCAGAACACGCATTGTCACACAGGCCAAGTCTAACACATTGTTGTTGTGATTGCAGGCACTAACTTGCTAGAGCGCTGCGTCTAATTACAATAAAAATAGCAGCTGTTGCAACAGCAAACTAAAGCAACAACAACAGTTTTAAAATGCAATGATATGAAATGAAATATTTATTTATGTGGCAGTCGCTGGCAAAAGTGAAAGATTTATGCGTCTCGATTGTGGAGCTACAGCGCGGCAGAGCGGAGCATGTACGCTGTAGGCTAAACATGCACGCCGTTGGTGAAGGCGCGGGCAAGGCGAAAGCATGCTGGCAGCGCGGGAGGCAGAGTTGGGGCGGTGGAGTAGCTGGTGCTTGGTGACAGTTGCTGTTTGCTTGAAAAATGCACTTTTTGTGGCATGCTAGTGGTGCAACATGCGTTGCACTTGCCACACACGCACACATATCACACATATATAAAAATATAGACTCACTCACATATGCAGCAAGCGCTGTGTGTCTCTGAACCGCAAATAAAATTAATTTAAAGTGTCCACTTGGCGTTTCGCCACAATATTTCTGCTGATAGCGATTGCTGGCTGCCAGCGACGGACGGCAGGTCGGGTTTAGGGCGGCTGCTGGCATTGTATGAAATTGAAATTTTGCGCCTTACACCATATGTGCAACATAGTGTTGCAATGCACTTGTTTGCGCGCTTGCAACATTGCCATGCAAGCGTAAAACGGTTTCGGCTCTCGGCTGCGCGCGTCGTAAATCATCTGCCAAAAAATATTTGCTTCACACCACCACCACCACAGACCCAGCTCCACAACTTTTCACGCACATTTTATGCTGTGCCACTGCCTGTCCGCCGTTTATTTATTGGCCTCTCACGAGTTGCGCCTGTTGTCATGCCACATTTTGTGGCGCGCTCAATTGCCTGCGCTGCCACCAGCTTAAACGCGCATCGCTCACATATGTTGCTGGCAGCAACCGTGGCACATTTGCTTGCCGCACGCCCGCGCGCCGCACTCCTGCTGCCGGTTAGTTGCCACTATGCGGCAATGTTTGTTTGCTTCCGCATTACATTTGATTTTCTCTTCATTATTTCTGATTTGTAATTGAAACTTTTGTTCTGCAGCATCACTGTGGCAGGGATTTAGATGTGAAAAAAAGCAAACATTTTGATTTATTATTCGGAATAATTACATTTCGTATGCATTACAACTCCATGCCGTATGCTTGCCTGCCCGTCGCTCCCCTTGCTGCTGACGTCGCGTCGGGAGTATGAATATATGTGGTATATGGGTATGTGTGTGCTATATGTGCGTCTTTATGTCTAACTGCCAGTGTGTGCGTCTTCCTCACAATGTTGCATGTTTAGACAGCTCAACCAAATACTCGCACATAATTCCAAATCAATTTTAATGAGCGCTGCTTTTATCTCCACGCCATCGACAACAAGTGAGTTCTTCCACAAATTCCTTGTTGTTTTGGAAATTTTAATTAAAATCAAATGTTTCACAGCGCTTATTGTGCAGTTGCTGGAATTGAGCAATTTTCCTTTGAAATTCTATTTTCCCAGCGGAGATATTTTACGCTCTAATAATAAACAGAATTGTAGAAATTTGAGTGATTTATATTCGACGTTGGCGAAAGGCACACAAAACGCTGCGGACTTCTAAAGTCTTTTATATAACAGACGTTGAATTTGCTGTGGCACGCAATCATTTAGAAGCCCGCAAATTTGGTTCGAGTTCGAATGTCACATCTTCGAAATTTTCGCTTGAGAAAATTTTTAGGAGAATTTTCTTTTGAATACTTTACTTGAAATTACTTTGTCTAAAACTTTGTTTTTGTAAAGCTCGAACATGTCTTAGAGTTTAGTAGTAGAACGAAAGTTTACAATTTTCTTTTATTTTCAAATAGAAATAGAATCATGTGGTCAACATTAGTATAGGTTAGGTTAGATTGAATGAATAGGCTTATTACACATCAGACCACAAATAATGCCTCTTGGAATACTATTGACGCTACTCCGTTGTGATCCTTAGAACTCCTAGGTAAGGATCAAATAGACCGTCGCATAACTACCAAATGCTTAGAGCCTGCCACAACTTTATTGATTCGGTTAATATCAATTCCAGCCAATTCACCGGGTTTGTAAAAATTTTTGACAAATTGCGTCCTTCAAAATCTTCAGCCGCAATGTAACAGTGACCAGATAGGACGCCTTCGATGTATATTTTATGTACTATTCTCGGCCAGAAGGCTTTCGAAAGCCCACCAGTACTGATTGCTGACGCGAAACCCTTAGATTCAACGCTCGGCTGTATGAGACAGAGGAGTCGCTGCTGGTTCCCAACTTGATAAAATTTAGATGAGGGTGTATTTTCTTAAAAGCCCATTCGACGATTCCGCTGTGGCCTTTAACGTTTAATATGGAAGTAGTATATGAGATCAAGCACTCCTTGACTAGCTTTGAGCTCAATGTTGGCGAGCAAAAGGTCTGTATGGCATCCCTGATATTAAAGTGGATGCGTAACTACCTAAAAGAGGAGAAGACACCACCTCTAACCTTCCCCTTGAGCTTCGATCTAGCAGTGAAAAAGCTCACTTTGATTCTTCTTCAGAGACTCCGCCGACCGTCATATCTCTCGGAAATATGTGCAGAGTTAAGTGCATTAATAAATAAAATCAAATAAATAAAAATCAAAAAAAAAAAATCAAAAAGCTTATTAAACTTGAAGATATTTCCTACTTTTGGAAAAAAACAGTTTTTTTAGATAAAAAAAAACGTCGTCTTTTTTATTGCCAAATTGACAATTTTCAACCAATTTGAAGACGATCGGTCAATATCTCGTTGAGTTATGATGTCAGGAATTTTGAAAAATGTCGTTTCGAGAAAAAAAGCGTTTAAAGTTTCACTCATATATGATTGTACCTGCGAGCGGTCGCTTTTTAGAAGGATGCCATTCAAAAACTATTCAATGTACGACCTTGCCGATTTCACAGGTATAGCCAGCCCTTCAAAATATTAAAGTTTGCCAGTATATTCGACAATTTCTTCATAATTTGGTGCCATATTGTTTTACCTAGGAAAAGTTCGACAACCAATACTAAACTTGTGCAAACTTCACTTTTCGGAGTAGACATAACTTTGATAAAGTTTGAATCTTTCATGAATTGTCAACAAATTATCCACCTTTCAACTTTTTCATACCAAGTTTCGGAAATGTTCCAAAAATGCAATTAAAACAATAATCTTCTACACCCAACGCTTGGCAAATTGCTTTATCATTCGTGAATAAATCAAGTTTAAAATACTTAAGTTCATTTTGAGAAAATAATTTTTGTATAGATATTTCCACCTACCTTTCACATCCGCTGATAGATTGTAGCGCTTTCTGGAAATTTGGCGAAATTGCTTCTAATTGCATGAGAATTTCTTTCTGAAACGAAAAGAGAGATTGCCACTCTGCATTTAAAAAGTATAGGTTTATATATCTCCAAGTTTGATTTGTTAGTAAACCTTCTATATATATTTTTTTCGCATATTTTTTAGTAAAAAGCCTGAGCTTGGGGATCATGTGATGTTTGTATGTAAAAAAAAAGGGCGCAGAACCCTAATTTTATTGCTTATACGAGTAAATCAATAATCGATCAAAATATCATGGAAATATTTTTTTTGTTTTTAGTTTGGTATGACTGTCAGTGACATCTATGACAAATGTCGCATCAAATTAATCATTAATGTATGGTACAGGCTTGGCTTTGTGAAGTACGTAAGGTGGAATCGGCGACTTTTGTTAAATACCAACAAAGAAGTTCCACTACGTTTTGTGAGCGGAATTCTATTTTAATTTTAAAACGTTCAAAATATTAAAAAAAAAGTCTTCGTTGATAATAGTTTGTCGCGATCAGGTGTGTACCAATTAGGTACAAATTATTTAAAGAGGGTCGACAACGCGTTGACGACGAACCACGTCTATGACGGCCATCAACATCAACTGATGATCAAAACGTCATTAAAATAATGATATTGATGTCAGAGGTCTTACTGGCAGCATTGGTATATCGAAAGGATCAGTTAAAACCATTTTGAAAGAACATTTCAAATCAAAATCATTAAATTTTGTCGAAAAAGTGCGACGCGTTAACTTCTGTGAAAAAATGCTTTCTGATTGCTAGGATGTAAGGTAACGTGTTATATTACTGGTAAGGAATATTGGATCTATGCTTGAGACCCGGAAACAGAAGATCAATCGGTCAAACATCATGCCAAAGGTGAGCCGAAACCGAAAAAATCATGTCAAAGCAGGTCAAAAGTCAAGGTTATGTTGACAGTTCTCTTCGTTTAACGAGGTGTTGTGCATTCCGAATTCGTTTCGACTGGCCAAACTGTCAACAAGGAATACTATTTGTTTACGTTTGCGGTGCCTGACCCTTTTTTTTACAGTTTATGTAGTCACGGACACCTTTGTTTACATTTTAAGAGATCAAACACCCTTTAGTTTATATTTTACTAGGGTCAATATTTTATACAGCCCGCTGGCAACCAGCTTTCAGTGAGTTCACCTTTAGAATTTGAAATCACATAAATTTAACACGCGAGAGCCACATAAGCTATTGCCCGGCATGGCGTCTGCTTTTCTTTTATGAAGCCAGCTGGCAACGAGCTTTCCGTGAGGTCACGTCATCACTTTTAAATGACATCACATCTCGAAAGTGTCTACATTTCTTTTATAGAGGAAGGCACTTTTCCATGATGTCAACGCATGATTTCTATATCCCATCACATTGCGGCGCGAGAGCCACACAAGCACTGCCCAGGCACGGGGTCTACATTTCTTTTATAGAGGCAGTTAGCAGCCAGCCGTAAGGTCACCTCTTGTTATGAGCCGACAACTCGTAGCGTTTGCCCCACGATAATGCACCGTCGCATGCCGCCTTGGTTCTTCATGAGTTTATCGCCAAATTTTCAACCAATATCGTGCCACAACCCCCGAATTCGCTTGATTTAGCGCCGTGTGACTTTTGGCTATTCAACAAACTCAAATGATCGCTCCGTAAAAACCGTTTTGATTCAATTGAAGTCATTAAGTGTGAATCGCTAAGCGCATTAAAGGCTATTCTGGAAATTTATAAAACTGTTTCGAAGATTGGAAAAAACGTTGGTAGAAGTGTATCGGGACCAAGTGAGATTATTTTGAGGGGAACGATATAGATTTTGAAGAATAAGTTAAGAGTTGTATAATTATGAACAAAGTATTACTAGTTTTTGCCCATTATTATGATGAACCAAATACAGTCATTGAAAATGCAAAAATTTTCTATGTAGTTGTGCGTGTACGCATCCATTAACTATTGCAATGATATCTATGCACGTAGCAGTTAGTTACCAGCTATCGGCAGCAAATTTGTAAGAGAAGCGTGGCATTAACAATTCATGCAGATTTTCCACAAATAATTGGCATTTTATATAACTTAGAAAACAAATCTTCAACACACGCATGCATATGCAATTAAAAGAAAATGCATATGTATATGTGTGTGTCCATGCGGTTGCCCGTAGCTATCGGGAACTTAAATCGCTAGCTGTTGCTAATAACGCTTTCCATTTAGCAAATTTAAAATGCTAATTACGGTGAAATTACACACTGAGTCAATTATGTTGCTACACACACTACTTCGAATATGAATATGAATATCAAAATGAATATGAATATGGATATGAATATGTATGTACATACATGAATATATGTGCTTATGCAAAGATTGCCGCAGAAGACTACGTAGCAACAGTAAAAGCAACAAACTAGCAACAACTGTGGCGATGTACGCTCTGCGGCGAAGGTGCATTGACTCGCTTGGATACGCATATGTGCGTAGATACAGATCGCCACGGCAATAAATATACACATACAAGTACACATGTGTGTATATATGTAACTATGTGTGTGTGTGTGTGCGTGTGCACTAAAGCAAGCCAAAGTACACGATTGCTAATCAAATATAAATTCATAAATGTATCTCTGCAACAGCTAATGGCCATAAATATTTATATTCCTGCATATATGCCGCCATGTGTGTACATACTTATATACATACATATGTATGTGTATTAACATACATAAGTATGAATATGCAAACACTTTCTGCAGCAACTGTTTGCACTTAAAAGTACAAGTACTGCTGTAACGCGCGCCTCTTGCGTGTGCGCGTGTGTGTGGCAAGTACTGGCCGAGCTGTATTTATTTATAAGTAAGCTTAATTGCAGCTATCTCGGCCTGTCATTTGCCGTATTTCGCTGCTCTGCGCTGGTGAAAATCATAAAAAATTCAAAATGTTAGGAAATTTCGTTGGAAAACTTAAAATTGCTGGCCGCACCTGTGTTGCGACGACGGCGGCGACCAAACGGCGAAAACTTTGCATGAAATCTGAAATCCACCACGCAGAAAAGTTATATATCAGCGCTTATACTGGACGGTAAATCTGCTGTGATATTTCCGCATCTTGCGGAGGTCTTGCAAAGTGGGCTGAGAGTGTGGTTTCAGCAAATAGAAATGGTATGAGGTGCAAATAAGTTAAGCTGGGTAATGGTTTATTATAATGAGCTTTAAATACTAAGTATGTGGTGATTTGTTATGCTAAGTTGTGCTATGTTATTTTATGTTATGCTATGTTATGTCACGCTATGTCATGCCATGATATGTTATGTTGTGCTATGTTATGTTAAGCTATGTTAAGTTATGCTATGTTATACTATGATATGCCATGTTATGTTACGATGCTATCTTGTGATGTTATATATATGATGCGATGTTATGATATGCTATGTTATGTTGTGGTATGTTATGTGACGTTGTGATTTGCCATGTTTTCGCTTTAATATGCTATGTTATGTTTTGGTAGGATGTGCTATGTTATCGCTTTGCTATCTTTTGTTATTCAATGTTACGCTATACTATGTTATGCTATGTTGAGTTATGGTTTTATATGTTATATTTTGTTGTTTTGCTATGATATTTTATGTTATTTCGTGCTATGTTATGCTATGCTATGTTATGTTTGGCAATGTTATCGTTTTGCTCTCTTAAGATATGTTAAACTATATGTTATTCCATCTTACGTATGTTATGTTAAGATAGATTTTGTTATGCTATGTTATTTTTTCGCTACGATGTGCTATGTCATGTTGTTATTTGTCCTGTTATTCCATGTCATGTTATCACTATAACTGATATGCTTAGTTTTCGCTAGGATGTGCAATGTTAACTATGATATTCCATCTTATGCTATGCTATGTTATGTTATCTATGCAAAGTTATATTATGTTATGTTATACTATGATACCCCATGTTATGTTGTGGTATGCTATGTTACGTTGTGATTTGCCATGTTATCCATTGCAATATTTTCGCTTCAATATGATATGTTATGCTTTGCTAGGAACTGCTATGTTATCGCTTTGCTATCTTTTGTTATTTAATGTTACGCTACACTATGTTGAGTTATGTTTTTCATGTTATATAATGCTATGTTATTTTACACCATGTTATCGTTATAATATGTTATGTTATTTTCTTTTTCTGATGTGCTATGTTATGCTGCTATTTTATTTGTATTCTAAGAAGTATTATCGCTAGAATATGCCATGTTTTCACTAGGGTGTTCTGTGTTATTCTATTCTAAGTTATACTACGCAAGGTTATGTTATTTTGTATTATGCCGATTGTGCTAAAATATAATAAATATTTTGTTCAAATTCAAGTTAGTTTCACAACAAATTCATTTTAATTCACGTATGAGGTTGATATTAGCAAAACGAACGCTCAACGCCTTAAAGTAGGCTTCAAATTCAAGTTTTGTTCAGCACCTGCATTCTTAAATAGACTTTTTTCCATAAATGTTCCATATGATATTGGCTGGGATCATCATATTGAAGCATATTTTTAGGCTTTCAACGCTGTTTTGGTAAATATCAGCGCTCAAAGCCTAAAAGTATGCTTCAGTAGTGATACCAGGCAAGGCCACTTGGCACATATGTACATATGTATGTATTTGAGTTTCGGTTTGAGTTTGAGAACAGTAATATGACTAGATCACTAACCAAATCAAGAAAGCATTCCAAGTAATATTGCAGCTATTTCAGTGCCGCCTTAAGTCCGTTTAGGAGCAGTTAATGAACATGTTATATTAAATCACCACATATAATTATAAATAAAATATTTTAATTTGGCTTATTGTAGTTGTAACCAAATTAAAATTTTTCCAAATATTACAAGCAACATTCCTTACTGTATGCTTTTAGCTTTGTTTGTTTGCATTTTAGCCCACTGTGCGCACACTTTCTAAGCGTATGACTGCGTTCACTTATATGTGCAAGGCAAAAGTGCTTACAATTTATTTAAAATATACCTTGGAGAAAAGCCAAAATCAAAGCAGCTAAATAATAAACAAAAAACAACAACAACCAGCAGTAACAACAAAAGCGCCAGCAATTAAAACGGCACGTCCGTCCGCGCAGCCACAGGACTGAAGCGGCAACAAATCGCCGTGATTACGAGTAAGTGGCAGTTAAGGCGAAAACAACAACAAGCATAACAACAGCAGTCACAGCAACAGCAATCACAGCAACAACAAGCATAACAACAACAGTCACAACAACAGCAACAGCAACCAAAGCAAAACAGCAGTCACAACAACAACCATAACAACAATAGCAAACCGGCAGAAAACAGCTGCACTAACGCCTCAAAATATTTGCTGTTTGCCAGCCAACAATATTCCTTACTAGATATGGTTGTTGTTGCAGCAGCTATTGTTACTATTTGCCATTTGCAGAAGCCGTCAGTCGTCAGTAGTCAGCCGTTAAAATCCATGACAGCAAAATTACAACGGCGAACAATTAGAAATGCAATGGATATATTCTCCTAGGACGAAAGCGACTGCAGCAATGAAGGCGCGCAGCCATAAGTGGCTAAGTATGCGCATAAGTATGCGAGCGCATATCTACACGCACACACATATGGTATGTGTATGTATGTGCGCTAAGTGCCAGCGTAGTAATGTCGCCTGTCACAAGTGAAAATCTTAAATGCCACACATTTTAGCGGCGGCATTAGAGGCAGCGTCAGCGGCTGCGGCGCCACTAATAAAATTGAGGCGGATACGCGCGTCAGTGGGCAACAAAAACAACAGCGCGCATATAACAAACCCCACCTAATGCCAGGCGGTCGCGGCCGCGGCCGCTTCACGCGCCATGCGCGTCTCGTCTTGCGCTGCCTTGCATTGCGTTGTTTTGGCGCGTCATGGCAGCCGCGTCAATGTGGCCGCTTTGAGGAGGGCCTCGGGTGCAATGCGCTCGCCTCTATGCCGTTGTTGTTGCCTGCGCTTTCTTCATATTTTAATTTTAGTTGCGCGCGCTTGTTTGTTTATCGCTCTTGCGCGCCTGTCAACTTAAAAACAATAATAAAATATAAATAATAGCGAATTCTAATGGGCCAAAGCGCGAACGCAAAGCGCTATAGCCACACAGTGCCACTGCCGCCGCTGTCGTGGCGTGGCCAAGTAGGAAGCGCAGTGCATGCGTTGCGTGACGCTGCGTGCTTTGGCAAATTGTCAAAAATTGCGCGCAAAATGCCTTTTAGCCGGCCGCCATGCAGCCAACCAAAGTGCCGTTACTACATATGTGACGTATGTTGTTTTTGTTGCTGCTATTGCTGCAGCGTCGCTTGTTGTCATTATTATGTGGATTACAAGCAATAATGGTTATTAGTATTTATTGTTATTTTTATTGAGCGACTGTGGCACTAAAAAGCTGCAAGTAATTTCACGAAAAGGAAATATGGAAAATTTTAATTAAAATTGCAAATGGAATTGACGTGACGCGACTGCAAAGCTAACACAATTAATTAGCTACACTGAAAATATGAAAAAATATTTGTGTTGACACAATAGCAAAATACAATGATGGCGAAATTTCTGTCTTGCCTCAAGTGCTTAACAGATACACAGTTTTTTTTTTTTTTTTTTTAAAGAAATAAATAGTTTAGACTCATAGCTGCGTCAAATACGAAATATATAAAATTTACCAGCAAGGTATAGAATGAATAGGGTATACATTGTAAAAAAAAAGTGCCCAGAAATTTAAAATAAAAGCAAAATATTTAATTATTCAGCAATATTTGTGTTTTCGCTTTAAAATAAATTCCCACTAAATGAACTATAATACACTTGGGATAGAACTTCTTATTGCCTGTCTGTCCTTCTTCTTTACTGGCATAGACACCGCTTACGCGATTATAGCCGAGTTAACAACAGCGCGCCAGTCGTTTCTTCTTTTCGTCACGTGGCGCAATTGGATATTCCAAGCGAAGCCAGGTCCTCCAACGGAGTGGAGGTCTTCCTCTTCCTCTGCTTCCCCAGGCGGGTACTGCGTCGAATACTTTCAGAGCTGGAGTGTTTTCGTCCATTCGGACAACATGACCTAGCTGTCTTTTAATTCGCTGAACTATGTCAATGTCGTCATATATCTCGTACAGCTCATTGTTCTATCGAATGCGATATTCGCCGTGGACAACGCGCAAAGAACCATAAATCTTTCGCAGAGCTTTTCTCTCGAAAACTCGCAACGTCGACTCATCAGTTGTTGTCATTGTCCAATTCTCTGCACCTTATAGCAGCACGGGAATTATGAGTGACTTAAAGAGTTTGGTTTTTGTTTGTCGAGAGAGGACTTTGCTTCTCAATTGCCTACTCAGTCCGAAGTAACACCTGTTGGCAAGAGTTATCCTGCATTGGATTTCCAGGCTGACATTGTTGGTGGTGTTTAATGCTGGTTCCTAAATATACGAAATTATCTACAACTTCAAAGTTATGACTGCCAACAGTGACGTGAGAGCCACTGTTCGTTTGTGGTATATTTCGTCTTGCCCTCGTTCACTGCCAGGCCCATTTGCCTGTCTGTCCTTCCGCAGTAAATTCATGACGCACCAAACCACGAATATCGAAAGAAACAGTGAGCATCACCTTGATTTTTTAGCAGCTTTGGTGTGTTTTTTTTTGGTTTCGGCTGGTGTTTTTCCTCCATTCTGATGATTGTTGACTTATTTGCATGTCAAACTCATAAAGCCATGTCTCGTCAGCAGTAATATTGCTCTCCATTAATGTGGGAACCGAATTCGCACGATCAAGCGTGTCCAAGGGTAAAATAATGTCGAAGGCGCTGAAAAATGCACCCCTACATGTGAACCAGCATGCTTACAGAGCAGGCAGACCAACCAATACTGCTCTGCATCACCTAACTTCGGAGATAGAAAGTTCGCTGGAAGGAGGGGAAGTGATGGTTTGGGTCTTCAAAGACATCTAAAGTACTTTTGACAACACGTATCACAAGAGCATATCCAGGGCACTGGAGAAATGGAAAGTGACAGCACAGTGCGCAGATGTATTGAGGCCGTACTGCGCACTGAAACCTTGATAGGAGCCACCAGGTTGGGCGGATGACAGATGTAACACATTCTGCGAGGACACTCTCTGCGACGTATTGGTCAGGTAGCCAAACATCAACTGCTACAAATGACAGCAAAAGAGTGTGGCAGAGGTAAGGTAATCTCGTCCCCGCGGATGAAAGAGTTAAGTGGTGTAATACTCTTTCCCTAAGATACAGCATTATCAAAAGGATTAACTTTCACAAGAAGTTCAATGTTACCCTTAGCAGTAAATGAATAAATGATTCCACTCTAGAGCTACCGTTAAGGAATAGTACAATCAAGTGGTACACTGACGGCTCGAAAATGTCGGAGGTATTTGGTGCAGGAATCGCAGGACCGCGCACCAAACTCTCTATACCTGAGGGAAGTTTTCCAATCATTTTTCACGCAGAAGTCTTTTCCATAAGTCGGTATGTAGAAATAAACCTCCAACGCAACCATTCTCCAGACTACTTGTCGCATTCTACACTGGGCACTGTAAACTGAAAGAGCACTTATATAGCATGGGCCTAACTTCTTGCGTAAATTTCCGGTTCTGCGACAGAGAGCCTAAAATATCAAAAGACCTGTAAATTGACTGCCTAGCAGTCTGCAGACGCAGGTTGCAAGCCTTTGGATCCATGTTTCTAAAGAGAGATCACATCGCTTCGCTAGCATCCAGCAGTATATTGGACTATATCAATATGCTGAGGCTAGGTGAGTCTTTGTGATTTAGGAGAGAGCACAATAGACTAAAAGTCGCGGTGTGTCTCATTTACCTATCTATTGTCCAAATAGACCTATTTACAGTACGCTTTTTGCAAAAAATTCAGCTTTATCGGTATGAGTTGCGCAAGAACGCGTTTCATATCCAAAATATCCACCAAAATCATTCGAATGGGTTCGCGAGAGATGTCTAGCTCTATTGCCATCTCTCTAACACTAGCCTGACGACTTTTTAGCACCATATCCGTCACTTTTTTA
The DNA here is from genome assembly GCF_016617805.1 of Bactrocera tryoni. Classification (NCBI taxonomy): domain Eukaryota; kingdom Metazoa; phylum Arthropoda; class Insecta; order Diptera; family Tephritidae; genus Bactrocera; species Bactrocera tryoni. The sequence goes on from NC_052503.1 coordinate 75,277,161, forward strand.
ATATTTTCATCAATTGAAAAGGTCGAAGGATCAACGACCTCTCGACCGTCTTTGAAAGTTTTGTAACACTCCTAAACTTGTGTTTTTGATAAAACTGAATCACCGTAAGCCTTCTCCAACATTCGCAATACGAAATTTGGTAGAAATACAAAATTTTAGACGAATTCTTTCTTCGATAGTTCTATCTATTGTAAAAATCGTTACCCACTACAGATGTGTACCAATTTAAACTGCTGATGTAAGGAAACTGCTATTCGGCATAGTAATTAAGGACAGTCCTACTAACTTCAGTTACTCGAGGAATTTAATTACAATTTCCGGGTTCTTTTTTTCATTCTATACATACGACAGTCGGATATTCTCTTCTAGCATATTTTTGACCGCAAGTGCTCTCATAGAATCTCATGAACTGCCTAAATAAGGCTCTAAATTCCGCAATAATCAGCTGACAAACTCACGGAGCGCGATTTTCGAAAATTTGAACGGATCTCCATATAATTTTAGACCTCTGAACATTCAGTTAACCTGTTAACTGTTTAAGACAGCAGTGCACTCTTCGTAGACATTGTTCAAGTCGGATTAATATAGTCATATGAACTGTCAGATCCAAATAAAGTTCTTGTATGGAACTTTTGTATTTGTGAAGGACATTTTAGCTCCGGTGTAACCGAAATTAAAAAGTTTTCTTGTTGGATTTAAGCAGGCTTTTTTAAACCATAGAAAAAAATCTAAGGAAACTAAAAAAAATACAAGGAAAATCTAGCAAGAAAACCTGAAGAAACTTTGAATCGAACGCCTTACCCACATGCTGGACAGTAAAATGCAATTTCGGTGCATAAAAGTTGTTGGAAGACATTCATTGTGGCATAAAAACCATCATTACTTGCCATCAAATGCATTTAGGGTCAGCGCAGCGATGGCTTACTGAATGCATAAAAAAGACCACACAGAGCGCGTTCAGCTTAACGCTGACTTCATTTCTGCAAATGGCAACACAAATTAACTTTATTTCTTATAAAACAGTGGTGCGTTTATAGAGAACATTGCAGTTGTTGTTGGCAGTGACTTTTTTTGTGCTATGAACTCAAAGTGAAAGGGAAAATTGCATTTCCTGCTAATTTCCAACTACTTCTAAATAAGTTTGTGTTACTATGTCAGAATAAGCAGAAGCTTTTTGTAGACCAACTCTTTTTGCTTGCTGCTGCTGCTTCTTCTTTCTTTACATGCGCAGCATATTTCTCGCCTCACTGACCAAGGCATGTGAGATATGCACCGGGCGCAAAAAATGTGAAAATAACTTTTTTCTTTTTTCTTAGCAAGGAACCAAGAGATACTGAAAACTGCTGACGAGCGCATACAACATGACTTTGTTGCAATGCTAGTGTGTGTTGTTGCTTGGCTAGTACACGTACGTAGCACATACAGCTGCGCGGCGTAGCGCGGTGAAAACATGAACCGCAGTACATGTGTGTGTGTGTTTAGGTGGATGCCAGTGGTTGGGTATCCGGTATTACCCTTTCAAATGCGTAGTCTCCACGCTGTACAGCTGAGTCGAGGCGGCGGCGGCAGAGATGAAACAGCGTAGAATTGGCATGAAGATAAAACAGCTGAAAAGCGCATGGAATGCCGGGCGATGTAGCGTACGGGCGCGGCGTTTGCGTGAATCGGCTGATTTGAAAGGTAAATGTAAGCGGGCGTTGTTGTTGTGCTTGCTATGGAGTAGCGGCAGCTACTAGCCAAACAGCTGATTAACTGCCAAGTGAAAAAGTTCTAGCGTGTAAACATTTATGCGGGTTGCGGCGGCAGCAGGCGCAATACAGCTGGTTTGCACGATAAGGTTGGCAGGAACTTGCTGATCAGGTTGGCAGTCGGTAGCTTTGGTGTGTAAATCGAAGCGCAGTAGAATGCGCTTGCCACAAATGATAATTATTCTGCGCTGCGGGCTATGCGGGTCTGAGCTGTGCTGTTAGCGTGGCAGCGCGCTTCGTTGTGGTGTGTGCGCTGCGACGCGTTGAAAGCGCTGCGTTGCGGTCTTGTGCTGCGCGCTGCTGCTTCATACGCGCACTGGCTTCTAGCGCGTTCTTGCTTCGTGCGCGTTGGTGCTTCATACGCGCACTGGCTTCAAGCGCGTTCTTGCTTCGTGCGCGTTGTTGCTTCGTGCGCGTACTGGCTTCAAGCGCGTTGCTGCTTCATGCGCCTGCAGCCTCATTGCGTCAATTTACAAGTCCCTTTTGTTGACGATTTTTTTTTTGCATACCACTTTTATTTGCTTGCCTTTGTTGTTGCGCTGCTGATAACTTTAACCTTCACATTGTGCGACACAAAGCACGAAACAATAACAATAAAAAAGTATGCAGGCAATTGTAACAAAGGCAAGCCATACAACGCGGCCGTGTCGTCAAGCCAACGACATAGAAAGCGCTGACGCGGCGCGCAAAGGGTGCGGTAGGCACTGTGTTTGCATGTAAATTACATACGCAAGCGTGCAAACAAATAAAAGAAGCTCAAGTGGAAAATATGAGTGGAATTTCGCGCTGCATTGCACACACTTCATGATACCACAAATTAAAATAGCAACAACCACAAGCCATGCAAGCGCAGCCGACCGCAGTTTTATGCGAAATAAAGCGCGCTGACAAACCGAAGTGCGCGCTAGTATGTTAGCCAAAACTTAAAGGCAGCCACTAGCGCGACGCGCTTACATGACGCTGATGCGGGTCCCCAGCAGCTGACTGGCCGCGCCACATTCAGCTTCATACCTCCAAGCTGCGTATGTATTTTAGCATTTGCATGCAAATGCATTTCACATTACTTTTCATGCACACCTTCCAGCGCTATACATATATATTTAATTTTTAATCACCTGCGCACATACAAACACACGCACCGCGCATACCGCCAGCCAGCTATTGCATGTAATACAACACTTAAAGATAACTAAAAATTAATTTTATGCTTGGCATAACTATTTACATGACAAACCCATAACTGCCTCTTGGCTCTTTGCGCCACTGTAACAACTTCATTTATGCTAATTCGCCGCATGCGTACATATGTAATGACACTAGCACTAAAATAAAAAAATAGCTCTACTTCCGCACATTTTATTGCTGTTTCGCGCTGTCTGCGCCTTCACGCACGCGTTCTACACACGATCGTTTTGTCGAGTGCCTCCTTGATGGCTCCTCTTAGAGTTTCAGTGCGTGCATATGCTGCCTACATAAATTCTGCTTACAAACGTACACACTGTGAGTATGCGCCTATTCTAAGTATTAGCCCGCAGTTATTGTATTAATTATTAAGAATTCATGTCGGCCGCACTCGAACCAACTATAACGCGCCCGAAAGTGTGCACTTAAGCACCTGCCCCATTATTTTAGTGACCTCGTCCAAAGCCAAGACTACTTTAAGGTACTTCAAGCGTTCTAGAAAAGCACAAAATATTTCGAGTTAATGGCGATATGATAATTAGTGATGCGCTTCAGCTGAAGTGTTGATACGAGGGCCTTGAAGAAGTGTGGCTCTGATATTCACTTATTGTTTATTTTATGCCTTAATACAAATATAAATTTTGGAAAAGTAAATAATTTTAAATAAATATACATACATAGATAAAAATTGAGAGGGAGGTCGAACTGTTTAAGTATGAAGAGCTTGACAAGCTGACCGACAGGGGAATGCTTGAAAATTCTACGAAACGATGCGGCGACCAGCAGAAGGTTTCAAGACTGGAATTCTGGTTCAGAGTAATTTATGATTGCGATACTAGAGGCTCTGTTCTGTTAAGTTTGGATATCTAAAACCGAAATGTTGATAAAAATTTCATAGCAGGTGAGATTTTTTGTATTGTAGTCAAATTGTACCGGAGCATACTCTTGTAGAACCACCAGAGGTGATCTAGCAACTGATACCCAAAGGAAAATTAAAATATGGAGGAAACACTCCCCCAACCTGCTGAATGACAGTGAAAGCTTAACACAGAGTTAACAGGTGTTAGTGAATCCGATTTCCCAATCGATAGCGATGGAGTGGATGTTCCAATGGCCGACTAAGATGAGGTTCGAATAGCAATTACCCTCTTAGTCTGAAGAACAACAAAGCGGCGGCGGCCGATGGATTGCCGGCGCAACTAATCAAACATGGCGGCGAAGAAGTGATAAGAAGCATGCATTATCTTCTTTGTAGAATATAGTTGGCATGGCCGACAATTGACATTTAAGTGTGCTCTGCCCAGTTCACAAAAAGGCAGACCCCACAATATTATCGAGCGTAATGTGTGGAAGATTAAAGTCCACTATAAACAAACTGATTGGACCTTATCACTATGGCTTTTGGTCTGGATAATCAACAACTGGTCGGATATTCACCATGCGCTAAATCTTGAAAAATACTCATGAAAAGAGGATCGACACACACCACCTCTTCGTCAATTTTAGAGCTGCTTTTGACAGCACGAAAAGGAGCTGCCTTTATGCCACGATGTTTGAATTTGGTAACCCCGCAAAACTAATACGGCTGTGTAAACTGACACTGAGCAATACCAAAGACATGATTTCAGTGCTTTTTTATATTGAAAAGGCATATTAAGCAAACTGTTCGAAGAGAATGTAAGACTTCGGTTGCACTGAAGCTATACAGTTTAGTGGTAGCTAATCGAGGTGAGGAACCTATCTATATAAGACCAACTTCCAGAAACGTACGTTCAAGACATAACTCTATACACAAGTAGAGATGCATTAGTAGTAGGTTTCAAGAATCTGTTGGCTATTGCTGCAAGGAAGCTGCTACCATCACGGAGTTCATCAAGGACCCTAGCAAGTTTGTTGCTACTGCTGCTGCCTCTGCTCCAGCTGCTTGTACGGGCGCTGCTGCCGAAAAGAAGGAAGAAGCCAAAAAGGAGGAGTCGGAGTCCGAGGAAGACGACGACATGGGTTTCGGTATCTTCGACTAAACAACTCAACATTAAAGTTGGAGAGTGCTAAGCACACCGTCGTTCTCTAACCATAGATACATCTACTTCTCCATTAATCGAAAGCAAAGATCAGAAACGAGGTTATGAGAAATCCCAGGAATACAAACTGGAATCTCTACAGGCAGATACCAAAAAGCAAGAGACTTAGACCTTGAAAAGACCCACGAAGTGGCGAAACTTTGGAAACTGTTGTCCAAAAGCCCCACCACGCTCGGTCTAATTCGCAAAAGTTGCGGAAAGTAGATAGACAACTACCAGGACTCATTGGAGAGAATATGCACTTTCCAGGCTGTAAGGACGCGGTAAGTTCCAGCTATGAAGAGAGTAGTGCAGTGAACGTTTCCTAACACATATTTACCATATTTACCGAGAATAAAATAGAATGGGCATTAAGCTCAATCCACCCATACAAATCTCAAAGCCGAAAGGGCTCTTGAATATAAGTAATAGCTCATTCCTGGACATTTCGGGTATGTTGAACAACGTCTCTACAAAATATATTCTGAATAGTATACAGTCGATAAGTGTTGACCCTGCTATACAGCACTGGATCAGACGCTTTTTGACCTCTAGACGGAGACGAGCAAAATGGAAGGACACTAAAATTACAAAGGAAATATGTATAGGTATTCCACAAGGTGAAGTGCTATGCATGTATCTCCGCTTCTATGGAAATTATGTAGTGGTGAATAAGTTGCTAAGCAACTTGAAGGCAAGGCCCCCAAGATAGTAGTAGTAACGAGTAGGTGTCTACCGGCCATTAGTAATATTTTGACCACCACTCCCAATAAAACCCAGAAGTGAGCATCACAAGCAGGTCTGATTTCACCACTGCCTTTGACAATAACCCGCGCCAAATTTCATGAAGATACGTATTCAAATAATTCAAGTTGTCCATACGCGCACTTGATTATGATCGTTCAGTTTGTATGACAGCTATATGTTATAGTAGGGCGATCTGAAAAATTTGCTCGCAAATGGTTCCGTTACTTTTCACAATAATTCGTGCTAAATTTTGTGGTTATATCTTGTCGAATAAAATAGTTTTCCATACAAGGATTAGCGTTTAGTTTGTATGCTAGCTATATGCTATAGCAGTCCGATCTAAAAAAATTCTTCAGATATTTTAGAGTTGCCTAAGAAAGTAAACTGTGCCAAATTTCGTGAAGATATCTCGTAAAATAAAACATTTTTCCATACAAGCACTTGATTTTGAACGATCACTTTGTATGACAGCTATGTACATATGTATATGTTAAAATGGTTCGATATGGCCAATCCCGACAAAAAAAGACTCTTGTGTAGAAAAGCACGTGTGAGAAATGCCAGCTCGTTATCGCAAAAATGGTGGAACTAATTTTGCTTTTACAGCAAGTTATTGTTTACATTTATTTATATTCGCATGCCTGCTAACAAGCCGAATTAATTAATGCAGCACAATTTCATTGTTACTATTGTAACAATTTTTTGTTTACATGTCTGTTAGTTGAATTATCACTGCAGCAGTTGCATTTCTATTGTTTTTGCAGCGCAGCGCTAACTATTGTAATTTATTTTATAACCAACTAAGTTTTAATTAGCCTTACGCTTAGGTAGATATTTATATAACATGTGTATGTGTAACGGTATGTTTGCATACCTTTGTATGATATGTGTGTATGTTGTTGTTGTTTACACAGAAATACCTTGTAGTTGCATTTTATTTGTTTTGTCTAGCGATTTGTTGACTTTTGTTCCTTTGTTTTTTTTCTCTAGTATTTTTTTTGTACTTTTTTATTTATTTTTGTAGTATATATTACATATAAACAACGTTGCTTTCTAGTTATTTAAGTCAATATTTGCTTTCGTAATTTATTTGGAATTATTTACAATTTTCTATTGCATAATTTGCCAGGTCAAGCTGGAAGCTGTTAGGCTCGTCAAGAGTAATTAAAGAAGAAATTTATATAATTTCCAGTAACTTGCGTTCTTTATCGGCATTACTGAGAGTTCTCATACTCTCTCATGCACTGGTGCTGCACAGCTATAGTTAGACCAATTCTGCTCTACAGAGCAGTAGTATGATAGGCAGGTGTACGAAAATCCACTTAGCGGAAGTTAGTGGAAAAGGTTCAGAGGCTCACTTGGCTGTGAATAACGGGAGCTATAAAGACAACTACAACAGCCGCTCTTGAGCTGGCACTAGACCTGCCAACTATAGACCTTTTCGTTGGAAACTGCGAATTTGCAAAATCGGCGGGACGACTACTGCCTGCAGGAGAATTTACATATAGAATCTCCGAGCATAGCTCGATGGGTATTGGTGGTTGGGCAAACACCGACTACATAACCCCACTTTTAAACTGGGAAAGAAGGTTTAAGGTAAGCATAGAAAAAGATAGCGGGCGAAAAGGTACGTTTGCTACGCGCAACACTTTAAACATTTACACTAATGGCTCGAACGATGAACGATGAAGTTGCTGCGGGAATGTACTGTCCAGAGTTAAGTTATAGTTGCCGGACCACTGCTGTATATTTCAAGCTGAGGTCGTAGCCAGCCAAGCAGCGATCAAGGCAGTAAGCTCGTATTGCATATCGCCCAGAAGTGTCTTGAAAATCAGGATAGCAGTGGAAAGTGTGCCAGAAGCAAGCAACTTAACTTCTACTGGGTGCCAGGCATCGAAGGCAATGGAATAGTGGACGAGATTGCCAAAAATGGAGCACGGTTAACAACCGAAAACGTGATTGGGCAATCCAGGCACTGTTTATACGAAAAGCTGGACAGAAGCTTGGTAAAGAAAATCAAAACCCGATTAAACGAGCTACCTGGTTGCAAAACTGCAAAAGTCATCTGCAAAACGGTAGATCCGAAGTACATAGAATTCCTATTGGCACTCGATAGAAGAAACTGTAGGAAAAAGAATGGAATACTAACTGGTCACAGTCTGATAGAGACACATGCCCACAGTATGGGTTTGGCAAATCGAGAATACTGCAGGAAATGCCTAGAGCTAGGCATCAAGGAAACAATGGAGCATCACTTGTGCACTTGTCCCGCATTGGTAAGACTACGCTGTAAGCATCTAGGGATCCCATTGTATGATACACTGGAGGAGGTATTGGCAGTGAGGCCGCAGAGTCTGTTAAAATTCGTGGCAAGCGCAGGCAACCTACTGCAATGACTACTGCTGTTGGACTTATCAAGTGAACTACATCTGGTATCGCAACTCCATCGCAAAGAACCAAACAAAGGACCAAACTAGCCTATGGGTGGCTTATTGGCCTATCAGATTAATCTAACCTAACCTATTAGTAAGTTTTAACAGAAAAAAAAATGAAAACAAAACACGCTCTAATTTATGCTCATATCTACGAAATACATTTTTTTTCTTGCCCTTCTTGCCACCAGTTCTCATCTCTTTTACTGCCGTGCCAATCAGGCGTCTCATGCTCGTCATTTCACGGCTTATCGCTGATATCTTAACGGCTTTTATCCTTTATATATTTGTTTTCCTTCGGTTGTTATTATTTATTAATTTACTCTTGTTGTTTTTGGCGCTGCACACTGCTTGTTATGACGACCTCAACTGTCTCTCAAATTTACCAGACTACTCTTATCATCATAAAGCCCGAAATAGATTTTAGTTTTTGTTTTTGTCTTTCACTTGTTTTTGTTTTTTAGTATTTCATTTCTTTGTTTTTTTTTTTTTTTGAATTTCTTTAGTAACTTTCTGTTTCAGCGCCTATTTATATATCTTCGCGTATGTGTAAGCTATACCTACATATAATATATTTCGACGTCCTCTTAGCGATAAGCGCAGCGCATGTTGTCATATTAAATGCGGCTCGTTGTCTTGGCGTGGCTTATCTTAAATGCCATTTAGTGTATATTATTCGTGTGCATTTGTGTTGCGTTAAATACATACATATGTATATGAATAATAGTTTTTTCGTCGCATTTATCTAAGCGTCAGTTTATTATTTAAAATGTCGACTCGTCGGCGATTAGCGCTCTTATAGTGTTTGGTGTAGCTTTAAGATAGTATGTCACTTGTTGTTTTTGTGTTTACTTTAGTTTGGCATTGAGAAGGCCGTCAGTTGAGCAACATTGTTGGTTGTTGGCTCACAGCTCACAGCTCATAACCAGATATACGCTGTTCTATACGGCCGGCTATATACGATAAGATCTTTATTTGTGCACCGGTCGCTCGCTGAAACGCTGAAATGTTCAATTGTTGTATCTATATACATACTATATATATATATATCTATATATAAATAATTGTAGTTATATACGAAATTTAACCGTGTTCGTATTGCATGCCCGTAATCATTGCGAATTTCTGTGCTTTTATCACTCCGCATCTCTCTCTCTATCTCTCTTTATTGTTTGTTGTTACTGCTTCGCCATTTGAGTTGATTTTTTTGTTGCGTGTTATCATTAATGTATGTTAATATGTTAATTAAATGCCATTATTTGCATCTTATCACATTTCATTCTCGATAAAATCTTAATTGCCTTATTATTCGTGTTAACCAGTGAAGTTCTCTTTGTAAGCGGCAGTTCTACTCGATCGGATAGCACATTTTGTTTATGTAAGTGACCAGTACACTATAGATCATATCTATTAACATACCTAATATAAAAGTGGAGAAAATCGTAACAAAGGCTGCATTGAACTTATAATACCCTACATAAATAAAGAAATTGCCATACAAAAACATGATTTTGTTCATTCAACTTGTATGGCAGCTATATACTATAGTAGTCCGATCTGAAATTTTTTTACAGATATTGTAGCGTTGCTTTGGAAAATATTTTATGTCCAATTTCGGGCAGATATCTCATCAACTAAAGAAGTTTTTCATATAAGAACTTAATTTAGATCGTTCAGTTTGTATGGCAGCTATATACTATAGTAGTCCGATCTGAAATTTTTTTAACAGATATTGTAGCGCTGCTTTGGAAAATTTTCTATGTCTAATTTCGTGCCGATATCTCATCAACTAGAGAAGTTTTTCATATAAGAACTTAATTTTGATCGTTCAGTTTGTATGGCAGCTATATGTTATACTGATCCGATCCAGAAAATTCTTTCAGATACGATGGCATTTTCTTCAGCAATAACTCATGAAAAATTTCACGCAGATATCTCGTCAACTAAAAAAGTTTTTCATGTAAGAACTTTATTTTGATCATTCAGTTTGTATGATAGCTATATGCTATAGTCGTCCGTTAGTGGTGGCTCCGACAAATGAGCAGCTTCTTAGGGAGAAAAGGACGGGTGCAAAATTTTAGAGCGATATCTCAAAATCTGAGGCAAAAGTTTGCGTATACACAGCCAGACGAACGGGCAGTTGGATAAACAGACGCGCAACACTAAATCGACGTAACTCGTCACGCTAACAGTTATTGTTGTTTTTGACGTTTATTGCTGAGTGTTATAAACTTTGCGGCAAGCTTCATATACCCCGTTGAAGGTATAAACAGGAATCTGATATTGTGGCTGGGAGGTAATCATTGTTTTTTGTATTTTTAGAGAAGGCACTTGAAGCTTCAGACTTAATTACGATACCAAAATTGAACTCCAAACGGTTCCATTACGCAATACTTTATGCTGATTCCTGAACAGATCTTCAGAACCAATGCTTTAAGACTGAACGCAAAGGAAGAACTACTAGTTTTATATTGACCCAGATTGACTAATAGATGTTAGCGCCGAATTTATTAGGTTAGATTAGATTAATAGGCAGATGTCTAGTAAAGCCCACATAGACCGTTTTTGTAAAGATCTAGCACGTCTTAAGCTTTAGGAATATGAAGAAATTTTACAATATTCTTCAATTTTCAAATAGAAATGGAATATCGATCACAGGTTAGGTTAGGTTAGATTAGGTGAATAGGCAGATTTCTCACATAGACTGCTAGAGACGTTTGTCCGTTGAGATGCACAGAAACCGTAATCATGGATCAAAGATACTGTCGCATATCAACGAAACGTCTAGAGCCTGCTACAAATTTATTCAGGTGGCTTACTATATATCAATTCCAGCCACATCGCCGAATCCGTAAAAGTATGACAGTCGAGATGTTTTAAGATCAGTCTGTCTTAAGCTGTACAGTGAAGAAGAAAGTAACTAAGAAACATCTAGTTCATCACCTCATCTTATCTTCCACATCCTCATGCTGCCACCTCATCTTAGTCATTACAACTTTCGACAAATTCTGTGCTACAAAATCTTTAAACTCAAAGTGTGAGTTCCAATGGTATATAATCCAAGTAGAACGTATATTAGTGCGGCGATGTGAGCCTTGCTAAGAGCTAGCAGAAGGGTTTCGAACCCCTACAAATGCTGGTTGCTGACCAACGCTTGCTGAGCTCACGTGAAGCCCATAGAACCAGCGCTAGAACGCGGGGAGACAGGGGAACCAATACTCGTGGCCATCCTGGTGGTAATTTGGTGCCTTTTCTTGGTTTATCATCGACTTTACACCTTATACATCTTCAGAGAATCACCATAATCAAACTGGGAAACTAAAATTCCTTACAAATTTCCCAACGCTCTTAACCAAATATAAATTAAGCTCGGCAGCTCTTTAAAACTAGGAGCACCGTTAACAGCTGCCACTAACTCCTCGCCACCTTTTTGCTAAAATTTCAGGGTACGATTTCAACAGCGCTAATTACGTACGCCTAGCATCAGATGTGATTTGCAACATGTGCCCGGCAGTAACGCGAGCAAACAAACCACATTCACCCAGTTCTGGGTAGAGCGCTATTAGAAATCCACGGTGCATGAAGGCACTTATCGAATTTCAGCAAACTTACAACAACTACAACAACAGGCAGTGAATGCGAACGCGCTCAGCATCAATTCCGTTCAATCAACTCAGCTTTACTTAATTATTCCAGAAATTTTCGCTTAAGCATGAAAGGCACAAATGGCTGGCATATCGGCTGTGGATCCAACCGTCGGACGACCAAATGAACGCAGCTAAGTTTGAGTATGTGTAAGCGGGTGTTTGTAAAACTGGCAGAAGTGAGCAGGAAAAAGTTTCGTTTGAGAAAACTTTGTGCCAGTGGAGCTGTGGCGCAATAAACAACGACGCCAACTAGCAAGCAGCGACCCCAAAACAATGGCTGACTGCCATACAAATGCCTGCTAAGCAGTTAAGTTGAGCAGTACTTAGTGAGCGGCAAGTCGGCGCGCCACACAACGTCTGCCTAACGGCTTGACGGACGACTGACCCAGAACGTCACGTCCAATATTTAACCTCAGCCAGTCAGCTGCGAAGCCCAGCCATTAGCCAGCGAGCGGCGTCCAATGCGTTGCACAAATGGGTATCATATTTCCTGTTGATATATTTACGTTGCTATTCGGTTGCCCATTGTATGTATGCTGCGTTGTGTTTTTGCCGCTCATGTTAATGCTGTTCTTGGTGTTGTTGCTGGTGTGCTTGTTGATGCTGCTATTGATTTCATGCCACTTCGGGCACTTCAAGCGCGCCTAACCTCAATGCGTTTGGACAGCATCAAATGTTTCAAACGCTTCAATGCCCAGTGCGTGCGTTCGACCGTCTTTTCCGTGGCCTACACTCACAACACTCCGCGCCACTTCGTTCCCTCTGCGCGCTGCAATTCGTAAGCTTCATAGCGGCTGTGATGCTTGACGACTTCAAATTGCCTCTTTTCGGATTTGTATTGCAAATGCAGCAACGCACATACCCCTTATATATATAATATATGTAATCTTATATTTTCATCAATTTTCTTATGGATTATATTGCTAGCGCCCACTAAGAAACTGGTGTCTGGTTCGTTTTGGTTATCACCCACAGATTAAGCAAATGGTCAAGGAATTTTCGGTATAATTTCCTGAAGGGTTAATGATACTGCCTCCAATTAATATTGCAGTGAAGAGCTCGACAGTGAAAGAAGCCGCAAGAACCTTCGGGCATAGCTGGATGGGCCAGTTTCGGTGAATAAAATAGATAAAATTCACCCTTTATTTGAGAGAAAAGGTTCCAAGTCATTCAGGATGATGGTTAATGTTATAGGAGTGTGAAAAACACCAGCGGAACTTTTACGATCTATACGAATGGATCCCAAATGGCTAATGCAGTGAGTGCCGGGCTCTAGTTCGCGGAGATGGATCTCATGCGACCTTCTAAGCTGCCGGAATACGGCAGTATCTTCCAGGCACCAGCTTTCAACATCTAAACGAACGCATTCAAAATGGCTGACGGAGTGGGCGCCGAGTTCTATTGCGCGGCGCTGGACCGCATGTGACTCTCGAAGCTGCCGCAATACTGCAGTATCTTCCAGGTAGAAGCTTTTGCGATCATGAAAGCTGCAGAGATAGCTAATAACGCAGGAAATATATAAATATTTACGATGGTACCCGTTAACCAAGAGTCAGATAAAGTACTTAGAAGCCGTAGGAGAGTAGATATAGTGACTATCGGAAAGCAGCAGAATTCATACTGGGCATACCAGGCTCCAAGGGCATAGCAGGAAATGAAATAGAATATGTGATTGTGAAAAGAGCCAACAGTCCAGCTATCGAACCAGTTCACGAAATATGCAAGTCGCTAAAAACGATACACAATGAAATTTTCGAAAGGACTGACGGATAAAAGTGAGATGGAATTCCTTAGGGTGTAGAATTGCAAAGATCTTGTTCACGGTAGCAGAAGGAAAACTCACAAACTTCTACTCACACGATCTCGAAAAATCATATCCAGAAAGCGGAAGGAAACAAGCAAACTATATAGGTCTCGAAAAGACTGCATTACGGTTGTTGAACTAGTCAGTGGTCACGACTTTCTGGCATCATATGAGAGCTGTATGGAGTCTATTGTCGTTGACATATGTAGAACGTATAGAAAAGCAGTCATGAGAAATAGTCTGGAAAAGCCCCTCGGCTTATATCCAGCCGTATCTAGAAAGCGGCTTAGATATCAAGTAGCTTCGCAGTTCAAGGTACTGGATGAACTGTCAGAATTAGATGTCAAGCCTCTATTAAACCCTGCAAAAAGCTTTGATGCAAGCTCCAAACTTCAGTCATTACAACGTCCAATGTAAACTAACTTACCCTAATTTTTTATGACTTAACCGAAAGTATAACTACTGAAGATCCATTTTCAGTTCTTTTTTTAATTTCAACGCTTCAGAATTCTTACAGGCCATGTACGCGTTAGCCGAGCTCATCGCTTCAGGCATTGTAAGAGTTTTTTTCGTTGCTGCCATCAACACGCTTAGTGTTGCATGCACACGTATATTGTTGTTGTTGTAGTTATTTCATCGTTTATGCCAAAATCGTTGTGCGTTACGCATAATAAATTCGCTTTAATTTATTTATACAATGCAATAGAAGACGAGAAACCGGCAGCAGCAGCAGCAAAATCAACACTGCAAATGCCAATAATACAAAAAGAACAACAATAAAATGAGCACAACAACATAGGCCAGTTTAAAATTGTGCCTCTACATCGCTCAGCAATCTACGGCTTGGTGGAGCGTTATAGGCCGCAGCGTCGGGCGCGTACACCAACAACAGCAGCACAGTAGCAGCAGCAACAACAGCAGCTGCTCTATCACTATCAGCAACGCCATCACCAACGCCACGCCAATCAACGCGCTACTCAACAGTGTGCCGCAATTCAGCGCGCTTGCCACCCTCCGCGTGCCCAGCTCCGCCGACGCTGTATGCTTTCCGAAAACCAGCAGTCCGCGGTGTCCATAAACGTCAATTCCCTTGCCGCCTTTTGCTTAGCGCTCACTTTGGACAGCCGGACAGTTGGCGGTCGGTGTTCGGTCTTGCCATTTGCGGTGCAGCACTTTTTCAGCGCTCACTGTTGGTTGTGTTTTGTTGCTTTCGTCGATGCCTTGAAAATTGTGGTTTGTGATTTGGTTACTTCTTGCTTTTCTGTTTACTGTTGTTGTTGTTGCTGTTTCATTTCATATTTTTATGGGGTGTGGAGGCATTTCGAGTAGCAATCTTTCTTGCCTAAATCTGCATCAACTTTTCTTAGACATTTTATTACTGATTTGCGTGTGTGTGTGCGTGTGTTTGTTTTGCTTAAAAAGTTGAAGTGTTCCATATAATTTGAAATATTTTTGCTTTTAGTGCTTCTTATTTCATTTTAGGTTTAGCAGATAAGTGAATTGTTTTCATAATCCGTAGACACTACTTCTTGATTTAGCTTTGGCGTACAAATTTCTTGAAAGACAGTCTTTGTGTACTTTAATGGTTTACTGATGGTTTTTAAATAAGTCGATAACAGGAATGCTTGAAAAATATATAATAGAGATCATTACATTGATCTGAGGAACTTGTTTTTGTTAAGCTTTTATTTAATGTTGTTGTGTTAAGGAAGTGGCCTCATCTTGAGACCCAACATATAGAACGACTCGGTGCCTTTTACATCGAGATTTTAAATTGAAAGCGTACAAAATACAGCTTGTGCAATAACTGAAGCCGCTCGACCTTCCAAAGCGACATGGCTTCGCTCTATCTTTCAAGTTTCAAGAAGATCGGACGTTTTCGATCCAAATTTTTTTCAACGATGAGACCCATTTCTGGCTCAATGGGTATGTAAACAAGTAAAATTGCCGCATTTGGGACGAAAGGCAACCTGTAGAGTTTCAAAAGTTGGCATTTCATCCGGATAAAACAGCGGTTTGGTGTGTTTTGTGGGCTGGTGGATATGTTTTCAAAAATGATGCCGATGAGCACTAACCGTTATCACGCCATGACAACAGAGTATTTGATGAACAAAATTAAAGCTCGTGATCTCGGCGACATTTGCTTTCAAAAAGACAGCGCCAATTCCCACACATCGCATCAAGCAATGAATTTAGTGAAAGAATACCACGGTGAGCAGATAATTTCACGTTTTGGGTCGGTCGATTGGCCACTAAGATCGTGTGATATCACCTTGTGAGACCTTTTCTTGTGTGGACATGTAGTATAAAGTCTATGCAGACAATTCCGCTTCGATTCAGATATAGAGCAAAACATCACGTGTGTCATTCGCCAGTTACCAGTTGAAATGCTGGAAGGAGTCATCGAAAATTGGACTCAATGGATGAAACATTTGAGACATAGCCGCGGCCAACATTTGAAAAAGATAATCTTCAAGAAGTAAATGACAAATAATGTTAATTTGAATAATAATAAACATACGCATAAAATTTGAAGTTTCTGTGTTATTTCTTTCAAAAGTAGGGTAACCTTTTATTTGGTTACCCAGGTTGTTCTTCAATATTATTTGAAAATGTTCTGTTATTGACAAGCTTTTCATTTTTGAAGACAAAAGATGAGATTTAACAGAGCTTTACTTAATAAACAGCATGTACTAAGTATCAATAACTCTTATCTAGCACTGATTAGGGTCCAGTTACTTGAAACCATTTTTTAATCGTAAGGTTTCTTTTATCTGGCCTAGTACTCTGTTTGTAACATCCAGCAGGAAACTTCGGAGACCCTATGAAAATGTATGTGCTATAAATGATTAACGTGACGAGCTAGTTCCTCAGTTTTTTAGACGTATTTTTCTACACAAGAAGCTACTCATTTGTGGAAGCGATCAAAATGAAGCTTTTGTATGGCAAACTTTTTTATATGCAGAGATATTTTCACGAAATTCGTCACAGGTTAATACCTCAAGTAACGGTATAAGTTGCGAAGGAATTATTCAGATTGGGCTACTATAGCATATAGTTGTCATACAAACTGAACGATCATAATCAAGTTCTTGTATGGAAACTTTTTTATATGAGCACGTATCTTCACGAAATTCGGCTTGGATTTTTATCTATTACAACAATATAATCTAAGAAGATATTGTTGAGATCGAACCACTATATCATATAGCTGCCATACAAACCGAGCGTTCAAAATCGAGTTCTTGTATGGAAAACTTTTTTATGTGAAGAGATAACTGAACGAAATTCGACATGAATTACTACCCAAAGCAACACTGTAATCTCCAAGAAAATTGTTCAGATCGGAGCACTATAACATATAACATCCATACAAACTGACCGATCAAAACCAAATTCTTGTATGGAAACTTTTTTTATAAGAGGCGATATCTCAACGAAATCCGACAAAAACCGAAGTAAACAGTTTTTCTCTTTAGTTTTTTTGTAAACCAAATTTTTTTCTTGTTGTTGGCCTTGTTTTTTTTCTTTTTATTTTAAACCAAACTTTTTAGTACCGCAAGAGCTTCTCTGCTCCTTACACATCTTATATATCTATAGCTTATCTGCGCATACATATGCAATTCTAGGCCACCAAGCGCAAATCACAATTAGATACGCCACATAATCCAACTTGTGCAACACACACCTACATATGTACTTTCCACAGCCTCCTTTAATGCCTGCGCGCACTCCATTTCAATGGAAATTACTGTATGCAAATATTGCCAATAATTTTATGTAAATACGTACGCTATGCCGTTGTACATATGTATGTGTATATGTGTGAATACATATCGATTTGTAGTAGAGTGCGGCTTAATGGCGAAACTTTTCCAATAATGTTTTCCGAAACAATTAAGTGGCACACGCTGCTTACAAGCACATACCAACAAACGTACACATAAGCTTACAAGTATAAGCCGTGAGCATTTAGTCTCTGCACAAGAGAAGCCTACTTTTGTGCGCGGCATGCATATTATTTAAAACCCGGAAAGTTCGAAATTTCACAAACACAACTTGGCGCTTGAGTAACGAGAGCAATGTCGTGCGGCACATGAAGAGCAGGCGCACCGCAGTAATTCCAAAACCAACATATTCGAAACAGAAGAGCAATTAGAATAATTCAAGGCATTGATTTGTCGTTGGGGAGCGCTTTATACGGAATACTTCTATGACATGCCATGAGCGCACATATCTGCCATACACTCCGAGGCAATTGCAAAACAAATACGAGTGTTTACGAGATAAGTAACGCTAATGCTGGAGGAAATCTGTGTACGCGGTTGGAGTGTGGAATACTAAGTGGATGGTGTGCTCGTTACGGCTTTAATTTGGGCAAATGCTGTGGCAGTTAAGTGCAGAGTATGGCCTAGTAGTCACCTAATTCTGGAGGAGTGATTGTTTGCGGCTTTTTCCGTTTTGCCACAGTTGTCATTTATTAGGTGATGATGTCTTTTCGAAGCTTAATTTATGCCCATAGTTATTTGTATATTAATTAATTACTAATGTATATTGGTTATTTAAAAATAGATATATATGTAATCATTGAGAGGGTGTGAGAGCGAGAAATTTACTCAAGTTCTGAAGATTATTAACTATATATATTAAGTAGGAAAGAGAATAAGGAACTTTGCATAAATATATGTTTAGCAGAGCTTTCTACCTGACAGAAAACTATTTCTGTCGAACCGATGTCTAGTTAACGGGCATTTGGGTATATTTACTTCGGCAAACTCAGCTTAATGCTATTTCTGAGTGACCTATGATCTTTGCTCTTCAGAACAAGTCTATCTAAGGAGATATCTATGGTTTAATCAGGGTCTGATGGTCTCGTTAAGTCATATGCTAAGCAATAGACAGGCCATATAAGATGGAGAAAGTATAAAAACCGTTTACTGGATCACTTGTGGCGCCCCTCATGTAGGCTTCCCTCGCTTTGGGTCATCTTAAGGAATGAATTAATACCTTTACGCGACAGCGGGAGCTTCTGCTAAGCGGACGACCAAGTTGTCGTTTGATCAGGGATAAATTTAATCGGCTACTCCGGCTCATAGAAAGGGACCTTGACACTATTACATTCCTGAGCTCGGTCAAACATCTCGGACTTATCCTAGATAATAAACTGAGCTGGAGAGAGCACATTGCGGAGATGGCATCCAAAGCCTTTCGAATCTGTAACTCTTACAGAAGAGCCACTGCCTTTCGCAAGGGTCATCCGTCCTATACTAACTTACGGAACAGTGGTGTGATGGATGTCGATGCCGCAAATGTGCTGCATTAAACTTCTGGAACAGGGCCTTTTTGCTAGAGATTACGAACGCAATGAAAACGACATTAACAAATTTCTCAGCTCTGGAGCTTGTTCTCGATATTCCGTCCCCTGAGAACTTAAACATAATATTTTCATTCCCCAGTACAAAAGAATGGACCGGTTTTGTGATCGACAGGCGAAACGGCGAAATCTATATATTCTCGTACGGATCAAAGGGTACAATAGGAACATGATTGGACGTCTTCTGCAGTAATCCATATGCCGAGACTGGCTTCAAACTAAATTTTGTCTTTCGGGCAAAAATTGTTGACATAATAGAAGGTGCCAAGTGGGATTCTACTCTAACCAGCAAGTTCATTGACGTATAAAAATAGAAGGAAACGAAAAATCAGACAGGGGCAGCATTCGGCTCCCTCAAGATTTTTTGAAGCAATATATCCTAGAGGAAAACCTCAGGCCTTGGAACACTATCAACACAGCGCGTATTACAAAATTACTTTCGAGATGTTGATGGTGAAGAACACAATAAGCTTCAGAGCATTCGACTCCCTCAAGGTTTTTTTGAAGCAATGTACCTTAGAGGAAAATCTCAGGCCTTGGAACACAATCACTCTCACACAGGGCATACCAAAAGGTTCTTTTGGAGCTCTGTTAATTATGGATAGACCAAAAAGCTTCTAATTGCAGACAAAGTGGAAATTTGTAATATTTTGGGGATTATATCTGGCCTGAACTTAAGATCACACTCCAACAAAGTCGAAAAGTGGATTTTGCGAATGTCCAGCCTTCAACCGAATGAAACAGCATACATATATGCTACGGCTCTCTATATATTCTCAATGCTACAACTTAATACAGATAGAATAGATATATAGGGTAGAAAAAAATCAGATTTTTTTTTTTCCAAATCAGAAGAGTAGGAAGGTAGGGCTTGATTTCATTACCACCCTGGAGTGCAATGGGCGTAATGATGGCCCAAATGCTACCGCTTGCGGTAGAAACCCAAAAATTGTTTTACGAAATTACCAAGCAAGTTTTTTGGTGAGCAAACACAAACTTCTATAAACCTAATGCTAAAAGAACTTATCAAGTTCCGTATAATATCGTTTCGAACACTACAAAACCAAAAAAAATTAAAAATAACGAAAGGAAAATAAAATCAATAAAAGTCAGAAGAGGCATAGAAAATAAATTCCACATATATTACATACTATGTATATATATTTACATATGTATATTCAACATAAAGAAATTAATTACACATCAACATCGGCGGTGGGAACTCAGAAGCCGACATATATAAGCACCCAAAAATCGAAGAAACAAGTTCAACAAGAGCCCAACGGATCGGTTGAGCACGCCAAAACTGTTGCCGTCGTAGACCACAATCAAATGCGCTCGGGTGCTCAATACAGTGCACCGAATGACGTAGTCTATTACAATGCCAACGATATACCAATCCTGACAAGCATGACTTTAGCTTGCGGTTGCTGTTGTTGCATGCTCTGGATTCTTTATTTAACGTTTTTGGGAACGTTCATCTTCGGCGTCATCTGCCTGTTCCGCCTGGCGATCGGACATTGGCGAAGCGGGGAAGACGTTTGTTTGGATATTGGTTTTACTTTTCTGGAGGTTATGTAAATTGCGAACGAAAAAATAAAGTTGTAGGCCAAACTGCTTTGTTTCTTTGGGTTGTAAGCAGCGTACAGGTCGCTATGAAAGACTACAAATATAGTGGAGCTGTATAAAAAAGAATTGTTACGAATTCTCAGAGCAAAAAAATGAAAATTCAAATTTCAAATCAAACGTCATAAAAAAAAAAAAAACAGAAATAGAAATAAAAAAACGATAAATCGTAAACAGAATATTTTTGGAAGGCGTTTTATAGCAAACTGTGGCATTACCATAATTTTATTTCAATGCTGGGATTTTGACATTTCGTCCACAGTACAATATAACCAAAAGTTTGAAGATTTCTTCGAGTCAACATGCTGTCTGCACAAACGGCGCGTAATATGGAACAGGGTACGCAAGGACCAGCGAATTTTTTAACGTCCCCCAGATCGCGTCAGTTCATTTGCTGTTTTTGTTCAATATTCGGTATCTATTGTTTTGCCGTCGCCATTTTTGTTGCCATGCGTGCTGGCGCGCTGCCACCGTCGCGCACGGAAAGCCGTCAGTTGGACTTGTTGCTGTACACCGACGACGATTATTTGGAATCGGATTTTACATTTGTGGACAATATCTAAACAGTTTCATTTGTGGAATATATCCATATATATAGTATATATAGATCATTCAAAATATGAAATGTGGACATGTGGTACATGTATGTATGAATAAAGTGCATTATGATGAAGATTGAGAAAATATAAAGAAATAATGCTGGTATTCGCGAAAGTTCGTTTGTATTAACAAATACTTGGAACCGTATACTCAAAAGTTTACTCTAACGTCGAGCAGCTGAAGCAGCAGATTCTTACTCCGTTCTCCTGCGAGATGTAGCTAAAGGCTTTTTCGAGTACTTCATTCCTTCCTGCTAAGTACTCTTCACATTGCCTCGCTTTAACATGAATAAAGCTCAGATGATTTTATTTACTAAGTAGGAGATAAAAGATCCCGCATGCATCACAGCCGCAAATGGAAAATATCCGCATATAATCTGCGAATACAGTGAAGTATTTAGGGCCCGTTCTAGATAAGAAGTTGCCATGGGAGCCCAATATCGAGGATACAGCAAGAAGTCATTGTGCTGAAGAGGAGCCATTGGCAAAAGATGGGGTCTTTCACCGAATGTAGTGCTCTGGCTCTCTACGACACCATTATCAAGTCCATTATGTTCTATGGGGCCTTTGTGTGGTGGAAGGGACTAGAAAAGAACAATCACAATCACCGGGAGGGACCCGGATTTTTTATGCGGTAACGGACTGTCATGCCGTCGTAAGGTGAATAACTGTGAAAGTTGATATTAGACTCAGGAAATCTGGATTTCTGAACGAATACATGTCTGAACGTTCGGAAATCCTGACACGCTTTGACTTTATACCGGATCTTTTGGATCATGGAGAGGCCAAACCAAATGCTGGGTAAAAGCCGTTGAAATTAGCTTCTTTATGGATGGATCAAAGCTTAGTGGGAAGGTTAATCGAGGGATATATTGTCAGAAACTTTCTATCAAATTCAGTTTCATACTTCCTGACTGTGATAGTGTTTTTCAACCCGAACTTTCTGCTATGAAGGTTGGCAGTGCAGCATCTTTCAGAGAAGTGACTATTATCCAATCTCTTAACAGAGTTGCGATAACAGCCCTGTGTTCACTAACCGTGCGTTCATAGCTGGTTAAGGAATACCTAACCTCGTTATCAATGACAACGGGTCAGTTTGTGATAAGAGTAGTATGGGTGCCAGGCCACAATGGAATCGCAGGCAACTGCAAAACTCATGAGGTGGCAAGGAAGGGCACCCTTGCCCGGCTATCAGTAGAATGTGGACAAGTTCGTGCTCTTCTCTCCTAGTGTCTTCTACCACATTGTAGTTGGGTTTCTCGGGATTTTCGCAAGCACTGGGCTTACATCGGTTTAAGATCCTTTCAGTCCAAGATGGATCGTAAGAAATCCAGTAAGCTTTTTGCCTTCAGTAAGGCTAGCCTTTTCCTAGTTGTTGGGAATCTAACAGGTCTTTGACCTATCGGCGTTCATGTCGTAAGGTTAAGAATCTTACCGGGCACCAGCTGCTGTAGCTGTAATAGAAAATGACCAAATTTTTACTAAGCACAAGACACTTTGATGACTTGGAGTTTCGAATATAAAAGTCCTGTCTTTTTGGCTTCACAAAGGACCGTATATAGTTTTCCAAGTGCGATTTCTGGATCAGACATCAAGCATAAACTAACTTAATCTGAAGTTTTTCTATTTTCCTTCCATTTTTTTAAAATGTTTTTTTTTTTTTTATTTTCTGCTTGGTGATGTGAAGTAGAATCTCATAAGTTGCTTTGGGGTGGGGGATTAGGTCAGTAAAAGCTCCCAAGTGAACTGAAGTCAACGTTTTGCATCCGATATTAAAGTCATTGATCCATTTTTCTTACAAACTGTCGCAGTTATAGGCATTTCTTTGGGAAAGCTCTTAAATATGTGACTTTATAGACCTCTAAAAATACGACGGATTCCTGGCTCACAGAACTATGTGGTTAGGCCTTAGAATATCCAAAAGGGACACAGAAATAGCCAAGCTTTGCTATAGTAATGAGCCAGCGGAACTATTTCAAAGCATGACCAATAATTTGTACCCTAAATAAAAATATTGAGATTTTTGGCTTTTAGAAAGATTCAAGCTCGTAAAATTAAAGAGTGTATAAGTATCCCTGGCTCTGTTCAACATTTTATTTACATATGCGCTTATATATTTTATATACATAAGTTCACCATCGTTTAGCTTGTGCAAGTACTCGTATCAACAAGTGCCCAGCGGTGGGCTGTCAAACCGGCAGCTAAGTCCAATCAACTGAAAAGTCGGCACGTTGCACTGAGTAAAGTTGCCATTAGCCGTGTTGCCAGTCTGACGGGCTCGGCGCGTTTTTTATTTGCTCGCTTTTATTTTCCAAAACGTTGCACCGTTTAAGCAAACACAAACACAACAACAACAACACAAACAAAGCGACCAAGAAACACAAACAGCCATTTGCTATTTGCACCGTATGGCGCGGCGCTGATGTGCATCCGTTAAGATAGGTAAGCCGCGGCTGCAGACGGAACTGTTGTTGTCGCGCAATATTTATCGGCTGTTAGCCGACTATCCAACTGCCTTTAAGCTTACATTGGTGTAGGTACATTTATTTTAGCCAGCGTTGTTGTTGTTGTTCTACGTACAACTATTGTCACAGTTACCTCGCTTTGCAGCGTCAACAGTTTATCGCACTCGGTTATCTGTGGCGGAAAAATAAGCTACGCAGGCGTCGTGGTACAAGCGAATAATCGAAGAAAACTTGCAAGAAAATCGCGTTAGTCGAGTTGGATTGGACCCAATGACAGTGGCAGGCTGGCGTAAACAAGAAGGCTGTTCTGTAAATGCAAGAAGTTGTTCAGAGTATGACATTGTTCGAAAATGTAATACAACAACTGCTTAGGCCCCTTAACTGTTGAAATTAACCAAAAAAAAGGAATCAAAATAATAATAACAAGAAAAAACGTTAACAGCCATTTCCTTAAGAGTTGCTACCGTTGATGGCCAGGTACCTATGCCATCTTTCGTGATGACATCTTGCCCATATCAAAAGTTTTCCATAGAAGCACTTAAATCCGATCCGTCGGTTCCCTTTGGTACATTGGTAAACCGATCCAAGCTTTTTTTTTTGAAAATTAAAGTGTGCTCTCAAATAATAATTCGTACCAAATTTCGTGACAAAGTTCACGCAAGTAAGGAAAGATCTCGGAAGAGAAACCCCCCTTTTAATGAACGATCACTACAAACGCATTAAGGATTACGATTGGAATATCCAGTCCCTTAATTGGAAAGGTGCCGCTGCCCAGCTAGTTGAAGTCCTCGTGAAAGAAAAGGCTGACATCACCGCCGTCCAAGAAGTGCGATGAAGGGGACAAGGACTGAGACGAGTAGGTCCTTGTGGCATTTACTACAGTGGCCATATAAAGGAGCGCAAATTCGGTGTGGGATTCGTGGTGGGGGAGAGACTCCGTCGCCGACTCCTGGAATTCACACCGTTGGATGAACGTCTAGCCACAATCCGCATCAAAGCAAATTTTTTGAACACATCGCTGATTTGCGGCTACGCCCCGCCGCAATAAAACGATGATTTGACCAACGATGCCTTCTATGAGCGCTTGTAGCGCACCTATGAATGTTTGGTGACTGTAACGCCAGGGTGGGCAAAAAAGGTATCTTTGGCACAACGGTGGTAAATTCAGCCTCCATGATGAGACATCCCCAAATGGGTTGAGGCTGATCGACTTCGCCGGGGTCTGAAATATGGTTATGAGTAGTACTAGTTTCCAGCAAGCCACCTGGCTGTCTCCGGATCGAAAAGCCACCGACCAGATCGATCATGTTGTGATACACACGGATCCAGTTCCGAGGTTCTAATATCGACTCGTACTAACAACAGTGTCATGTTTATGTAGGGTTCAGAAAACTTAATTATTCGAAATTTTTAGTAGAAAGAAAAGGTTGGCCAATGGAAACTTAATTATTCGAAATTTTTAGTAGAACGAAAAGGTTGTTCAGAATGTTGTTTTAATTGAAAACTTATTTCGAAACAGAGATAGGAAATCGCTATAATGCTTGAAGGCGAGGCGGTATCTCATTTAAGCATAACGAAATTGCGCGCTTTAAGTAGATCTTGACACCCCTGTGGACTTTTGTAGACATATTCTCAAAGGTCTCGGATTGCCCTCCTACATTGTTTTATGCATTAATGCATTCCTGCTGCTCAGTTAGGGCTTAATAGTAGCTCGCATGAATGCAGTAGACTTCGCACCGTGGACCTTAACAGTTCTGAACTGAGTATGAGTGGCTTCAAAGCTCTTTAATAGCACTATGTAGAATCCCAGCAACTCAAGTATTACACATGGCAATCTACTTTGTTCACCAAAATCCCTATTTTCGTTTAAATTCTAGCGAAATTGCAGCTTCTCTAAAATTGTATAAATTTACGAATTTCCAAACATTTACCAAATGCCACCTACAGAAGCGCAACAAACTGCTAAGTGGACTCTCAATGCACTTACGTAAATAAAATATACATATGCACATAATGCACATAGTGCAACAACACACATATGGGAATTACGTACGTAGCATAAGCTGTAAGCTGGGCAATTTAAAACCAGTTGCTGTAGTTACGAGTCCGGGCTCGGGCGTAAAGGGTGGTAACTTTGAATTGTGTGGCTTTTATGGCCAATTTGACCGATTTTTAGGCTATTCATTTGCCGTACAACTTTATGAAGCCGGGTGCATGTGTGCGTAAAGCACGACATGTGTGATAGGCGCTGTGTGAACCCAGTAGAAATTGGGCTTCACTGGACACACTAAACAGTTTACATCTTTCGACAGTAAATAAACCGAGGGGATATATTAGTGCAGCTTTAGATCTGCCAAATCCAATGCAGAGCTGGTTTTCACAATGCGTCAAAATACTGCAAAAGACGCTCGACAAACTGGTCGAAACCCAACACCTTTATATTGATTTAAAAGCTGCTCTCCACAGCTAAGAAGGAAAACGGGCTTATGGTAAGCGAGGGGAAGACAAAATATCTGATCCTCGCCTCTTAGGAACGAAGTCATTGTTCGCAACGATAATTTTTAAATAGTGAATTACTTTGTCTACCTCAGAACCAGCAGAAATGCCACCAGCAATCAATGTCTGGATAGCCAGCGCAGAATAACTCTTGCCAACAGGTGCTACTTTCGGATCGGTAGGTAATTGAGAAGCCGATCCCTCGCTCGACGAACAAAAATTACGCTCTATAAGTTTCTCTTCATTAACGTCATATTTTCCGCACAGATCAAGGACAATGACGAATCGAGATGAGAAAGCACTTAAAACATTCGAAAGTACTGTTCTCCGCAGGGGCTTTGAGCTGCTCGTAAGAACGCTGAACCATTAACTGTAATTAAGTCCATAAATGTGCAACAAATACGCTGGCTAGTTCGTTCACATAAAAGATGATGCTCTAGCGAAATGCTTCTTTCATTCGTGACTCGTGGTTGGACAATAAAAGCAGGCATCCAATGGAGAGACCAAATGCATAGCGACCTAATTGCACTTGGAATGTACAAACGGTGTGGTCTCGCAAAGGATTGAGCCAATCAGCAAAGTTTTGTGTTTTTTGTGTTATAGACAGTATTTCATGGCAGACCTTGGACCCATTATTTTTGCATTAAAACTCTTGAAGCGAAATTTTCAGCAGCAAAGCGATCGCCATAGACAGTAAAAGGTGTCTAATTATTTCGAAGTTTGAGGTCCAGACTATAAAGTGGATGCGTATGAGGTCCTCCTACTAAGCTTGCTTCTAGCAATCCACCATCGATATGTGTTGCTTGCCGCTGTCCTGATGGAACGAATTTCATTTTCGTTATGCTGGTGTTCATCTTTAAGGCGCGTTCAAACAGTACTGATTCAATCAAAGAACGGGAAATGAGAATGGGAAACATTTTTGGGAAATTAATGTAAAAAGTCTTGCGGTATTTTCGCTAGTTGGCGCTGAAAGCGCGTAGTTCTAGTTTCATTCGTCGCATCGGGTCATGCTATACCTTTTTGGAAAGCTCATTTCACGCGCTAACACGTGTTAGATTGATTGTTGTTTCTTTTAAGTCGTTCGTGAGTTATAGCGTCGCAAACATGGAGCAAAATAAAGAGAAAATACGGCATATTTTACAGTACTACTACGATAAAAGCAAAAAGGCATCTCAAGCCGCCAATAAAATTTGTGCAGTTTATGGACCCGAAACAGTTTCCATTTCCACCGCACAACGATGGTTTCAACGTTTTCGTTCTGGTGTAGAGGTGGTCGAAGATGCGCCACGCTCCGGAAGGCCTGTCGTCGAAAATTGCGATAAAATCCTGAATTGGTCGAAAGAGACCGGCATAGTAGCAGCCGTAGCATCGGTCAAGTGCTGGGCATGAGTCATCAAAAATTCATTTCAATTTCAATAAAAAAAAAATTCAATAAAAATACCGCAAGACTTTTTTGACAACCCATTATAATAAATAGTTTACAACCCTAACAAAACACAAGTCGACAGCTGAAGGTTTAGGTTCAGTAAAAATTGAGCTTTACGCAATAAAAAGTGTTTTTAGAAAGAGAAGAAATTTTGATTTAGCGGCAAATTTAAATATTGCGATAGTTTTGTGACACCCTGTACTAGCATATTTCAAAAATAATGAAAGTTTGGCGGGCGCAGTTCGAAATTTACATAAAAAATATGATCGCAATAGTGATTTGACTTAGTCTACTCTGAAGAAATTTTAAAATAACGGTGAATTTAAATCTTGCGTTCATTTTGGGACACCCTGTATAAGCATATTTATAACTAAAAATATAGATATATAATGTTATTAATGATCATAAAGCGTTTAAACCCTTTCTAAAGCTCTGCGATGCGAAAAATTTCCTACTGGGGCGCTAGCAAACGCATGTGCTTGACAGTGAGCCTAACTGAATGTGTTGTTGTTGCATTGTTGCTGCTTGCAATTGCTGTTTGTGCTTGTACATTTTACAAATGGCAGTGCGTATGTACATGTACAACTAATCCATATACACACACTTCTATAAGTATACAAACATATGCCTGTGTTGCCGTTGCATTGCTGCAGTTGCATATGAGACGACGCATTTGCACACACATATGAAATATATATACGCAAACATACTTTTAAGCTTGCATTTCTATACACTTATCTGTATATGTATTAGTATGTTTGTATGCAAGTGTGCGTGCATTTGGAAGTTTGTTCAACTAGTTACTGCGAAAGCCCAGCCAAGTGCTGCAACTTTTATGGCAATTTTTCGTATTTGTTGCATGCATATGTATGTATGTTTGTATGTATGTATGTAAATAGATAACATTGCTGCATGTTGTTGCTGTTGCCGTTACTGTAATCATCGTCGCAGTCGTTTTGCAAGCTAATTGCCTGTTTAAAACGACCGAAAAACTCTATTATTTTGCACTCAAAGTCAAAAGTGTGCTGGCGGCGGCAGTTGCAAATGGGCGCCCAGCTAGCAGACACACGCACACTGATATTTATGTATAAAAAAATTATGTATGTAATCTGTGGCACTGCACATGCACATATGTGGTTATAACCATAGGTAACTAAACCGAAAATAGGCACCTCAAAAAAGCTATAAAACCCGCCCGAGCACGCACAACAAATGCCAACAGACCAGACGCCGCAGCGCGCCCCCTAATACCCCCCGCAATGCATAACAAACTTATGCATAAGCGCACACACACACACACTCGAACTCAAGCGCATGCTAATGCACTGCCAGCGGCGCGCTGATACGGGCGCGCGCCCAAACCACTCGAGTGGGTGTACGGATGGATGGATGGATGACAGTTTTATTGTGAATTCGCACAACTTGCGAAAAACTTTTTTATGACCAACAAATGCTTGGCTTTTTCGACTTTTTTTTCTTTTTACTTTCAAGCTTTTATTTTTGATTTTTGTGTTAGCTTGTTCCTTTTTTTTTCGCCTCTATTTGGCTGTTATTCGCAAGCACAGCACTCGCTCATTATGCATACGTATTAATATCACTGTGTGTGTAAATGTGGGTGTGGGTGTGTGTGGCGCACCCACTCACCAGACGCATGACTTGTTATAAAAACGAAAATGTTGCAAAAAAACAGAAAAACGCTCTGGCAAATAAAAACTAGAATTTAGAAATGTAAATAAACAGTCGAAATGACTGCAACCTATGCCAACTTTTCTATTATTGCGTAGCGCATTTTGCACGAGGTCTGCAAGTGGACGCACTTGGTGCTATGCACATACAACTGATTTATGCAATCGAGAATGGCATAACTCAATGCTGTGACTTTTTGAAAATAAACTGCTATTTTGGTAAAATAAACTAATATTTTTGAAAAATATATGATTTTTAAATAAAAGTGACGGCGTAAAGTTCATCGAAATCTACAGAGTCGGTTTCGAATATACTGCAAATTATCGTAAAATATTTCTAAATTCAAAAAAAATCAATTTTAAAAAATTTAAAAAAATTGATATTTTTAAGCTTAAAATTTTGACTACTCCTAACCCTTAACACATACCTATCCTAACTAACTATAATAAATGCCTTAGGTGATATTCTTCTAAAAAATTTTAAAAATAGAAAATTGGGATTTTAAAATAGTTTACAAATTTTAATTTAAAAATGTTATTCTTTTTGAAAACTTTTTCTCCTCAAAAATTGTTTACAAAAAATATTTTGAAAACTTTTGTTTCGAACTGAAAACTCTATGTATGTACATACATGAAAAAATAGATTTTAAAAAATATGTTTTCGAATTGCAAAACATTTCTACAATATCAATCTACACTGCAAAAAAGTGGATTTTGAAAAATGTGTTTCCGAACTGAAAAATAAAAACAACTGATTTTGAAAACTATTAGAATTAAATATAATCGTTTTTGAAATATGAGTTTTCGAACTGAAAACTCTAGCTACTTTAAAAAAAAAACGAGTTTTTGAAAAATGAGTTTTCGAACTGAAAACTCTAGCTACATTAAAAAGAACGAGTTTTGAAACAATATATGTTTCCGAACTGAAAAATCTATCTATCTTATAATGGAGTAGATTTTGAAAACCTTTTTTTTAACTAAAAAAACAATGGATTTTAAAAAATATGTTTCGAACTGAAAAATCGATTTACATAAAAACAAAAGATTTTTTAAATTATGTTCTGAACTGAAAAACCTATCTACATTTAAACAGAAGACTCTAAATACTTTTGATTTCGAAAAATATGTTTTCGAACTGAAAAATCTATATACATACATTAAAAAGAATGGATTCTGAAAAATATGTTTTCGAACTGGAAAATTCTACATAAAAACAACGGATTTTAAAAACTTTGTTTTTTGAATGGAAAATCTATTAAAATTATGTAAATATAATCGTTTTTGAAAAATGAGCTTTCGAACTGAAAAATTTATCTAGGTTATAATAGAATAGATTTTGAAACCCCTTTTTTTGAACTGAAAAATCTATCTACATATGTACATTAAAAAAGAAGATTCGAAATATTTTCGATCTCGAAAAATATGTTTTGGAACTAATAAATTTATCTACACAAAAAGATTGGATTTTGAAAATTATTTTTTTGAACAGAAAAATCTATACTAAAAAATAATGGATTTTGAAAAATATGTTTTCAAACTTGAAAACTGTCTACATGGAAAAAACGTATTTTGAAAAATTTATTTGCATTAAAGGACGAGTTTTGAAAAATATGTTTCGAACTGAAATATCTGTCTACGTTAAGCTAGAATAGATTTTGAAAACTGTCTTTTTGAACTGGAAAATCTATGTATTTCCAATTAAAAACTAATCGTTTTTGAGAAATAGGTTTGCGAACTTAAAACTCAGTCAACATACAAACATTAAAAAAGAGCGAGGTTCACACCTCTATGTTTTCGAACGGTAATATCCAGCTACATGCATTAAAATATAATGGATTTAAAAATATATATTTTCGAACAGAAAAACGTTTCTACATTAATTTTGAAAACTATCTGTGTTTATCTATCTACTTAAAAAAAAGAACGAATTTTGAAACTGAAAAAAAACTTCACTCTGATGTTCTTGTAACATTAATATAAAATTTTCAGAAATGAAAATTTAAGCAATTCAAGTAAACTTTTAAAGACTGTTAAATTTCGAATTTCAATAAAATAAAATTTCAAATAATTTATTAATTTTCTACAAATTCTTTTAAAGATTTTATGTGGCGCTCTAAACAATTTATCTTCCTTTCAGCGAGCATTTTAAAATGAATTAAATTAACTCAGTGTTACATATATAAATTAATTCTCGGTACAAAAATTTATACGTGCATACAGACGTATGTACATATTAACATATGTAGCTGTAAACACAAAGTTGCTACATACACTTTTTGGTATCTTAAAAATACTTTTTTTTGATGAATTCATATGTTTATGTGCATAAATTGCATATACATACATATATCCTATAAATGCATACACATACATATGTTTACATTATGCAGACATATCTACATATATATGTTAATTTTGCATTGCTTGAGTGCCGTTTGCATTGGCAATTGATCGATAATTCAATTTTTGAACTGCATTGAACCACTCGAGGTGAGCGATGAATATAAATGATTTTCAAAGAGACACAAATTTATCTGCATTTCAAATTTGATTTAATTGCATTATTTCTCTGACAGGCAATAGCAGTTTAATGGCGAGACATTTTTATGCAAGAGTTTTAGCAATGGCTGTGCAAATATTGCCTTTGGTCTTATTTTTTCTATCTTAATTTTTCAGAGATTTTATTTAAATAAAAAATCATTATTTTTTTAACTTTACAAAACAAAAAGTATCAAATTATTTACTTAAAACAAAAAAAAATTATGGAAAATTAAAAAAAAAATTTAAATAAAAAAAAATATTTTATTTTTATTTTTTTAGATCGTTTTTTGTTTACTAATTTACCAAACAAAATGTATCAAAATATATTTTTAAAGCACAAAAAATACAGAAAATTAAAACAAAATAAGAAATTAAAATTATTAAAATTTATTTAAATTTTTTTTTTTATTTTATCAAACAAAAAGTCTTAAATTATTTATTTAAAAGAAAAAAAAAAGAAATTTAAAATTATTAACTAAATAAAATTACACACTTTTTTTATTTATTTTACCAAATAAAAGTATCAAAATATTTATTAAAAACAAATTAGGAAAACTTCATAAAAATTAACTAATTAAAATTATAAAATTTGAAAGTTTTTGGCGTTTTTAGTTTCACCAAACAAAAAATAACAAAATAATTAAAAAACTACATAAAATTAAAAATATTTAAGTATATTGATACCATATATTCATTTACGGCAAAAAAACGATTACAGAAAATTAAGAAAAAATTAACAAATTAAAATTATAAAATTAATTTTTTGATTTTAATAAATGTTTGGATAATTAATAAAATTTACAATTAAAATTATAAAAAATTTATTTAAAATAATATTTTCAATCTAACCAAAAATATTTGTATAAAACAAAAAACTAATTTCAGAAAGCTAGAAAAAAATGAACTGTTAAAATACAAAAAATTTTAATTTTTTTAACTATACCAAACAAAAAGTATCGACATATTTAAATAATTTAATAAAATTAACAAAAATTAACTAATTAAAATTATCGGAAGAGCACATTTTTTGATTTTAATAAATGTTTGGATAATTAATAAAATTTACAATTAAAATTATAAAAAATTTATTTAAAAAAAATATTTTTAATCTAACCAAAAATATTTGTATAAAACAAAAAACTAATTACAGAAAGTTAGAAAAAAATTAACCGTTAAAATACAAATTTTTTAAATTTTTTTTTAACTTTACCAAACAAAAAGTATAGACATATTTAAATAATTAAGTAAAATTAACAAAAATTAACTAATTAAAATTATATATTTTGATAATTAATAAAACTAAAAAAATTAAAATAATGCTTTCTTTGCTAACAAATACTTTTGATGTAGTTTGGCTTTTAAACTTTTTTTATTTGTAATTATAAGTAAAGCATCGTTAAGACGCCGTTACCTTCTTAAAAAGGTCAGTGTTTATTGTGCTCTATGGACGGAGGGAAATATTGGTTAAAATTTCTTCAAAAATGTAGGCGGATATAACGGGAAATGCTATAGAACCATGATTCATGTTGTTGATGTGGGCGTTCTTTGGTTCCAACACGACGGTGCTACAAGCCTCTTTTATTCCCTTTCTTTTAGAGTATTCATCTTATCACAGAGTCCACACTTCAGCTCAGAGCATCTTAAGTACCAAAAACTTAGTAAACGCTAGATCAGAGTGACCCCTTCAGAATACCACACCTATTTATTTTTTCTTACAACTTTGGAGGCAAACATGTGTCATAAATGTACAAAAACAACAAAGTCACAGTAGTCATCAGCTGTTCATCGCTCTATTTAGTAAAATTGGCGCAATTAATTTACCCCATTGCAATCGGTTATAATTAACTGTTACCAATTGAGTGAATAAATGCTTACAAACATATACGCGCATGTGTGCGTGTGGCCACAAGCTTACTTAGTTAGACGGCACTGATTTTTTATCATTATCTCGCACTTTATGGGTCATAAGCCTTCGAAGGCATTGTCCCAGTGCCTCCGACTGTCGCCATATCTACGCGCATACATACATACATACATGCGAACGTACTTGTTTAGTGGATTTCGGCGGCGCCTACTTATGTACATACACTTTTCGCTATCAGTGTGGCGGCATTTGCACTTCACTGGCCGCGGTTTTTGGATTTATACACTGAATAGGGTATTTTGAGGTGGCCTGGAATTTTGTAAAAGCCAAAATGAAGCGTCGGAGACCCTAAAATGAAATGGATTTAGCAATGTCCGCCTGTCTGTTTGTCAGTCCGAACGTCTGTTTGTCACATCCTTTTCAACTAGAGTATATATGTAGCTGCCATACAAACTGACCGATCCAACTCAAGTCCGTGTAAGAAAAACATTTTGATTTGCTAAGAATTCTACAGAAAATTACACACATATTCTAACCACGAGCAGCGCTACCATACTTCAATAAATTGTTTAGATCGGTTCACTATAGCATATAGCTGTCATACAAACTCACATATAAAAATCAAGTCCTTGTATGGAAAACTTGCTTATTTCACAAGATATCGTCACGAAATTCAACATAGACTATTATCTAAGGCATAGCCATAATTTAAAATCATA
Organism: Bactrocera tryoni; assembly: GCF_016617805.1. Classification (NCBI taxonomy): domain Eukaryota; kingdom Metazoa; phylum Arthropoda; class Insecta; order Diptera; family Tephritidae; genus Bactrocera; species Bactrocera tryoni. The sequence continues at coordinate 75,311,576 of NC_052503.1, forward strand.
TTGTTCATATCGGACTACTATAGCATATAGCTGCCATACAAACTCACATATCAAAATCAAGTCCTTGTATGGAAAACTTTTTTATTTGTAGAGATATCTCCTCGAAATTTGGCATGGTTTATTACTTAAAGCAACGGTACAATCGCCACAGAAACTGTTTAGATCGGACAAGTATAGCATATAGCTGCCACACAAACTCACGTATCAAAATCAAGTCCTTGTATGGAAAACTCTTAGATTTTACAAGATATCGGAACGAAATTTGGCATGGTCTATTGTCTCTAGCAGCGTTACTATCTCCGCAAAAATTGTTTCGATCGAATCACTATAGCATATAGCTGCCATACAAACTGACCACTTAAAATCAAGTAACAGATATTGTTATACCCTTTAATGACTTAAAAAATGCAGCTGTGGCGGGTATTATAGCTTCTGTGCAGTTAAAAATTGTGCTTATTGTTTTTGTTGTTTTCATTTGCGCGCTTGCATTGTAGTGACTAAGCAACGCAGCGCCCAACGAGCGTTTGAGTGATGATGCGAATGCCCAATGGACTGAGCTAATTTGCAAATACGCGACGGCATGACTGAAGTGAAGTGCTTTAATTGGGGAAGGGGCCAATGAACGCGTGGGTGTGTGTACAAACATCTTGTGTGTCGTACGCTGCACCGCCACTTTTCGCCATTTGTCACATGCTTGGTATTTATCAAAGGTGTTGTTGTTGTTATTGTTGCGGTTGCTGTTGTGCTCGTTGTTGTTATCTAACCAATTCACACCTAGAAATGTATTCTGCGGTTCATTAACTTTTCGGTCGCACTTTCCGGTGAAAATGCGGTCAACAGCCGCAGCTTCGCGGCGAGCTTGCACACGCTCGCACTAACACACACAAACACCTCTGCATAATCCCACCACGTGTAAGTTGGCGCTGCTTCCGCACATTGACCGACATCGGCGGCTTGGCGCAGACGGACAACGAGCGGCTTGCATTCTAAGTGCTCACACACATACACACATACGTGTAGTCTACTTTTTTTTGATAAGGTGAAATATTGTGGCAATCAAATGCACGAGCGCGAAAATATTGCTAATAATCGCCGCACATGCCTACCTATTAGCCGTAGCTACAACAAACAACTGCAGATATGTAGATACAATGCAATTTATTTAAATTTCTTCTCGGGTTTTTACAAACCGAATTTGTTGCAATTAATTTGCCAGCTCGTGTAAATCGTAAAACAACAAATATGCGCCTGGGAAAACGTGTCGCGATCGGGCGCCTCCTAACCGCTTATAGGTAACAGTACATGTATATCCCTATTTGTGGCTGTGTGTGTGTTTTTTTGCAGTTTTCGCTATTATTATTCAGCACAAGCCGTTTCTGGGTTCAACGCCCGTTCGAGGGCAAATAGCTCGTTGACGCTTGTTTACGTTCGATCCGCTTGCCCGTGGCGGCAAAAAATTTGCTCGCTATTATAAAACTATTGCGTTGTTTACTAAAAATACCGACTACAATGTTGTTATTGTTAGCTTGTGTCACTTGGCAGTAATTAATTCCCGTTGGAATGAAATGGTAACCCAATTGCTCTAAACAGGTACTTTCTGCTGAAAAATATCACAAGGTGCCGAAGGAACTGCTGCCGCAATCAAGGTATTAAAGCTAGTCACTTGAGTCTGCTTCGCGGTAACAAGCTTTAATAAGACCTTTTGTCTCTACAAGAGTTACAATATCAATAACAACACCATTGCGTAGGAATTCAATAAAGAGAAAGAATAACACCTTGGAACCAGTGGAAACCTTCTAGCGAATATTTCCAAGCCCTAAATGTCCAACATATCTCCTATACTTCAGTCTGAGGGGTACCAAGCATAGAATAACATTTCTCAGAGCAACCTTCTAGCGAATATTTTGTAAGTTTTGAAAGGCGAACATATCTCATAAGCTTTAGTCGGAGCGGTGAAGGAACTGGGCCGAAACACATTTATTTGCGCGTCGCAGTTGTTATGCATTTAACGGGGTTTTCAATAGGGACGCCACAAAACTAGAGCGATACAGCGCGATAGTCGGACTGCAAACGACTTTGTATTGTTCCCGATCCTTTGACATTTCTCTTCAGTAGGGTTCATTTAATCTTGGAAAGATATACGAGTCGAAATTACGTTCAATTTATGGTCGTAATAATCGTCCTGTCAGATCAACAATTGAGCGTCTAGTGGAAAAATTTGAATGCATAGGCCACAGTACAAAATGTTCCCGTGCCAATGAGACAAAAAAAATACCCGTAGTGTCGAGAATGTTGTTGCGCTGGCGTATCAATTGAGGAAGACCGAAATCAGTCACGTCGTTCTCAAGCGTTGGGCATCTCTGTGACGTCGTTGACGCCAATTTTTGCAAAAATTTCTTGGCCTACGTCCTTACAATTTACGCAAGAACTGAAGCCGCGTGACCACCAGTATCGTCGTACGTTCGTGAATCGGGCTGAGCAACATCCGGATGGGAATCGTTGAGGTCCTCCAGTATATATACGAAATAGTCACGTACTTTTTGAGATATCGTTTTGAAAACTTTCATACATCGTTTTTTTTACAAAGATCCACATCTTTTGTCGGAACGGTCCATTTCGGACCACTATAGCATATAGCTGTCATACAAGCTGACCGATCAATTTCAAGTCCTTGTATGGAACATTTTTTTATTTGACAAATTAGCTTCACGAAGTTCGGTACAGATTAATACCAGAGATATGTCTACAACCTACAAAGAATTGGTTGAGATCGAACGATTGTAGCACATAGCTGCCCTATAAACTAACCGATTTAACCCAAATTCTTGTAAAAAAACTCTTTCACTTCACAAGGTATCTTCACAAAATTCGGCGTAAACCAATATCAGAGGCATATCTGCAATATTCGAAAAAATTGTTCATATCGGGGCACTATAGCATATAGCTGCCATACAAACTGACGAATCTAACCCAAATCCTTATGAGAAACTCTTTTTCTTTAAGTGCTAAATATCTTTGTGAACCCTTTCATGCTATGAAAAATGTACTTCTGAAGGGTATTACATGTTCGAAAAAATCATCAGCAGTTATTCCGCCGGTCTACCGAACTTCGTTTACATTTCAACACTTCAAGCTTACGACCAGCACCTAGGAACAAAAAAACAAAACCGATACTCCGAAGTATAGCAAATGCCATGGTGGCAAGGGGGCGGTAATATGACAATAAGAAACCCAGAAATAGTACTGTTGTAAACAAAAAAAAATTACTTTTGTAGCAGAATTTTTTTCTTCCTTTCCTTGCTTCGCCGCTTTCATGCCACTGCAACTACTACTATAATTGTTTATATTGGAACGTCGTGTCGCCGACCGGTTCGACTGTTGCACATTGTGAGCTCTCAACCACCTCGCACTCCCCCTTAAGTTACACCGACCAACCAGTATGCTTTGCTCTCGCGCTCTCACTCTTCTGCATGTTCGACGCTTCCGACACTTCTCTAATCTCAAATCGTCAATTTGGGTTTCTGCTTTGCTGTGCTTGCGAAATTTTGTTGTAAGCAGTTGGTAACAGTAAATTTGCCTATGCTGCAGCTACAGCAAAGCACAGGCGGCTGTGTGTGTTTGTCGCCTAGAGACAGTGTGTACCCACCCATATGAAGGGGGCTGTGGGGGCGTGTGGCTGCTGTCGAAAACCAAAAGTACATTGCTCGTCGTGATGTGTTTTCCCTAATTGGGTCTCTTATGCATGCTCATTCGCTGCAGCCGCAATCAGTTGCAAAAACCGGCCGGTTGTCAGGTGCCCAAACAAATCAACTCACGCACTCTCACACGCACATCTATGCAAGTTAAGTGCTCGCATGCAAAATCTTAGGCACATACATACACACATACGCGATATTTTAATCTGCAACAGCGAACGTGCCTCGCTTGGCAAACGAAATCTTCGCTTTTCACTGCATTCGTTGCCACCTCCACGAATTGTCCGTCCACCCGTCAGGCACACATTCAACTGCATCTGTTTATTTAAACGTCATGTTTTCTCTATTCGTTCTCTCTCGCTATATCTCTCTATCTGTATGCCTTTTCTCTCTTTTGTCTCTGCGCCATTTTCGCTTTTCTCAGTTGCTGCATTTCTGTTTTGCACTCGGCCCATTTCGTTTTTTTACTCTACATTTGCATTCTCCACATTGGCGCTCTCTACGCCTCCAATTCGCTGCAAGTCAAGTAGCGCACTCAATACCCCACCAAAGTGTGCTGTCGGACCGGGCAGACTGCCGTGCTGCGTCGTGCACCCAAACTGGCCTCCCAACTTTTCTGCTTTGGGTTGTTTAGTATCTACTATGGTAGTGTATTTGGATTAGCAACAACTCTTCGGCTGCGAGCCTATTTGAATGCTATGCCCAAGCGATAACCCTACAAACACTTTTCTTGATGTGGCAAAGTCATAAAATAGGCAATCATATGGCAAAATCAGTTATATTCATTAGACAGAGCTTCTCATAAATAAAGGAGGCGTATAAAGCACCATTAGAGTGCTACTCTTTCTCAATTTAAAGTAATATTGTCAAATATGCATTACAGGCCAGTCTAACCTCGAATGTGCTATGGTTTTCTCAATGAAAAGATCTTCGACTTCGAAGAAAGTGCTCTCCTGGTTTCAGATCCAGAATGATTATGCCAGGAATTCTTCATGGAACGATCTTTTATATAAAGCTAAAGGAGTATTGCATTCTCGACTGCGAAAAAATGCTTCTATTGTTTCAGTTCCAGTACAAAAATGTCAAGTTTTCTTAATGGAAAGATCTTGAAAGAGCTGAAGGAGTAGAAGACAATTGCGTTCTCGACTTCGAAGACAGTGCGCCAATTGTTTCAGTTCCAATAAGAAAATGTCGGGTTTTCTAAATAAGTCCATCTTTTATATAAAGTTGAAGACAATCGCGTGGTCATCTTCAAAAAAGTGCCCTTGTTTTTTCAGATCCAACTCCAAATGCCGGCCCGAATCACACTTTGATTAGGCCGTAGACGAAAAATCGCATCTAGCTTCCAGCAACTGCTAATTCGCTTTCGCTTCGGAGAAGTTACTTAAGCAACTTACTGCAATTTCGGAGCGCTAGTCTTGTTATGACATTATAATAAAGGCCTCGTATATTCCTCTAGCTTATGTGGCTCACTGGGCCTATTTGGTTCCATTTAAATGCATTTCTTCGCATAGTCGCCGTAGCCTAGACAACCTCGTCTCCGCATGCAATCCTCCACAACCCCAAAAAGTTGGTTGCCCGTGGGTGACTGTGGCAGCTTTTCTCTACTTGCAGTTTATGTCTTCTTTAATTTAAATATCGAACTATAACTTGCTCTCGCCTATTACGCTTCATTTACTTTTGTCCTCATAAAATATTTTTGTAATTATTTTGTACCATTTTTTTTGTTTTTAGCTTTCCTGTATTCCTGCTCTTTCTATACTGTCTACCTAGCTTGTATTTTGTATGCTCGCATATTCTACGCTCTCGCGTCATCCGCTTTTGTGCGCTCTTCTCGGCTCGTTTGGTTCGTTTCAAAGCAAATCACCGGTCGCGAATTTCATTTTTCTGTTTTTTCGCAATATTTCTGCTTCTATTTTTAGTTTCATTTAATGTTGTGTCGTTGAGCTTTATTTATTTTTTCGCTGCTGTAATCTTGTTTGTGTATATTTTCAGATTCGAGTTCGTCGTCTTTTTAGCTGTACGCTGTGCCTCTGTTCTGTGGTATCGATGTTCTTCATCACTTTGTGCGGCTAGTCAGTTGTGTGGCTTGATGGTTAAGCCGGCTGGCTGGCTGACGGACTGGCAAACTACTTGGCCGTTTGCCCCACTGGCCGTGCACCATCCACTACGCAAGACTTTCCGCTATCCGGCTATGCGTTTTCACCCGATCTCGCTGTATTATAGTTTCTTTGCCCATCTCGTTTTTTATCGCCATTATTTGCGTGTTGTTTTTGATTGTTTTGCAATTGTTCAAGCGCAAGCCGCCGCATTCCGTCGCACCTTTACCCGGTCATTCGCCAAGATTTGCGTTGGATGTTAGCACATCGCGGTTGGCTTCCGGAGCTGCGGCGGTTGTTCGGTGCAGGTTTGATTGCTGTTGCTCTGCGCTATTTTTGTTAGTTTCGCCAGTTTGTTGCCTGTCCGATTGTTCTCTTCATTTGCTGATTTTAGTTGTTGTATTGTTTTTGCATACACACGTACTTGTGTATACCGCAGGCCGGCTCTGGTCTTTGGTTTGGTCGCATGTCTCCCTCGGTATCGCCATATCTTCTCTATCTCAGCGTGCGCTTCGTTCGTTACATTCGTGGCCGTCACTCGTAGTCCACTGCCGGGTTGCCGGTTACGCCGTGATAGTTGGCAGCGCACAGTGGGCTCGTTATAATAAAAGTGAAGAAAATATTTTCACTTCTAATAGAGGCATTGACGTTTGAAAGGGACTAACAATAAAAACTTTCGTTATTTATTGGTCGTAGTGCTGCTATTGATGGTAAATTCAGTAGAAAAAAGATGTGTTGGTTATGAGTTAATCTTGTCAGATGCTTTCAAACTTCTAAACCAACTTGTGAGTTACTTCTTCGGAAAATCATTAGATACTATGAGCTTTAAACAGCTTTCTTAAGACTGAGAGAAGAGTTCGTTAAAATTCGCGTAAAGCGCAGGCATCCCAAAGGATGACTGCATCTCTTGAACCTAGTAACAGAACTCCATCTTGTATCGCAAAAGACCAAAACTGGTCTATGAGTGGCTTACCAGTTTAACCTAACCTAACTTATGACTGATAGATAATATGTTAAGCTTCTTTATGGGTACTTAAACTACGTTTTACTTTAGACGGTTACCAAAACCGAACTTAAGTGGTGGTCGGCGTTCTACGAAACTATTTTCACCCTCAAAATATTGCCGTTTTATGACTGCGTAGACTAAGCGCTTTCGCACTCACTGTACGCGGCCGTCCACAGCACCATCGTTGCTGCCTCTGGAATTTGTGCCGTGCCTCCGTTGCCGCGTCGCCACCACCTCGTACCCAACGCTGCATGTAACTACCTTTTGTTTCTGCCATTGCTACGCGCGCTGTGTTTGGCACTCTGCTTTGGCTGCCTCCTTTGCCCCAACCAACTAGCCGATGCTGGCGCGCTGCTCGGCTCTGGCTGTCGGCGTTTGCAGTGCGCTTTGCTTCATTTTTGCTATGGTTTGGTATGCTGTTTTGTGTTTCTATTTGCTTTTTGTTCGCTTCGTTTTATGTCTGATTTTGTTTCATTCATTTTTCACATTTTGCTCGTACACTCTTTGCTGTGTTTTTGCTTTTGCTCAATACCAATGCTGTTGCTATTACCGTTGTTGTTGTTGTCGTTGTTGCGTTTTGTTTTTGCTGCTGCCATTGTTGTTGTTGTTATTGCATTTGAGACGCTTTTGTACGATGTCTGTTGTCGATGTTCTCTATTTTCCCCAATCGCGAAGTGCCTTTTCGCATTTATATTCGTACTATATTCTCGCGCGCTCTCTGCATTCAGTTATTCGCCGATAATTGATGTCAAAGGACGCGTTACGGCGTCGGTCATACGGCGCGTATAATTAACAAGGATTTCGATAACGAACAATTTGTTGTTAATTTAGTTCCGGGTTCAGTGCGTTTTCGATTTTACTTCCGCTTCAAGTGCCGCCACATTTGTTTGTCTATGTTTTTTTTGCGACTTTCGAAAGTTTGCGCCAACATTATTTGTTTAACTGCCGGTTTAAGCGCTAAATTGTTGTTCCTTACCTTTGTACAACAAATAATATAAACAACACACAAGTACATACAAATAAAGTATAATACGCGTGCGCGCGCTCATCGCTCATCGCTACAACGCCCTGCTTAACAGCGTCGTTCACTTTGCGAGTAGTAATTTACCGTTGCAATGCCAAAAGAAGATCCATTCGTGAATCGCGCCCAACTGTTGAAGGCTATCAAAAAGTATCCGGAGATATGGGACTCAAATAATAAACTGCACATGTGCCGCAGCGTCACAGCGCCCATGTGGAACGAGATAGCCGAACAGTTTGGTGGGCATGTGCCAACAGGTGAGACAGAGACAACAGTATATATTGATTTTTTATTGAAATATAATCGATGTTTGTTTTACAAATTAATTTTATGGTATGTTAAGTTCAAAGTTAAGGTACGGTTAAGTTATATGGACTAAGTTAAAGTTATGTTTGCGCTAGAGTTACAGGTTAAAGGTTAGGTTGATATATTAGCCTCATATGTCAGTATGGTCTAAGTTAAGTTACGGTTATGTCAACGTTTTAGTTTGAACTTCAGAATATGGACTAAGTTAAGTTACGATTAAGTCAAAGTTTTAATTTGAGCTTAAGTACGGACTAAGTTAAATTACGATTAAGTTAAAGTTCTATATTGAGCTACAGTTATAGCTTGAAGTTTAGGTTGCTAGATTAGTCTGATACACCTGGATGGACTAAGTTAAGTTACGGTTAGGTCAAAGTTCTAGCTTGAGCTACGGTTGCAGACTAAAGGTTAGGTTGATATATTAGCCTCATATATCAGTATGGACTAAGTTAAGTTACGGTTAAGTCTAAGTTCCAGTTTAAGGTATAGTTACAGGTTAAATGTTAGGTTAATAAATTAGCTTCATATGCCAGTATGGGCTAAGTTAAGTTAAGTTACGGTTAAGTTAAAGTTACAGGTTGAGCCACAGTTAAAGGTTATGTTAAAAAATTAGGGTAGAATTAAATAGGGAATAACATAAAGTTTAAGTCTAAGTTAAGTTTCAGTCGGAGAAATTAAAACTAAAGTTCAAGTCATAGTTAAGAGCATAATTGGATGGGAAAGATAAGCGAAAACTTCAAATTGAGTTTATGATTAAGGCTAAGTTTTTACGTAACCTTAGACTTAACTTGTTGATAATTTTATAGCATCAAATGTCACAAAAAGATTTTTTTCTTGATTTTAACGAGTCAGTTTACATGGCAGATATATGTTAAGGTGGTCCGATCTGATATATGGTGAGATTTTAGCAATGCTTGTGTTAACAATCTACGCCAAAGTTTGTGAAGATATCTTATCAAATAAAAAAATTTCCTTACAAGAACTTGAGCTGGATCAGTCTTTTTCTATGGCTGCCATATGCTAAGGTTGTCCGATGTCGGCGCTTCCAACAGCAGCGTTTTGATGAGGAAAGTGCGTGTCCAAAATTTTAAGGCCATATCTCAAAAACTGAAGGACTAGTTCGAGTATAAACATACTAGCTGACATACTGAAATGACTAAATCACCTCAGCTGATCATTTATATATATACTTTATAGGGTCTTGGACGTTGCTACGTTTCCTTTTGGGTGTTAGAAAAATCGAGACAAACTTAATAACAGAGTATAAAAAAGTTAAAGTTAAGTTTAATGTAAAAACGATTAAGAAAGGGCCCAAAGGGACTTTAGGGTCCACAATTATAGCAGAAAATATCGAATGAAAACGCACTAGTGCTCATATTTACCCAAAAGAGATAGAATTTATAATGCCTACCAATAGAAACCCTCACTTAACAAATCCTCACATTCCATCCACACAGTTAAACTCCAGTCCATCTGGAGCCAGATGAAGTACCACTACCACAACTTGGTACATCGACAAATCTTGCATAAGGAACGCTTCACCACCAAATGGGAACACTTCGAACCGATGTCTTTCATGTACAACATCACTGTGGCGAAGATAGTTGGAGCCGCTGGCGCCAATGATGGCAATCAGACACAGCATTTGCAGTCACCCACAGCCGTATCACTGCCCACGCCACCGCCGACACCAACCACACCGCAAACGCAGGGACGTGGACGACCCAGCGGCAGTTTTACGTGGCTACCGGCACAGCAACAACAACAAACGCAAACACAACAACTACAACAGCAGCTGGTGCAAACACCATTATCCACACAAATGCACGAACAATTGACACCGGGTGGCATGCCGCAACCGCTACTTACATCGACGCCCCTACCGACACAGACCGAGGTGAGCGTTGAGACAAGTCCATTTATTGGTTTCACTGGACTCGTGCCACCGGCAGCCATAACAGTGGAGGCTACAACGACACCAATGCGTAAGCCGGGGCGCCCAGGCTCCATGAATAATAGCATGCGCGGACGCATCATTGACGTGATCAAGGCACATCCGCCTTTGTGGGTTGGACGTCAACAGGAAGCTGTGCCGGGCCAACGCAAGGCGCAAAATCGTACATCGGCTGTGTGGAAGGAGGTTGCCGCGGAGTTGGGATTGACTGCAAGTAAGTAGCGAGCTGACATGACATATAAAGTATAAAGTATAAGGTCTTAGCTTGAGAAAATAAGTCGTAAACTGTAAAATAGAATTATAGTGTGACTATTTTTCATTTTTTTCCTATTTTTTCTATTTTTCCTTTTTTTTATTTTTCTATTCCCCTCTCTTATTTGTCTGCCAGGTCTTGTGCAAACTCGCTGGTCCATAATAAAACAGCGCTACGTAGATGAATTGCAAAAAGAGCGGCGCGCTCACTTTACTCAACAGGCCTTTCACTCCACCTGGGAGCACTTCGAACGCATGGACTTCATGCGCGACATACTCATCAAGAAGGTGGACGAGCGTGAGCAAACGCGAGAGCAGATACAGGAAATCGTTAGTGAGCATCAACAATTGCAATCGGCCGCTGCGCAGCATATGCGTTATATGCGGCTGGGCATGCCGCCACCGATGAGCATGCTGGGTCCCCCTTCGGGTGTGTATGAAGATGGCAGCGTTGTTGGCATGGTGCCATTGCATCAAACTGGTGGCGTAGTGAGCGGTGTTGGCGGCGTCGCTGGCGCTGTGGGTATGGGACGTCGTTTGGGTGCTGGCGGACGTGTGAAGACCGAAAGCGACTTGGAATGGGATCCGTTTGAGATGATTTTGCATGTGCATGGCACTGAACCGGCGGCTAATTGAGCGGAAATGGCCGAGTGAAATGAAAATTAATTGTAGAAAAGTTGAGTTAATTGAGTAAGTAGTGTCCAATGATAATATTAGAGCACAGTACTGCATATGCGAAAACTGGTTTAAGATGCAGTCTGGGTGCTGTAGCAGCTTTAGGGTACATATAAGACATAGCAAACATAATCGACTAAATTAAGCCACTCAAATAAATCGACTGATTACGCCATACTAAGGCATTTCAATACTATGTGAGAATCCTAAGAAATGTCGTAGCAACTTGTGTTTTTGTGTCTGAGCCACTTTGCAAGATTTTGAAGTCAACGTAAATGTAAAGAACTAAAAAAATGGTGATCCAATCAACCAAATTGTTTATCACTTACCGTATTAAGTAACCTTCTAAAGGCAATGCTAGTAGAGGCAAGACTGAGTTGTTGCAACTATTCGAAGCAAGCAAACGTCACTATAATATATGACGCTTGAGTAACCAGAAATACACTGAAAAAAAAAAATAAAAGAATAATACATAAGAAATTGAGAAGCGTACTGACATTTTGCTGGTTTGATATTTTCTTATATATGTACATATGTATGTATAATCTGAGAAATTATATGTTTACGCGTAGTTTTTAAAATTTGTACGCATTTACTTAGCGGAGCTAGAACTAAACTAAATTGTACTACGTAAAATTATAACTATATTCTACACTATATATTTTGAAAGGTTATGTTTTGTAAGAACGTAAATATATATGTAACTGCATAGATATTAAATAAATTTACCGATGAATAAATACAAAAGAGATGGTAGTGTGGTTTCATTTGACCGAAATGTAGGATTACCGACCGACCGCTCCAGCTCTGAAAGTATTCGACGCAGTACCCGTCTGGGGAAGCACAGGAAGAAGGAGCTAAAGGATTCATTGACAATTTTTGGGTTAAGTGCATGAAGCTTAGTAAAGCCGAAAGTTAAGAGATCGGGAAGCTGAAAACAATAAACCTGAAAATAGCACATTGGCTCTGATGCACTAAATTCGGTTCCAGAACTTCTCACTGCATATAAATGCTCATTTGCTTTTAGTTCCATCGGCTTGTATTCATTTGTGTTACAGCCATGAGCGCGACCTTTCGTTTTGGTTTTGTCTCTTAAGCTCTCTAACCAGCTGCTGGCTCAAGCCCAACTTCACTTCGATGCAAACAGAATCGATGACAATTTTTGGCTTTGCTGTATAAAGCATGGAGAAGCCTAAAGTTTGGATATCATGAAGCGGAGAATATTTTATTCAATCAGTTTTGGGACAAATGACATATTGCGGAATAAAGTTGGAAGCTTAGCATATCGGCTCTGAAGTACTTGATTTGGATCCCGATATTTCCTACCCCATACGATTGCTTACACGTTCTTAGTTCCAACGGCTTGGATCTATATATTAGTGCTACAATAAGCTTTACCACCGACTGTGGCGCACATGGAGAAACATTGCCCGTTGCCATTTAGCAGCGCGTCAAATTTTACTCTATTGATTTATTAATAATTAAAATTGTCCTCCTTTACCTAAACTTTCTTTTCTTCGTAGATACTCAACCTCGTTTTCAAAGCACCTCAAGTAGCAACAAAGCCAAACACAAAGGATGAAAGAGTCACTACAAAAAATGGCTTTAACAATATCATAAATAACAAAAGGTGACCAACAACACAACAAGCAATACAACAACAACAGCACAACCAGTGATCTACACCAGAACTTGCTTCGCAGTTGCTGCAAAATATCAGCAATATATGTGGTGCGCGCGACGCGCTGACTGTTTGCCCGTGTAGCTGCGTGGCACCTCACAGTTGGTTTTGCACACGTTTTCCCTTCAATCAACCAATCAGCGGACACACACCTTTGCCACTATATTTCAGCGAACTTTTTCCACTTTCTTGGCCTTTTGTTGGTGACTTCAGTGTCTGCTTGGAAACCGACCGCCGACTTACCCCACTGCCAGCGGTAGCGTACCGTCTTTCAACCAACACCGTTGACTTTACACCACAGCGACTCTTTCGCGTCTGTCAGATACCCCGCCAGCGTCTGCGGCAGCGTTGTGACAGCAAAGTGTTGTACCTTTTAGTTTGTATCTTCAATAAATGCAATGTAACTGCAGGCTTTTGTGTAGACATCAAGTAGCTTTAATGACAACTACAACAAAGCTGTCTTTCTTTCACAAAGCTACACTGTAGGTAAGTGCCCAGTAAACATTATTGGCGATCAATATACCCAAGTTTAATTAGAGAAATAAATTTCAAACTAGTTAGCAAATACCTCAAGGAATCTTGCTTGAGAGAGGTACATATCTACACATTTTAGAAAGTAAATTCATCTATAGAATATCTATCTATATCAGCTGTTTTGTCAAAAGGAACCAAAGTGTTCATAATAACTGATAGACTGGTTATCCGACACTTGTTGAAGAGTATTGGAACCCTTGGCCCGATTTCTAGTATACAACAGTTAGAACAATCGACCATACTAATTATGGAAGTATAGCGGTATGGTAGAAGAAAGGTAGTAACGCCTCAAGAAATGAATGCCTTAGGGGACGAGAATTCACTACCTCTCATTTCAAAAGACAACACTACACTACATTAAGTTACCGTCTGCAGTAAGCGCTGACTAGAATGATTCTACGCTTGATCTACTACTGACGCGTAGCACACTCCACACTCTTGGAACGTCTTCCGAGCATATTTCAAGCACAGGTCTTTTCCATAAGGCGGTGTGAAGAAATAAATCTTCAAGGTAACCAACGTATAAGTTAGCCTCACTTAATGATAAGCGGCACTACAAGCGAGCTCAGCCTATGAAATCTAAGCCTTATTGATGCAGAAGTGCAAAGAACGGCTGAACAGCTTATCAGTTGAAAACTTGTACAACTCATCTGGATGACGGGGCGTAAAAGAGCAACCAGCAGTAAAATGGCCGATGAACTTGTCAGCTCTTCTGCTTCCACTAGACCAGACCTGAGCACTACATTGCGGCTGAGTCCCATATCATAAAAGAGCTGCTACGCACAGAGTAGAGAGTAAACAGAGAGAGAGAGATATTGACAGCAAGCAAAAAGTAGGCGTCATGACAATGCGGAGTTACAACACAAGGTTTAAAAGTATACTAAACCAGTCCAAAGACAATTTCCGTCAGCTGGTTGCATTCCATACTGAGTATTGCAGGCTCAAGAACCGTCTGTTCAACATCGACAGAGTCTGTTCTGTGTTACAGCACTAAAGACGATCTAGAATCGATTTCATAAGCAAGGCTGCGGACCAGAGCGCTATAAAGAAGAATCTTACAGCTCTAAAGATGCTCGTGGACTGATTTGATATTATGTTAAGCAACTCTGCGATCTATAGTTCTATATAGAAATATCTCGTAGTACTAAAGAGGCGCGAAGACCGATAGGTTTTTGTGTTGGGGAAATCTACAACCTAACACTTATGTAGCTAGCATTTCTACTGGGTTACCATGTGCTCGTTGTACCTTTCCTTTGGCATTTTCAGTTATTGTAAGTTGTTGTTGTTCCTGTTCTTTTGGCATACAAAATTTGTGGCTGCTCGCCACATGTCAAGTAGTCGTTTCCTTAATTAAACGCTGACGGTGTTGTTTATGGCCCCTTTGCTTGCGATACACATACATATGTATGTGTGCCACTATATATTAAGTACATATGTATGTATGTATGAGTATATATGTATGTACATATGTAGCCTCGTATACATCACTTTCTAGGTATCTTCAGTGTATGCCGCTAAGAAAATTTAGTGCAACATGTTGTCAAGTCCTTTAGCAAATATACAAAAGACGTGAGCAACACAACAGAAACCAGTAAAAATAACAAAAACAAGTTGTGTGCACATAAATAACGTGGAATGGGGCGCGCAAAAAATACAACAAAAACAAAAACAAAAAAAACTAGAATTATTGTTGGCCTTTGTCAATCACATTTTGCTGCTCCTTTGACTTGTTGTCAATATGTGTGTGTGTGTTTGTGCTTGCGATGGTGTGTCGCCTTTACAAATATGCACATAAATTTTCCAACAAACATGTACACACATATGTATGTACATATGTATGTAAGTACTAATTCATACAATAAATTGACTTATAATTAAAAGTTGTGGAAAACTGCCTGCGGCCATGTGGCAATTAAGACGGCCACCACTTGTAATCGTTCAATATAAATTAAGCTTAAAGCTGCAAAAGTGTTGCCCACGGTAAATAAGAGTCTGCTGGTCTACTAAAGGGTTAAGTTATAAGGTTTGCTGGTTAGTTTAATTAAAGCAACTTTGACTTAATTAATATAACGGGTTGGGTTTCAAGGTGTTGGCAAGTCCCCAGCGAATTGGCCATTGACAGGCGTTTTCTCGGCGAGAGCTATAAAATTTTATTTTCAAAATGAGATGCCTTCAATATTTTTGAATTTTGATTTTGTTTTTCCAGTCGAACCCAATAAAGTTACTACTAAAAAGTAAAGCCTTCAAAAGGTTTTCTAAAATTAAGGATGTAAAGTCAGCTTCGATATCCAATGCAGAATAACTATTCGCAACAGGTGTCACTTCGTTCTGAGTTGGCAATAGAGAAGTAAAGTACTCCCTCGACGAACAAAGACCAAATTCTACAAGTCATCAACCCAGTTCTGCTATATGGTGCAGAGGTACGAGTATGGACGATGGCTTCGACGATGACCGAAGATGAGTCGGCTTTACGAGTTTTCGAGAGAAAGATTCTGCGGAGGATTTTAAAAACTCAAGGTCTGAGAGTATCCGACTCAGTACCCGCGGGGGGAAGCAGAGGAAACGGAAGAGGAAGCTCTCAACTCCGTTGGAAAAACCAGGTGGATAAAGACCTGGCTACACTTGGAATCTCCAGTCAGCGCCAAACAGTGAAAAGGAAGAACGCCTGGCACGCTGTTGTAAACTCCGCTGTAACCACGTCGGTGTTTACACGAAGAAAGAAGAAGAAGAAGAAATCGTTATAGTTACCCTAGCAACTGTAGTTTTTGGCTCTATGAAATCATACTTAAACCTATAATGTTCTATGGAATGTTTGCTTGGTCGAAAGGTTTGCGTGCAACGGACTACTGTCATTCGTATTTGTCGTACACTACGAACCACATAAACTATGGGACTGAAAGTCTTGCTACCTTTAGTACTGGCAAAGGCAAGAAAGCGTGCCTCAGATTGAAATTACATGGGTACTTAGATTACAGCGACTCTGAACACTCTGGACTCTTCGTACAATTCGACTCGATTCCAAAAAATACTTGGATTAACAGATCGTCGAGTCCAGCTCTCGTTGACGCTTTCCAACTCACATATCTTCAAGGGAGGCATGATATTGGAAGGACGCGCTGGACGATAGGCGGCGGTGAGCTTTTTTACGGATGAATCAAAGCTTGAGAGGAAAGTTAGTGTAGGAGTACACTGTCGGGACTTTTCTAACAACTCTAGTTTTAGGCTTTTCGTCTTCGAAGCGGAGGGAACTACCAGAAAGATAGCAGCGCTCTCTTCTTCAGAAGGTGATTGTCGACTCCGATAGTATGTAGTGCAGCGTTATTAGTATTAAGTTCGCTGATTGTGCGCTCGAGACTACTGAAGGAATGTTAAAAATTTCAGGAAGAGACGAGGGAGGTGTACGTTGTCGAGAACTTTCCATCAATCTGAGTTTTTGACTTCCCGACCACTGCAGCGTCTTCCAAGCGAAAGAGGCTGCCAGAAAGGTAGCAGAAGTTCTACTGCTCTGGTCGCCTTCGGAGTGGTGACTGTGCACTCCAATAGTAGATCACTGATATTAGCTTTAATTCAATCACTGTACGTTTGTAACGACAGGAGATTTCGAGACTCTTTATAGAGTTATTACATTATCCGACTGGTTTCAGTCTTCGGTATTGCAGTGCTGTGGGTAGTGTTGGATTATTGGATCTTAGACCAGCTTAGCAAACGTTGGTCAACTACGAGCAGCTGTGCGGACCAAAGCCTCTTCTGGCTCAGGGTAAATTGTCACATCAAAGTCCACCTTTAAATGGTTATAGAAATTCTAGCTGGACATTCTCCGATTGAGATTATATTTTCATACCAAAATTCAAATGCCGAACTGACAACAGTCCCCGATCACAAAGATTAACGAACGTGAGAACGAGTTGGTGCGTTGTTATTCGTAAAGAAATCTACAAACATTTCTACAAAAGAAGTAGTGTAGCTATAAAAATTACACTAAACCGGACGACAAAGTGCATTCTTACACACATAAATACACACACAAAGCGAACTCGCATATCCTTGGAAGACACGCACTTACTCGCATATACACCTCTGCATAAAGAGCCGGGCAATAAAAAAGAATTATTGCACGCTTAACTGAAACTTATATCGCCTTGACAATGCGGAAGTGGCACAAAATGCAATGACAATAATGTTCGCTCACGCTTAGATGTGCGACTGTGTGTGCACAAACATAAAAGTAAGGTTAGAAACGTAGACATATCCACAACTTTAGGCTATAGGCATGCGTTAACCTTTAGGGGGGTCCCTTTCAGCTGAGCTGCCATAGGCCACCTGTCGTTTGGCTTTCACATTTTAGGCGCTCACACTGCTGGATTTCGGTTTTACTGACGCCTTAGGCTAAGAAGTTTTACGACTGTTTTGTATGACATTGCTGCAGGCCCATAAAAATATATATGCGACTTTGACGGGCGATTTCCAGTGAATTTATGAATGAAGGTGAATGCTATGGTGGCAACGTATGGTAGGTGCCTAATATATGTAGATATTTGGGGAGAAATGCTGATTGATTTATCTTGTAGTTATATCGTAAGGGTTGCGTATTAATAAAAATCGATTAAGGGTGCTTTAAGGGGTGCTATTGAAAAAACAACACAAAAGTGTTAATAACGTTAAAGAAGTGTTCGAATAAGTCATGCTGCCCAAAACTTTTTAGAATACTATTTGAAGTCTTATGTCTAGAAAATATGTTACCCGTTTGGTTTTCCTTCCTTCAGATATCCGGGTTTAAATTTTCTCTATATGCTTTTGTCTCAAGGATTTTCTATTGAAACTACCTCAATATTCTCTTAACGAAAATAATTATCTGATGGGTTTCTTGACGGATTTCGTTGAGTTGTTTGAGCGTCAAAGCTTTTTCCATTCCTCATCAATCAAACCATCATTATTAGTAAAAGTGGACAGACAGACGACAAGGGGACCTGGAATTCCATTTGACACAAATACTTAGTGAATATGGGCGCATGGAAGTTACCTTACAGATTCCACAAAGACATTAGTCCAAACTGTATAAAGAAGAGTATATAGAAGACACTGAACATTTATTATTTTATTTCCATTGATTTTCAAATCCAAGAGGTACACTCGGTGGTAGTTATACGGTCGATAGCTTAACGACACTCATGTGTCAGTCGACTGAGAAATGGAGAGCCGTTACGGAACCGTCAGCAATCATAATGACAAAATTGAGACTTTTTCAACAGTTTAGGAGTCCGTCAGTCCGTCAGTCCGCACAATAGAGAAGACTTAACTGGTGGTTCCGTGCGAGAGCCTTGTGGTGGGAATAGGGTTGGGTTTAGCGGATTAAAGTTCCGCGCTCCGGCTTTTGATGCTCGCCCTACTAAAAAAAATTACATAGTAAAACAGTGAACCAATTAACAAATAAATATAATTATCAATTTCTAAATGAAAAGCTCTGAAAAGCTCATCAACACGGTTCTCATTCTTCACAGTTGCAAACAACGTAAGGAAAGGAATCTTAGTTTTATGTAAAAAAAAACAACGAATTATCTATAGAAGGCTTAACTAGATAATCAATATCACTTATTATACTCCGAACATGATATGTTTGGTTTGGTTTTGAAATACTCAAAATCGGAAGTTGATCAAATTGACGAGCTGAGTCCATTGTCTGTTTTTATTCACTCAGTTTTTGAGATATCGATCTAAAATTTTACACACAACCTTTTGTTTATAAGGCACTGCTTATTTGCCGGAACCGCTGATATCCGACTACTATTTCATAAAGCTGCCGTACAAACCGAACGATCGAAATCAAGTCCTTGTACGGAAAACTTTTTTATTAAACAAAGTATCTTCACCAAATTTAGTACGGAGTATTACCGTAGGCATTGTTATAACCTCCGAAGAAATTGTTGAAGTCGGACTTCTATAACATATAGCTTCCATACAAACTGAATGATTAAAATCAAGACTTTCTACGGAAAACTTTTTTATTTGACAAGATATCTTTACAAAATGTGGCATTAATAATCACCAAAGCCATTGCCACCATCTCCCTAGAAATTGTTAAGATCAAGCTACTATATCATATAGCTACTATACAAACTGACCGATAAAACTCAAGTTCTTGTAGAGAAAAATTTTCTATTTGATGAGATATGTTCACCAAATTTGACATAGACTATTATCAAAATTATTGTTATAATCTCCCCAGAAATTGTTAAGATCAGACTACTATAGCATATAGCTGTCATACAAACTGACCGTTTAAAATTAAGTCCTCGTACGGAAAACTTTTTTATTAGACAAAATATCTTTACAAAATTTGACATAAGTAATTATCAAGATTATTGTTATAATCTCCCTAGAAATTGTTAAGATCGGACCACTATGGCATATAGCTGCCATACAAACTGAACAATCAAAAACAGGATATAGATATTTATATACCCTTTAATGCTATAAAATATTCACCTGTATAGAGTTTTACAGCTTCGGTATAGAAGAGTTTAACGTTGTTTCTTGTTTTTCACTAGATACGGACTAAATTGCTTAGTTCGTAACCTCAGAAGACGAGAATAAGTGTATAATGAGTTTCCAAGCCATATGCTGAAGCTTGAAAAAGCTTCGAAAATTTATGACCACAGAAAATGTAGTATTAGTAAATACAATAAGCTAAGCTGCTGAGCAACTCAGTCTACCCTTCATCTTTCTGCTGGCTCACCGTCTTAACTTTGCTAGTCAATTAAAGCGTCGCTCGTCTAACATTACTCGCCACACCTTTATCAGTCGCAGTCGATTTTAACTACCTATTAACGTGACTTCACAGTTTCAGTTGTTTTCAAAACAGTAAAACAAAAAAAAATTGTAAAATGAAGGCATTTTTATTAGTCTACATATTTGGCGCTTATTTTTTACAGTAAACAGTAAAAAAATGCAAAAGATAAATGGAAAAAACTTCAGCTATAATGTTTTAACGCCGGCTACACAAGTTTGCAAACCGTTACCAGTGTCGCGTTTAATATTTCACATGGAAATAGAGATCTGTTGTAATTAAAATGAGCCAAAATGTCTGAGCTGCAGCTATAAAAGAAACATTTATATGAAAAGCTGAAAGCCATCAAGATCTGATTTGCTGCCACAAATCACACACACACACACATACACTTACTCATACAACCAAGGAGTGCAGATAAAATCTAAAATTCATCAACTTTTTCATTTCGAATACTACTTTCGGAAGTGCACAAAAGGCATACACACACACACACTCACACACCCAATTGAACGCAAATATACTTGTGCATAGCGCGAGTGCATATAGCACAATTATAACCGCAATCAAAGTTGCAAAATCAAATCAAATTACCAACTACACGAAAGTAGAAAAAATATTATATTTTCAGTATACTCGGTGTAGCAGTGCATCATCCGTATACAAAGTGTGCGTTTTTAGTCACCGACCTGTAGGAAAATTATTGCAAATAGCAAAATTATTTTTTTTTTCTAAAAAAATTTATAAATTAAAAAAAAAAAATTATAAAAAAATACTTATTTAAAAAAAAAAAAATTTAAACTAAAAAAAATAAAATTAAAAAACAAAAAAAATTACAAAAACAGATATATTCAGAATTTTGTTTTTTTAGTAACAAACTCTTAATTATTATTAAAAATATATATACTTCAAGAAAATCTATAGAAGGCTTTTAAAAATAATTTTGTTTTACTATTCAGAAAATTTTTTTATAGTACCAAAATTTTAAGTATTATTAAAAATGTATATATTTTATGAAAATCCATGAAATTCTTTCAAAAATTATTATTTTTTTTAAATATTCAGACAATTTTTTTATAGTACAACAATTTTAATTATTATTAAAAACGTACATATTTTATGAAAATCTTAAAAAAAATCTTTTTTTTTAATATTCAATTTTTTTTAAAAAAATTATTATTATTTTTATATTCAGAAATTTTTTTAGTAGCAAAACTTTAATTATTATTAAAAATGTATATATTTTTAGAAAATCTACAGAAATCTTTAAAAAAAATAATTTTGTTTTAATATTCGGAAAATTGTTTATTATCATTAAAAATGTGTATATTTTATGAAAATCTTAAATTTTTTTTTCATATTCAGAAATTGTTTTATTTCAAAACTAATTTTTTTTTTTACATTCAGAATTTTTTATAGTTACAAAATTTTAATTATTATTAAAAATTATACATATTTTATGAAAATCTTAAAATTTTTTTTTTTTAAATAATGAGTTTTTTTATTTCGAAATTTTTTTTTTTTAAATTTAGAAATTGTTTAATTAATTTTTTTTTTAATTCAACAACTTTCTTCTAAAATATTCCATTTTAAGCTTATATTAAAATTGTGCGTATTTTTTCCTACAGGGTTTGTCACACTTAAACGCATATAACAGACAGGAAAACTTTCGATCAAAGCGCAGAAATAGCTACTTAACTAGTTAAAACTTTCATGCAATTCCTTTCGGAGCTAACAGTGTAAGCGTTGTGGCACAGTGGGACGAAATGAGAGTAAAGTAAACTAAATTGCCAATTCAAATCAGTTAAATAAAAAAAATTTTCAATAGAAGAACTCGGGTTTGATCGGTTTGTGTATATGACAGCTATATGCTATAGTGTTCCGATATCAATAATTTCCTTAGAGATTGTACCGTTATTTGAGATAATAATTCCGGCCAAATTTCGTAAAGATATCTCAACAAATAAAAAAGTTGCCGATACAAGTACTTGATTTTGATCCTTCAGTTTGTATGACAGCTATATGCTATAGTGTTCCGATCTCAACAATTTCCTCGGAGATTGTACGGATATCTCAGATAATAATTCGGACAAAATCTCGTAAAGATATCTCAACAAATAAAAAAGTTGCCGATACAAGTACTCGATTTTCATCGTCCAGTTTGTATGATGGCAACATGCTATAGTGGTTCGATCCGCAAACTCTTTTCCGAAAGCTGTACGGTTTTCATGACTAGGGAGCTGTGCCGAATTTCGTGATGATATCTCGTCAAATAAAAAAGTTTTCCATATGAATTCTCGATTTCGATCGATCAGTTTCTATGACAACTATAAGTTATAGTGGTACAATCCGAAAACTTTTTCCGGCAGGCTGTATGGTTGCCTTTACTAGGAACCTATGCCGAATTTCGTGAAGATATCTCGTCAAATAAAAAGGTTTTCCATATTAAGACTTGTATTTGACCGGTCTACATTTAGAAAACTTCTTCGGATACTGCAACATTGCATTTTTGGAGATATCAAGTAATGCCTAAATAGATACCAAAATCACCACAACGACCCACTGTAGCATGTCTGAAAATGCAGAAAAGTTTTTATTGAAGCACGCGTAGCTGTCTGCGCGTTAAAAGCCGAGCTGACGGAGTGACTGACTGACTAACCGAGACTGAAACTAAAGAAAACTTGAGCAGCTAACAATGAGCAGTAGCAGCGCAAAGCCAAACTAGCCAAAAAAACAAAAAACAGCTTCGAAAGCAAATAGGGGAAACCGCAGCAAGTGTGCGGGGGCACAGACTAAACTAAAATTGAGATACTCGAGTTCTTACGGATCGTGCGAGCCGCAATAGAAAGGACTACTGCTGGATTTAGTTTTATATGCAGTAGACGAAAGCAAGCATAACAACTTCTTTATATTTCTTTCATTGTTGCTTGCTACTGCGAGCTGAAGAAAAAAGTGTGCAACAACAACGAGCAAAAGTAAAAACTAGTTGAAGAAGTAGACCATAGAAGTTAGTTGGCTGCGTTGTCAGTGGCAGCAGCGCGAAAGCCAATAGGTACATATCCATAAAAACAGCAATTGCAGCAACAAACGCATAAACACACACACACACTCGCATGCCTTTAACTTACACTTTATGTGTGTTTGTGTGTCTGTGTGTGTGTGTGTGTGCGGTGGCAAGTCAAAGTATCCAGTCAAAAGTTGTTTAAGCAGAATAAAGTGCAATATGAAGTTGGTTATCTCGCTTTGAGTGTGCGTGTATATGTGTGTGTGTTTTAGCTGAGTGCGTGTATTTGAGTGTGTGTATGACGAGTGGCAGAAATCAGCAAAGCGTAAAAATAGTAAATAAGCATCAAAAAAGCATTTCGCCTTCAAACTAAGTTAAAACAAACTAAGGCAACCAAAAGTAAGAATAACGAACATCGCCAGCGAGCGAACCGCAAACAAAACTGACGACCAAATAGCACCGTTGTACGAGTGTGAAAGAAATTGCTTGCAACAACACTCACTTAGGCGTTGTTGCTGCAGTGTGCAAGTTGAATTGCAACAAATTTGAAGATTTGCGGAAAAAGGACGAGTAAAGCTAGACAACGAGTTGGAAAACTTTCTGCACTTTGCGAAAGAAAATAAAAAATAAGGGTTTTTTTGATAAAATCTAGTTTGTTTATAATAACTAAAATAATATGAAATTGTACTTCAAATCTTACAACCAATTATGTATTAATAAGTAAATGATTTTGTTTTGTTTGCAGGCCTTTACTATCTACCGATCTTTATTAAGCCAAAGGTAGTAGACGATGAAGCCAAGCCAGCCAAGCCAGCCAACGCAGTGGAGGACTTCTTTTTCCTCTGCTTCCACTGGTGCGTACTGAATCGAATACCTTTAAAGCTGAAGTGTTCTCATCCCTCCGGGCACCATGACTTAGCCTGCGCAGCGCTTGATTCGCTGAACTATGTCAGAGACGCCATATATCTCGTATATCCCATTATTCCATTGAATGCGCTATTTGCCGTTGCTAACACTGATCGCATGTCGCCCACCTATCATAATATAATCGAACTGGTTTAGAACTTTTCAATCCGGCGACAGCCAAGTAGACAATAGAATTGAATTAACATAAGAGATAAAGCAGAGGATTTTCATCTGAGATCTTTATTCCAGAATTAACAGGAGTAGGTTGTCAGGGTACATAAGTTAGTTAAAGCTTATGGACAAACTCGAAGAGGAAACAAATTATTTTAGTCAACATGAAAAGGAGACAAATGAATTCTTTTTAGTCAAATTGCCGCTCTAGCTGTCATATGGTATACAAATCAATTAATAAAAGTATGAATTGGAAAAGCCTTTTCTTTCATGGTAGAGGTAATCTTCGAATGTATACTAGCTACAGATGATCTGTGTTAGCTTTGAGGGCGGATATTATTACAGAGTCCAATTTCCTTGAAACTAATGTAATATTTTCTCTACAAACTAGCACTTCACACCTTTTTCTTTCTGAAAGTACCTACACAATAGTATCAATCTCTAAGTGATATCTTCTTCCACTTTATTGGCGTTGACAACGCGGTTATAGCCGAGTTTACAACAGCACTAAGTGCTTATAACCTAAAGAAATTACTCCCACTCATGTCAACACGTCGAGCCCGTTACACTCAATGTCATTGAAAAATATTTAATATTCAAACAGAAAAACGCGCAAATCGAACTTTACCAGCAAAAGATTAGTTTCACATTAACGTCGTCACTCAAGTGTACGCTTAGTACACCAAGGAAACCGATATGGCAATAAGAAAACGGTTATTTTCAAGCAATGTTCTAACAAATGTAAGCCAGTTGATGCCAATGCACCCGCACACACACACACACACAGCTGTATATATGTATAATGTGGCATGCGGGTGTGTGTAAGGGTCTTACCGTGCGCTGGAGAATTCTAATTTTATTTGTCTTAACCCTTGCTGACGTGTCAGACGCCTATCATGTACGAGCCAAATAGCAATTGGGCCAAAAAGTAGGCGGAAATGCTAGCGTAAGTGCATTAATTTGGCTTATACGAGCGTACCAAATGCAAACGCTAGCAAAAATACAAACACACCCACACAAGCAAAGCTATATCAATACACATACATGTACATAAATGTATGTGTGTGCGGAGGCATGGCAACGTAATCGATCCGCGTGAATAAATAGAAACTGACAAGCCAATTGAATTTTTCGCTTTTTTCTATTATTTTGCCATTGTTTTTGTTTTTGTTTTAGGGACTTAGCATGTGTGGCTGTGTTGAAAGTACGTCAGTTATGATTAGAATATGCGAATAGGTAGTTTAATTTAGCCAATTTAATGATATGTACATAGAGTACATATGCCCACATGTATGTAATATAATATGAGTGCCTCCCACGGCAGCGCTACATTTCCATTGACATGCCCGGCATGGGGCCATGCCTACGTCATTCCCCCTCAATGACGATGTGCTGATGCCTGTCATTCAACTATCAAGTACACTGATGGGCGAATAAAGTATTATTTATGCACATATGTGTGTGTGTGTGTGTGTGTGTGTGTGTGTTATAAGACGGGACTTTTAGTGGTTGGGGTAACATTTCGCTTAAGTGGGTATCAGCAGGGGATCAGCTGGCGTACTATTGCCGGTATGCACCACACAGATATGTGTATATGTGGCGCCGTACTGAGACGTTGCTAGAAACCGTTTTCTTAAGAAATGCATGTAATTGTTAAAGCGACGGCAGTGTCCGCTGGCAAAGCTAAGCTTTTAAGTTGAAGAATTATTTGCAGACACACACACACACATACGTATATAAATGTAGGTATGTTAAGCGACCGCAGCGTCCTCGTAAGCAGCTGCTTAGTCTATAAATATGCACAGCTATTTGTAGTGCATTGAAGGTTCTGCACAGCTTATTAAACGGAAAGCGTGCTTTTAATCCAGGTTGGTGTAATTTGATGTCAGGGAAGCTATCTAGCCGCATATATGGTATACGAGTACTATATGTGAAAACGGTGAAAATGACTGTTTAAAATCGTAACATTTATTTTTATGCCCCCAAAAACAAGAAACAGTAATACAAGCTAATTTAAAAGCAACTCCAAACTTCAACAATTTTGGATCCTAAAATGTGTGGTAATTTTCAAAAAAGACAACAGAACAAAACCACAAAGTAACTTCAAAACCGGGAAAGCTCTGAAAGCATATTTTGTAAAGCTTTCATTTAAAATTTTTGTTCTTGAAATGTGTAGTAATTCTCTAAAAAGAACAGAAGCTAAACTAAGTGCAACTTTTAAACCGTGAAAGCTCTTAAAAAGCTTAGATGGTACAGCTTTCATATATAATTTTGGATCCTGAAATGTGTAGTAATTCTCTATAAAGACAACAGAATCTAAACTAAGCGCAACTAAGTGCTAGTGATAGCTCTTAAAAGGCTTATACCATATCGTAAAGCTTTCATCTAAAATTTCGTTCTTGAAATATGTAGTTAAGTCAATAGAAACTGCAACAGAAACTAAATTATTTCCATCTTTCAAGCTGTGAAAGCTCTTAAAAACCTCTGATGATAAAGCTTTCATCCAAAATTGTGTGCATCTTTAAAATAATGAAAGCTCTTAAAAAGTTTAGTTGATAAAGCTTTTATCCGCAATTTCGTTATCGACATGCATATGTAAAAATACCTTAAGGAAATTTCAACGCAAGCTAAAACAACGAAAGCTATTAAAAAGCTTAGTTAATTAATTTTTAAATTAATATTTTGTACTTGAAATTCAGTCATCTTTTAAAATAAAACACCAACGGAAACTAAATTGCGGCACCTTTAAAACAATGAAAGTGCTTGAAAAGCTAAGATGGCAAAGCTTTCGCCTAAAATTCTATACCTGAAATATCTTGCCAACTCTAACGGAAACTAAATTATGGCCATTTCGTTAAAACAATGAAAGCTCTTAAAAAGCTTAGATAATAAAGATTTAAATTATTATTTTTTCTACAAATTCAGTTGTTCTTTAAAAGCAGCGAAAACTAAAAAAGGACATGTTTAAAATGAAATGAAATGAATGGAAAATTAATTAAAATGAAAACTCTTGAAAAGCTTAAATGGTAAAGTATTTACGTAAAATTCTATACCTGAAATATCTAGTCTTTTTTTTGAAAAGAAATTGCAACGTTAACTAAATTATGTGCATTTTTAAAACAATGAAAGCTCTTTAAAAGCTTAGCTAATAAGTCTTTAATTTACAATTTTGTTCTTGAAACATATAGTCATTCTTTAAAACGAAACTGCAACGTAAATTAAATTATATTCATGTTTAAAACAACGAAAGCTTTCAAAAAGCTCAGACGATAAAGCCTCGACCATTTTGTTCTAGCAATATTTAACCACTACTTAAAAAGGAACTCTTAATTATAGGTACCAAATTATGTGCATTTTTAACACAATAAGAGCTTTTTAAAAGCTCCACTGATAAAGCTTTCATCAAAAATTTGAATATCTAGTCATTCTTTTAAAGGCACTTCTACAGAAATTAAATTATGTGCATTTTTAAAAGAATGCAAGCTTTTAAAAGCTCATTTTCAAAACAATGAAAGCTTTTCAAAATCGGTTTTTAGATTTATTAAGAGCTCACGTCATTCTTGCACTAACTTTGACGAAGCCCTAGGTGAATTTAGTGGTGGTACAGATCTGTATATAAATTTTGGTTGGCTATACATAATCACGAATATTACATTATCTTCCTGTTGAAGCCTGCACGAGATTTGCTCACTCTTACACATCGCAAAATAACAAAATGTCCACTAAAAAATATTTTCTCCACAAAATCCAGATTTCTAAGCAAAACAAAAATAAAGCACAATGCTAGTTTGCGAGAAAGCTGTTGCCATCTACCATCTATACATTATACTATAGTAGGCTAAAGGTAAGCTAATCTCATTCTGCCATTAAATATCTGCATCCGTAATCTTATAGAATACAATTTCTCGCACTTTTTGCAATTTTTTCGCTGTGTACATATCTGATACAGCATACAATGGCAAGCGTGCATATTTATCTACCTTCAGCGAGTACATATAATATACATACATATAAGCGTATAGCCAACTATATATAGCATACACGCTGTGGCACCCGCTGCAATTGTGGCCGCTCCGATATTATATGCATGACCGATAGCGTTTCGCCTTTATTTGCCAATCTTTTTTTGTTGTTGTTTTGTCACTTTTCTGCTCTTTGTGTGCACTCGTCGTTTGTGTTTTTATTGCTTTGGTTGCCTTTTATTCGGACGATGCCTACGGTTTGGCCTACACGCTGCCCGATGTATGTATGTAGGTATATAGCATATGCCCGTGTACTTACCCTATATCTCGCCTATAGATACATCACGTTTTATTCATTTATATTAATAAGGCGTGGAACGATATTCATACAGAATTTCGTAGATATGCGGGTGAGCATGTGTGTGTGTGTGTGTGTGCATGTGGCGGAGATGCAGTGGAAGCGATATGAATGCGTTGTATCAGTTGTGTACCGGGACAAAATAACTATTAATATATATGTGGATATATGTATATATATATTTACAAAAACATATATATGTGTGTATGCATATATATATATATTTATATTTTTGTATATTTATATATCTCGAGCGCTCGTATCTTTGTGCAGCGCAGCTAGTTTTTGTGCCTCTCATTTTCACGTTTCCAGTATCTCATGGCGATTGCGGCACTAAAACGTGCCACATTCGTTATTTTTTTAGTTGTTGGTTGTATTGCTCCTTTTTGCCTTTCTTTTTTTGTACATACGTACTGTATATAAATGCTTGATATCAGATTTTTTTGAATGTGCCTGGATACTTACACATATTCCCTATCGGCTTTTGGTGTAAACAAAATCATCAGCAGCATACAGGCAATGAAAAACGATTTTTTTTCTTTTGCGCGCTCGTTGCAAAGTGAGAATTAAGGAAAATATGCTAGTATAAAAATTATTAAGCTAAAGCTAAGGGGTCAGATTGGCACATTGTGGCAGTCGGCAGATGTAAGCATGATATTCTCGCTGCATCCATGGCTAATCGACTGCTTGCGGGTAGCAGCAGCATTCGTTGTGGTTGCGGTTTTTTAGTTGTTGTTATTGCAATTTGTTGTTAAACTAATTTTAATGCAGTTCGAGTACTTTGTTTTTAGTTTTCATTGCTTGAACGAGGCTTGCTTTAAGGCACTTTTTAGTTGTGTTGTGGAATTATTTTCAGAACTCAACAGAGTTAAAGAAGAATACAAGTTGCTTGAGCAAGCATAACTGTGTATTATACACAAATTAGCTGCAGAGCAGACTGTTTATCATAAAATGGATCATCGATGGATCAGAAAATGGAATATAATGAGGTTGCTGCTAATATACATATGTGTATATATGGATCGCCTTATATGCATCCTCCTAAGTAGATGCATGGGTAACAAAACGGCCATTGCTAAATAGGTACCAGGTGATAGGTATAAAACTGTAGGCGTAGAGCTGTGCCTCCAACGGTCACACATCCACTGCAACGGGAGCAGGTTGCGAAGGTTGTAGTACTACTGCCAAACCATCTATACAGCGCACGGGTGCCACAGTCCATGAAGACTCGGACCAATAAACCGTTGTAAGCATAAACGCAGAAAAGAACAAGACAAAATGTTAACTTCGGCTGCACCAAAGCTAATATACCCTTCACAGCTGCATTTCTTTTGGTAACTATGTGTTCAGTTTGTATGGCAGCTATATGCTATAGTAAGCTGTTCTGAACAATTTCTTCGGAGATTAAATTATTATCTTAGAAAATAATTTATACCAAATTTCGTGTATATATCTTGTCAAATGCATAAGTTTTCCATACCAGCATTTGATTCCGATCATTCATTTTGTATGGCAGCTATATGCTATAGTGATGCGATCTGAACAATTTCTTCTGATATTACATTATTTCTACGAACAATAACTCACACCAAATTTTGTGAAAATACGTTGTCAAATGTGAAAGTTTTCCATATAAGAACTTGATTCCGATCGTTCAGTTTGTATGGCAGCTATATGTTATAAAGGTCCAATATGGACAGTTCCGACAAATGAGCAGCTTCTTAAAGACAAAATTTTGTTTGCAAAATTTCAAAACGACATCTTAAAAACTGAGGGACTAGATCGTATATATCCAGACAGACGGACATGGCTCAATCGACTCAGCTCAACATACTGATCATTTATATATGTATATACTTTATAGGGTCTCCGACGCTTCCTTATGGGTGCTACAAATTTCGTGACAAACTTAATATACCCTGTTGAGGGTATAAAAGGAAACTTCTACGCACTTCTGAGCAGGCGACCAAGGGTTTCAACTCTAGCAACAAGAGAGGGCACCGGAAGAGCCAAACAAGAAGGGGTTGAAGGCGAAAGCGAGGTACAAGACGGAGGTCGGAATATGCAAACGTCTTGAAGGAAAGTGTAAACTGAAGGAAAAAGAGTTGAAACGGCTGGTTTAGGCTAGAGAGGAAGTGAAAAACGACCGGGAACACTTCACCACTCGTAGTTGGTGTAATACCTCAGATCCATCGTATGCTAATCGCATTGAGATGAAAAAGAGTAAGTGCAGAGACGTAGCCAGGAAGCTAGACGTCAAGCACGCGGTGAACAAACCAACAACGTCCAAGGCAGCGGCGGCAGCTAATGAGATTGCGAAACGGTATTTGACCGTCGCATAGACCGCAGTAATCTGCTGGGAAAAATGTCACAGGAGCGTTGGAAATCATCCTCCAGATCAATAAGGTGGCAGAGACTATTCTCGCGGACAACAACAAAAACACGTTGGAAATGGGAGTGTAGTGTAAAGGATCACGTTATAAAAAAAATTCTGGCGATTTCACTTGCATTGTCTATACGACGACAGAAGCATAGTAAGAAAATCAAAACCTACTGGAGTGAGCAACCTGAGTACAAAAGTCATTCGCAAAAGCGGTATATCGGAAGATGATCGCAACCTGATCGGAATACTAATTGGTCACTGCCTGGTGGCGACACACGCCAGTGGAATGGAGCTGATAGAACGAGAAAACTGCAGGAAATGTATAAAGCAAGGCACCAGGGAAACAATGGAGTATCTCTTGTGCGCTTGTCCCACTGTAAGCATCTGGAGCCCCCACGGTATGATAACTGAACTCCTTCTTGTATCATAACCTAACCTAGGTTCTAGTAACCTGAAACTGGCATCTAATAGCTATTCTTCTTCTTCTTTATGGCGTAGGCACCGCTTACTTGGTTATAGCCGAGTTGACAATAGCGTGCCTGGCGTTCTTCCTTTTCACTGTTTGGCGCTAACTGGAGATTCCAAGTGTAGCCAGGTCCTTTTCCAATTGGTCTTTCCAACGGAGTGGAACTCTTCCTCTTTTTCTGCTTGCTTCGGCGGGTAATGCGTCGAATAATATCAAAGCTGGAGTGTTTTCATCTATTCAGATAGCATAACCTAGTTAGTCGCTGTATCTTAATTCACTGAACTAGGTCAATACCGTCGTATATCTCATACAGCTCATCGTCCCATCGAATGCGATATTCGCCGTGGCCAACGCGCAAAGAACCATAAATCTTTCGCTGAACTTTTCTCTCGAAAACTCGCAACGTCGACTCATCAGTTGTTGTCATCGTCCAAGTCTCTGCACCATATAGCAAGACGGGAATTATGAGTGACTTATAGCGTTTGGGTTTGATTCGTCGAGAAAGGACTGTACTGCTCAATTGCCTACTCAGTCTAAAGTAGCACCTGTTGGCTGTTGAGTTATCCTGCTTTGGATTTTCAGGCTGACATTGTTGGTGGTGTTTACATTGGTTCCAAGATAGGCAAAATTATCTACGACTTCAAAGTTATGACTGTCAACAGTGACTCCCCCTGCGGGTAGGTGGGACCCCCTTGGGTTTGGGGGGGAAGCCGAATATACCCGTGCTAAGGCATGCCTGTTGTAAGAGGCGACTAATATCCTGGCTGCCAGTCCAGAGGCGTATGGAAGCTCAACTGGTAGTATCTTCGGTTACGAGGTCTGACCGGAGACTTAATTCTGGTAGCACGGGGAGCAGTAGCCCTTGGAGGTAACTCCAATCTGCTCATTGGGTTTGGTGCTTTGTGGAGATTCGTGGTGGTTATGGTTAAAACCCAAATCGCGGGAAGAACTGACTTTGTCAGTTGAATGTGGAGTTGCATTGCAACCGGGTGCCGGACCCAAAGTACGGCAGAGGTTTTAGATGGGCCTCGAACCTGACCAAGGTGGTTAGTGTGTCCATGCCACACTGCCAATTGGCCAATTCTCAGGGCGCTGATCAACGCATTGTTTTGATTCGTTGTGCTTTTGAGCGCCGTGGAGTAAGGCTGTCGTCAGCAGGTACCCGCGTAAAATGTAAAATACACCGGATGTTGTCAACAGTGACGTGAGAACCAAGTCGCGAGTGCGACGACTGTTCGTTTGATGACAGGAGGTATTTCGTCTTGCCCTCGTTCACTGCCAGACCCATTTGCTTTGCTTCCTTGTCCAGTCTGGAGAAAGCAGAACTAACGGCGCGGGTGTTGAGGCTGATGATACCAGTATCATGACTCCATCCTCTAATAGCTATTACTTATTATCTAATCACAGTCATGGAATATAGAGTGTTAAGTATCTAGAACCTAGTGCCAAATATCAAATATCTAGTACCTGATGTCTACTTTGAAATTTTTAGTACCTCGTAACTAATATCCACTATATATGTTGTATATAGTGTCAATTACTATTAAGCATACCTAAAATCTTAATAATTCATAACCAAATTTCCATAATCTGCTTCACTTTAGCATTATCTATAACTACATGTATAAGCATAATATATCATACCTAATGGTTTTGTAGTCATTGTGCCACACTGTCCATCAAATGGACATGAAATCTTAATTAAATTGTTTCGTAAGTGACATGTGCTAATTCTTCAACAATATGCAATATTTAATAAAAACCTACTCAAATACACAATACAACATTTTAATCGGATTATAAGCTACTGACAGTGATTGTCTGCAGGCAATCAAACTTCACATGCATACGTGTATATATGTATGTACATAGCTTACGCTTACAACTTTTATATATTGTAAATTTGTGAGTGTGTGTGTGCAGATTATTGCGTTTATAAGCCTTTGTGTGCATAAAAGCGCATGTTTTATTTAATGTCTGAATTTTGGTTTAAACACAAAAAAATTGTTGTTGCAGCTACTGTGATATATGTATGTATACATGCAAATACGCACAACTCAAAATAATCCGTAATTTTGTATTCCTACTGATGTCCTCACCTCCACATGGTGATCAATTAACGCTTAACATGAGTTTTCGCATGAAACCCCCGGTCCGTTGTGCTGTCAAATGTGCAAATTCCCTTATTGTTCATGTTAGTTGTTAATGATTATTATGCATATTGATTGAATGTGTGCGATTTTGTCGTGCAAAGTTACTAAAATTTGTACAAATCACTTGTTCTACAACATATTGGCAATTATTTTGCCAAGATAACGGTATTATGTGTTGACATTTGACAAGTGTCAAAATGCATATTTAGTAATTTATTTGATAATATTAACAGAATTTAAGAGATACACAAAAGATATTTACTTAACGCACACACTGACGTTTTTGAAGTTCTCAAGCAGTATTAGTGTAAAGGGTGATCTAAGCAGAGGTACGTTTTTGACAGATCACGCGTGAGTCGTATCAAGTTGTCATGTATTTGTTCAGTATTGTTTGGCATTTCATCATGGAAAGACTTAAGCCTGTACAATGGAGAATCGATTCGGCGCCATTCGCAGCAAGGCAATACTTGAGCTGAACTCGGCAACTGTGCGCCCAAAGCTAGTCAAGGAGTGTCTGTCCTCACTAAAAGTGGCAACTAACTACTTCATCATCAGTCTCGTTTGGATGCTTGGTCACAGCGGAATCGCTAACAACTGCAAAGCTTACCACCCTTGTTTCGCTCCCATCGGAATAGCAACGAGTATAACGGTATTATGTGGGATCTGCATTGGCGCCTTGCGTTCTAGCGATGAACCAATGAAACTCGCGTGCGTGGTCATATATCAGTTACTTTGTGGCTGCGAGATGCTTTTGAAACAAACATAACGGAAAACATACAAGATCTTGCCTTTTTTAAAGTCATCTTGCCGCAATCGTGGGAATACTTAGTAGCCACTGTCGCATAGGCATTCATGCGGTAAGGCTAAAAATCTTGTCGGACTTGTAATTGCCAAAGGTGTATGGAGGAAGGTGAGGTGGACACTCACTTTCTTGGACGACTTGGTGAACCAGACATTTTCTGCTCCACATTTCGACAGTCAGTCGACCTTGGGCCAAACAGGAGGCACAGCCGAAGCTTTATGAGGTTCTGTATGTTTAATGTACATTTCAACGGTCAGTTGATCTTTGGGGACCCAAGAATCATAGCCGAAACTGGCATTACCCGTCATTTTTTAAGGGTTTTAAAATCTATTATATAGCAGTTTGGAAGTCTTAGGTTACACAACGGACCGGTGCTCTAAGCTCTTCACGTAAATTTCCAAAAAGAATTGACCTCATAAGCTAACCTAATCTTTCACCTTGAATATATTTTTTGCTACTGTTACAGTTTAAAAGGAAGGGGAGCTGCTTTGGTACGTAATCGGTCTCACTACCCCTAAACGTGGCAAACCTGAAAACCATTTTTTTTTTTGTTTTCAAAACAGAAGAAGTAGCGGAATCAAAGCAAATGTTGGAAAAGGCTTACGGTGGCTCAGTTTTATCAAAAAGCCAAGCCTACGAGTGGTACAAAGCCTTCAAAGACGGAGAGAGATCGAGGCACGAATGTGACCGATTTTAAAGCCAAAAATACAATGAACACCACCGTTCAGCCACCGTATTCACCAGATTTGGCTCCGTGAGATTTTTTTTGTTCGCCAAACTGAAATTGCTGCTCCCAGGAACTGGTTTTCAGTCGAACGAAGATATAAAACCAAAATTCACTGAAAGAGCTGCAGGTTATCCCACAAAGTACTTATGAAAAATGTTTTCAAGACTGGAAATATCTTGGCATAAGTGCATTATATCTTGTGGGCATTACTTTGAAGGCGATAAATATTGAAGAATAGTTAAATATTATGCGCTTTATTTACAATTTCCGGGTAGCTTTTTGTCACAACAGAAGAAAAGCTCCTTTCAGTAAATTATTTAAACACGAAATCGAGCATTTTGCGATCTTGTGTTAGCTACAGCGCACTCGTAGACCTATTTTCGAGTTGCTCCAGCTATTAAATAATACGATAACTCTTAAGTACCGTTATATCTACATATATTAACAACCCATTGAGATACTATATATAAATGCTCCACCACGATTTAATCACTTAGGTGGTCAGTCGAAATATATAAGTAATAAGCACATATCCGTCACGCACACCGCTCACACGCTCGCGATAATTGCCAACGCCGTGACCCATCTCTCAAACAGCTAATAATCTCGCCAATGCATTCAGGTGGGTAAAATGTGAGAAGTTCGTTTGCACAAAGTACGTGTGTGGGCGCTTCTAGCTTTACGACAATGGCAACTAATCTAATAATTACTGTTATTAGGAAGCTTTTAATGCATGATTAAGTTAAATACAAACAACTATACGTAATTTGCGTTACGTATGTTACGACCGAAGACAAACATTTGCATACGCACACACTTATACACATACACTCAAAGACTTGGTGAATGCGTGTGGGTGTTTCACTTAATTACAGCACTCAAAATTAACGAAAATTGTATGCGTTTTTTTCCACAAAACATCACGAAATTTATACAAATATAATTCCAACGGTTAAGTGAAGAGGTGTGTGTGCGTGTGTGTGAATTATATGTCAGTTGGCTGTCAAAGGCAAACAAAGTGTCTGCACGCACAGCTCAAAGCGAGTATTCAAATAACTGACACAATGTCACGAATTACAAGCACAAAAGCGCATATACATATGTATATGCAGCATAGATAATCACATATGTATATATGCATATGTAATCATACACACATGCATTTGTTTGGCTTTGTTTGTTATTTATGCCTACAATATTTTTGATAGTGTCGCGCAGGTATCGATTGCCTATCAACTTTGCCCTTTAAATTTACATAACCCGAGCATTCACACAGCGATCTATCAAAGCTTTAAAGCGTGTCTGTCGAGATGCGAAAAAGCGATATTTTACTTGGATACAATGCTCGCTTTAATTCACAATAACACAATTAATGCACAATACTAATAAATTCGAGCATCGATTTCACATTATTTTAACGCCGATTTTATTAAGGTGAATCTATTTTTTATGAAAGAAGTGACAAAAAAGTAAAAAACCATTAGCTTCGGCTACGCTGTAGCTAAAATACACTTTAAAGGTGCATTTTCATAACATAAAATGGCATAAGAAGTTTCATATTCGGTTGTCAAAAAAGTCTTGCGGTATTTTCGTTAGTTGACGCTGAAAGCGCGTAGTTCTAGTTTTATTCGTCGCATCGGTCATGCTATACCTTTTTGGAAAGCTCACGTGTTTGATTGATTGTCGTTTCTTTTAAGCCGTTCGTGAGTTACAGCGTCGCAAACATGGAGCAAAATAAAGAGAAAATACGGCATATTTTACAGTACTACTACGATAAAGGCAAAAATGCATCTCAAGCCGCCAATAAAATTTGTGTAGTTTATGGACCCGATACAGCTCTCATTTCCACCGCTCAACGATGGTTTCAACGTTTTCGTTCTGGTGTAGAGGTGATCGAAGATGTGCCACGCTCCGGAAGACCTGTCGCCGAAAATTGCGATAAAATCGCTGAATTGGTCGAAAGAGACCAGCATAGTGGCAGCCGTAGCATCGGTCAAGAGCTGGGCATGAGTCATCAAAAATTCATTTCAATTTCAATAAAAAAAAATCACTAAAAATACCGCAAGACTTTTTTGACAACCCATTATATCGATTTTAATGAGCCCATTTATATGACAGCTATATGCTATAGCTGTTCGATCTGAACACTATGTTCGTATATTAAAGCTACGTTTTGTATAATGAATTATGCCAAATTGTGTAAAGATAGCTCGTCAAACAAAGGAATTTTGCATACAAGTACTGGATTTTGATCGTTCAGTTTGTATTGCAGCTATATGATATAGTGATGCGATCGGGATAATTTTTAATAATATCAAAGCGGTGTTTTTGAAAATAATCCTTGCAAAATTTCGTGCAGATAGCTTGTCAAATAAAGGAGGATTCCATACAAGGATTTGAGTTGGAGCGGTCAGTTTATATGGTAGCTATATGTTACAGTGGTCTGATCTGAACAATTTCTTCAGGGATTGTAGCGATGCCTTGAATAATAATCTCCGAGGAATTTTGTGATGATACCTTGTCAAATTAAGAAGTTTTCCATACAAGGACTTGAGTTTTAGCAGTCAGTTTGTATGGTTGCTATATGTTATAGTTGACCGATCTGAACAATTTCTTCAGAGGTTGGAGCCATATCTAAAGTGAAAGTTTGTGCTAAATTTCGTGATGATACCTCATCAAACAAATGAGTTTTCCATACAAGGACTTGATTTTGATAGGTGAGTTTGTATGGCAGCTATTTGCTCTAACGGTTCGATCTGAATAAAATCTAATGACAATGTAAGGATACCTGAGGCAATAATTAGTGCCAAATTTCGTGGTGATACCTGATTAAACAAAAAAGTTTTCTATACAAGGAGTTGAGGTGGAGCGGTCAGTTTATATGGCAGCTATATGCTATAGTTGCCCGATCTGAGCAATATGGACGAAGATTGTAGCCATGACTAAGATGAAAACCTGTTCCAAATTTCTTGACAATATCTTGTCAAAGGAAAAAGTTTTCCATACAATGACTTGAGTTAGAGTGGTCAGTGTGTATGACACCTGTATGCTATAGTTGTCCGATATCCGCAGTTCTGACTAATAAGCAGTCTCTTGATGAGAAAACATCGTGAGAAAATTTTCAGGTCGAGATCTCAAAAAATGAAGGTTTAATTCGCGTTTATACGAACGCGGACAAGGAACTTGGAAGGTAAGGCCCCTGAGATATTGGCAAAGGCGGACGACATTGCCATCGGAATAATAGTGCAGAATCAGACATCGAAACACAAAATTCCTCTATGGAAATTCCCTTCGGTAAATGTGGCACAACTCTCTCTCAAGGATCGCACCAAGTACTTTGGACTAGTATTGAACAGGAAACTGCCGTGGAAGCACAACGTGGAAGAAAGAGTAAGGAAAGCTAACTATGCTTTAAGTGTAGGCAGATGCTCATCATAACCTGGGGTTCTCTCCCTCTCTCATGCACTGGTTCTACACAGCTGTTGTAAGACCGATTTTACTCTACATAATAGGAGCTTTAAGAGCAGCTCCAACGGCAGCTCTGGAACTGATACTAAACCTGCCACCTATAGACCTCTCCGCTGAAAACTATCGGCGGGACGACTACTGGCTGTCGGAGAATTAACATATAGAATCTTCGGACATAGTTCGATGGGTAATGGCGGCTGGGCAAACACCGACTACATGATCCCACCTTTCAACTGGGGAGGAAGTTTAAAAGTATATTATATATAGAAAAATATGGCTGATGTAAAGGTATGTTAGCTACGCGCAAATGGACGACGGAGTTTGTACGGCAATATACTGTACAGAGTTAGGCACAAGGCAACCTTTTAAATTGACGGACCACTGCAGTATATTTCAAGCTGAGGTGCTTGTTATTGCGAAAGCTCCGGAGCTGGCCTCTAATGCACCTACAGGCAATTTCAGAATCAACATCTACGTACTTAAGACAGCCAAGCAGCAATCAAGGCAGAACGAGACTGCAGAAAATATCTAGAGCAGAACACCAGGGAAAATGTTTCTGTAATAGTTTACCATTACTAATTTTGATTGAATATGAGTTTATCCTAATTGTAGACATCAAGTTGGTGCTGTTTTTGATATCTTTCAATAAATATTGCCTACATTTAGGCTAATGTCATATAATATGCTGTGATGCCACAGAAAGCGCTTTTGGTTATTATGAGAGCCTTGCGGAAGTGTATTCAAAAATTGGACCTGAGATTTATAAAAAAAAAAGCTTCGCTGTGGACTTATGACACTCAGGTTACACTACGAAATACCACAAAACATATATTTTTTAAGACGCCTGCATGACTGTTTTTATATCTTCCGGCTAACTGTTTAACTATCCATGTCGGTTGGTATAAATTTAATTCCTTTTAACACCGCAAGCGCCTTGACGACTTTCCCTGCTTATTTTTGGTGCTAGCCCGCCGAACCCTTTAATTTGTTTGTCTGCCACAGCCACAAACTTCATTACACTAATGTGACAAATTTCATTTTTGACACACGCCTGTCAAAGTTAAAGAAATATGGCATATTCTTCGATGGGTCCGACACTTGTCGCCGACCAACACAACAACAACAACACTTGTAAGCAAACAAAGCCACAAATGTACTTCGTTGACAAGATACACAGCGCACTGAAGAGAAATTATATAACAAAGCGTGAAAAAGGGACGATGAGCGCGCTGTTCGAAGACCGAAACATAAATTAAACAACCGAAAATAAACAAAATTAAGTTAAATTTTATGTAGCGGCGGGTGAGTAATAGGCGCGCGCTGTGACAGGGGGTGGCGCTGATGACTTAGGTGGTGGTGTTAGGTTGCCTTGTATGCTAATGGGCCGGTTGTGCCATTTGCAACGAATGCGCGCCCAACTCATTTACTTTGATTGTCTATAAGTGTCTTTCGGTGTATGTTTGTATATATGTGTGCGTGTGTGTATTTGTAGCGCTGCTATAATTGCATTGGTTTGGTGGTTTCGAACAACAAAAACAATCCACTGGACTGTGAGACAGACAACGGAACACAGCATACAAATACAACACTATATATATACAAACATAGAAATGTATATAAGTGTGTGTACACAAGTAAATTGAACTGGCAAAGAACACAATTTTGGCTGCCTTGTGGCGTTGCGAGTCTCCACTTTGGAGTGAAGTGAGCGGGTTTTCGTACAAAACCTCAACAAAAGTGCTTTTCGGTGTTAGCAACAATGTACACAAATATCTGTTTGTGTGTGTGTGTTTGTGATGAATCATTGTTGTTGTTGTTACATTTGCTTGCCATTGTTTGTGGTTGAGTTGTAGGTGGCTTAGTTTGCCCGCGCGCCCCAAACAATCACAGCAGTTCAACTATTATGGCGCTTCAGTTGCAAGCATGCGCACACACATACACACACATGTATATATATGTGAGCGTGTTGCTGCTGATGCCTGCCACCTGTCGAAGATTTTAGCT
Source organism: Bactrocera tryoni (assembly GCF_016617805.1). Taxonomy (NCBI): domain Eukaryota; kingdom Metazoa; phylum Arthropoda; class Insecta; order Diptera; family Tephritidae; genus Bactrocera; species Bactrocera tryoni. The sequence continues at coordinate 75,351,984 of NC_052503.1, forward strand.
ATCTGTGCTGCGCTGCGCCAACCACCCCACCAACTAACTTGCCACCCCGCCAGCCAACTTGCCTATTCAATATTTCTTGTCAGCACAGCAGCTACTGCTCCTTCCATGTGGTTGTATTGTATATACAAATATGTGTGTGTGTATGGGTGTTGTGCGCTGTGAAGCGAAATGAAAATTGAAAACCACAAAATTGACTGGTAAATTAATTAGTACTCGTATTGCCCGAAAGTGTGGACACTCACGACACTCTGCACCGCGCCACTCGGCGGTTTTGGCATGGTACGTGGCTGACTTGGTAGCAAGTGTCCACAAAATTAATAGTTGTAGCTGCAGCTGCTGCTGTATTTGATTCGATTTGCATATTCAATATGGCAGCACATGCATACATTCATATCTGTAGTCCTGTGCTTTGCGGTGTCGGCGGTGAATTGCCAATCAAAGGTGTGGCTGATTCTGATTTTTCTGTTTTATTGTCTTCGCTGTTGGTGCTATCAACGCTGGTGGGTACGTTGTAGTTGTTATTGTCATCATAATACTCGTAAAATCAATTTCTTAATTAGACAGCGTTGTATTTGGATTCGCCAGTGCAAACACAAATTTGAGAACAAACATATATGCAAGTCTTTTCTAAGGATTCTAGCTTAATTGCGCGCACAAAAGGTTAGGGGTATAACCTCTGTATGGACAAACATGGAAAATTATATTTAACATAAAATATATACACTTTAAAGTCGATGAATATGTGCAATATGTGCTACTTAACTGCTTATGTTCGCCCACTTAGCACCATATGAAGGTGTGTGGAAGCTCTGAGAGCTATTTCGAAGTACTTCTAGGTTCTAGCAAGCTTTCATGGAAGTCGAATATCGAAGAGAGAGCAAAAAAGGCATCGATTGCCTCGTACTGCCGAAGAAGAGCTAAGGGCAAAAGGTGGGGTTTCCCAACTAAAATGGTCCTCTGGCTCTACAACACCATAATCAAGCCCGTTATGCTCTTTTTGCGGCCAAAAATTAGTTCTAACAAATGATAAAATCCCAGAAAAGAATATTCACATCGGATCCCTATATCATAGAGCTTGCACACAGATTCAAACTCAACTCAAAACGAAGTCTAATATCTAGGGCTCATCCCAGATAGGTAGCTTTTCGAATTTCTCCGAATATCGAAGAGAGAGCAAAAAAGCCAACGATTGCCTTATACGGCTGTAGAGAAACCATTGGCAAAAGGAGGGGTCTCCCAACGGAAGTGGTACTCTGGCTTTACGACACCATAATCCAGCCTATTATGTTCTATGGAGTCTTTTTGTGTTGGAGGACTGTAGAAAAGACTACACTTGCAAAGAAACTACAGAGCGTTCCACGAGCGACATTCATCAACAATTGTGGTGCACTAAGATACATTCAGAGAATATGGGTTCTTAACAGACTTTGACTACATTAGGATCACTTGGATCATAGAACCGCCAAACTGAACTCTGGTGGCTCCATCTCTGCCCATATACCGACCGACGAGAGTGTTGTGGGTGGTAAGAAAACCACTGCAGGAGAGGGCCAGTGAGCTTTTTTACGTATGGTTTAAGGTTTTGGAGGAGGTTTGGTGGAGGTGTCTACTGCCAGGAGCTCTCCACCAAGTCCAGACTATCGCAGTGTCTTTCAGTCCAAGGTTTCAGCCATTAAGGTAGCAGGAGATCTACTGCTTCGGAGAGCAGCCTCCTTCAGAAAAGTGACTATTCACTCAGATAGCAGAGCGGCTATACTAGCCTTGAACTCATTTACAATGCGTTCAGGGTTGATCGAGGAATGCCTAACCTCGCTATCAATAGCATCGAGTGTCTTTTTGACAAAACTGGTATAGGGCCAGGCCATTGCGGATTCGAAGGAAATTGCAAAGCTAATATGCTAGCAAAAAAAGGTACCCTACAACCGTTATCTATAGAATAAAAGTGGGTCGGTGCTCCCATATCCTCTTGTGTTCTACTAGTAGATAGCCGGGCTTCGCTGAAGGTTGGCCAGCGCTTGGCCACCTCGGTACATGCGCTGTCGCAAACGCTTTTTGGCCAAAGTTCGATCGCAAGAGATCTCAGTATGGCTAGCCTCTCCCTAGTTGTGGCGCTTTTAACAGGCCATTGCCCTATTGTCGTCTAAGCTGTAAAGTTGGGAATCTTACAAAATACCATCTGCAGTTTATGCATGGAAGAAGATGAGTTCGAAATAATACAACACATCCTTCTCAACTGTCCAGCGTTTGGGAGGTCAAGACTTAAACACTTGGGAGGGCATACCTGCAGACATCGCATTGAACTGGCGGGAGTGGGACTCAAACAAATCTGCAAACAAGAAGCTTAAGCCAACAAGTACATTTATCCAAAGATAAAGACCTTTAAGGTTGTCATAAGTAAGCTACAAACTTTCGAACAATCACTTACGTGTTTATCTCACACTCACCGGACATTTAATAAATCGCTTTTATTGGAAATTTAATCAAATCTTCGCGCAAGTATTTAGAATCTCCATTAAAGCGCGCTAATGAGCAACACTCATATTAAATGCATAAATTTCTAATTACAACTGATTAACGGCTGGAGTAACTATAAAAGTCTGTTTCGGCGGCAACTCAAGGGCATCAAAGTCAAGCGAAAAAGTCAGGCGGAAGAATGAGAGCGCCGGCGTAAGCGCAGAGGAGTGCCGCAAAGCTAAATGAAATTTGCGCCAAAAGCTGTCATTAATATTACATCACTTTCAAATTGCGTACACAAAAGCGAACCGACTTTTTGCCAGTCGCTTTTTGAAATAATAATGAAATGTTAATAATGCAAACAGTTGATTAAAGTGATTTGTCAAAGCTTTGTACGCGCACACGAACACAATGTCAGGCACAAAACGCAGGGAGTGATGTCTAGAGGCAGCAAAAATGCTTTGAACTAAGTGCTGCTGCTGATGAAGTGTAGCATTTAACTCGTTGTAAATTCTCAATTGTTATCTAAGGCTTCATTAATTTACAACAGCGCCATCAATGAGTAGTTGCCAGGTTATATAATGGCCATAAATACACAACCATATGTATATATTTAGTAGTTCCGCATACGGAGCTTCTCATTTGACAGCAAATATGAGGTCGCATATGCAGAGGTCCCACAACGGAACCTTATGTTTGCTTAGAAAACTCGTAATTCAAGCGAAAGCAGCGAAAGTGGCTGGTCTTGTGGTGAACGAGCGACAAACAAAGTAACTGGAGACCACATACAAACATTACCCATATCCAGGCAACTACGTCGCTGTTGTCAACTTTGAAAAAGTGAAGGATTTTGTCTGCCTCGGAAACAGCATTAATTCCGCAAACGATCTATGTAAGAGTGGATTTCAAACGCAGAATAACTCTTGCCAGCAGGTGCTACTTTGAGATCAGTAGGAAATTGAGAAGTGGATGCTTCTGCCGACGAACAAAAATTACGCTCCATTAGTCTCTTATCATTCGCGTCGCTTTATACGGCGCAAAAACATGGACTTTAATGAACTGAGATGAAAAAGCATTCGGAGCATTGGAGAGAACTATTCTCCGCAAGGTATTTGGAGTCATCCGCATGACCGATGAATATCGAATCAGATGGAATCACCAACTATCGACTCTACGGCGACATGGATATAGTTAAGCGCATAAAAATCGTACGGATGCGCTGGTTAGGCCATGTTGTGTACGTGGAAGATGATGCTCTAACGAAAAACTCCTATTCACTTTATATCCTAGGGCAGATAACGGAAGCAAGATCGCCCACGCATCCGATAGAGGCATAAGGATCTGCCTACATTTCGGTTTTACAGCTAGCGTTAACTCGTAAAGGATATAGGCAACTGCCAAGTTTTGAGTGCTCGGGCCAAAGAAGAAGAAAAAGGAAGAAGAAACCAAACATTTTAAGACAATAAACACTTTCTCTCACTAACGTTATTAAAAAGTAATGAATTGTAGAGACCTTGATTCCACATTGATGTTCTCGGACAGGATGCACCGACGGTTGAGGTTCCAAAGAAGAAGAAGAACTCGGTTTAGCTACCGAGACTGAAAAATAATAAGCACTTCCTTTCCCTAACGAAATTGAAAAGTTATAACTTGTAGAGACCATGATTTTGCAATTATGTTCTCGGCCCAGGCCGACCGACGGTTTTAATTACAAAAAAGAGGAAGAAGAACTCGATTCAGCTACAGAGACCGGAAAATTGAGGGCAATAAGCACTTTTTCTCACTAACATAATTTAAAAGTAATGAACTGTAGAGATTCCCCCTTGATGTTCTCGGACCAGACTTACCGACGGTTGAGGTCCTAAAGAGGAACTCTTACCTCAGTTCAGCTGGCGAGCACGGAAAATTGAAGGTAATATGCACTTCCTCTCACTACCGTCTTTAAAAAGTAATGAATAGTAGATATCGCGATTTCCTATTGATTCCGTGATTAATCGAGCTCTAGCTCATGACTCCACGCAATCTAACACACTTTAGTGATACTAGAAAAGAGTTTTAATATAACAGGTGTGTTGTAATATCACAATAATATTACTTTGATGCTTTTGGTGAAGTCGCAAGAGTGGTTAATCCAAACAGTTACTACTGGTTTCGCATAAGGAAATGGTGATAAAACTAAAAGAGAAAGCTCTTATGGTCGTTATAGGAAGTTTGGCTGCAACATTGGCTATGCCAAGCCGACCGAGTGGAACCAGATTTTCATACTGGCAACTGCAGATAGAAGCAAATTAAGAGAGAACTTCTTCCGCTTAAGAAAGAAACAGGTATGAAGTGCTTTTGCTGGATTAACTGACTTCTAGAGAGAAAAATCTGAACCAACTAAAAGAACTGGGAAAAAACAGATAGCAGTTTGGTTGGCTTTCTGTGGTTCACTACTGGACTGTTGGACCTCAGAACAGCTCAGCAAGCTGTGCAGTCGCAAGATCCTTCTGACCCAGGGTAAATAGTAAGTAGTCTAGAGAACTCTTCGCTCTCAGCAAAGTCTATCGTTCAATAATTGTAGCAGTTCAAACTTCCTCCAACATTCTCTTAACCAAGTATTAGCATCAAATTGGATTTATTGTTGTAAGAATTCGACAGAATAGATTTAAACTTTTAAAGTTTTAAAGCAGCAGCCTAATGACATATTTTATAAAGACTTATAACATACACATGTATATGCTCGCTTGTCAGTAAGAACAATTGCTTCGAAAACCAATTTTGTTGGACCACAAAGGAAAATTGCCTAGAAAAACCGCAACAAAGCGAAAAACCACAAATGTTCAAAGCGAGAAAGGTGAAACACATTTATTAGACGCATGTAAAGTAAATAAAGCTGAAAGAGAGCGACAGTGCTTGACAAGCTACATACATATACATATATGTATGTGAATATGTGTGATTGTGCGTGCAAGTTCAAGCTGCGGTCGCGGCAACAAAAATACGTCTAAACGCAGAAATTAAACTAAATTGCAGCTTAGCAAAGGCAAGTGTGCGTATGTGGTGTTATATATCATATACATATATATAAATATATGAGTGTGTGTAAATCTGTAGCTCATTTACGCACTTTCATTTGCCTTCCGCTTCCACTTCGCAGCACTTTAATACAATTAAATGTAATCTAAGACACACATACATATGTATGTTTCAACGGTGTATTAGCGCTTTCGTGCTTGTGTGTGTGTTAATTTAAAATTAATTAATTTCGGCATTAAATATCATTAAAATCTGATTTGAAAGACATCAATCAAAATCAAACAATGCTAACAATGCTTACAACACTACCACGAATAACAAAAGACGAAGACCAGAACAACAGCAAAAACCACATGAGCAATTGCTGGTAGCAAGGGGCACAATAATACCTTTGAAAAAGCAACAAAAACAAGAAAATCGTTAACTTTGGCTGCTTCGTAGCTAGAATACCCTTCAGAAATAAAAAGCTGTCATACAAGAACTTGATTTTGATCGGTGGGTTTGTATGGCAGCTATGTGATATAACAATGCGATCTGAAATAAATCTTCGACGATAATAGAGCTGCCTTGAAAACTAATTCATGCAAAATTTCGTGAAGATATCTCGTCAAATAAAAAAGTTTTTCATACAAGATATTGATTTTGAACGATGAATTTATATGGCAGCTCTATGAAATAATGGTGCGATCTGAACAGTTTCTTGGGAAATTGTAGCACTGCTTTGGAAAATAATTCTTGCCAAAGTCCTGAAGATATCTCGTCAATTAAAAAAGTTGTTCATACAAGCACTTGATTTTGAACGTTCAGTTTGTATGGCAGCTATGTGATATAGTGTTCCGATATGAAAAAGTTTCTACGGATATTGTAGCGTTGTTTTATGGAATTAAATTTGCCAAATTTCGTGAAGATATTTCGTCAAATAAAAAAGTTTTTCATACAAGCACTTGATTTTAATCGGTCGGTTTGTGTAGTAGACACGTGATACAGTAATCCGATCTCAAAAATATCCTCAGGCATTTTAGCATGATCTTAAAAATTAAGTCATGCAAAATTTCGTGAGGATATCTCGTTAAATGAAAAAGTTTTTCAGGAAGATATTTATTCCGATCGTTCAGTATGTATGACAGCTATATGTTATAGTAGTCCGATATTGGCGATTTCGAAAATTTAGAAGTTTCTTGAACAGAAACAGCCATATGTAAATTTTCAGATTGATAACTCAAAAACTGAGAGACTGAAGAAGATGGTTAAATCCACTCAACTCCCCACGCTGTTCATTTATATACATATGTATCTATATATAACATTATATAGAGTCTCCGAGGATTTCTTCTGTGTATTTTCAAGGCTTCCTACGGGCTATTACAACGTTCATGGCAAACTTAATGTACCCTGTTCAGGGTATAACAAGCAGTTGTTTTCATGTGAAGGAAGCGCTCCACCGACAGGCGTTTGCTGAGGCTCTCTGGCTAGCCATTTATATATGTATGTATGTATATAAGCTGTTGGACAGCACTGTTGCTATTGAAAGGCCGTTAAGAAGTTGAAACACACACACACAAATACGTCTGTATGTATGCATATGCATTTGTTATTGCAGTTGTGTTTGTTGTTGTCACTTTGCGGCGTGTCACAGGTGAGTTGACAAATTGCTTGAGTGAAAACTTACACTAACACCCACAAACGCACACACATTCATGCAAGCGCACTTATAATAAGAGGGTGTGAACGCAAACAAGTGCGCTGCTAGTAGTGCTGGCTGTCGGCGGGGGCAGCGCAGCAAACAAAAACATCAAGCAGCACAATTGACAGCAGCGTGGCTTGGAAACGTTGTAGCCATTTGCAACTTACACTGCCAGCATCTAGTGTCTAAATACATTGTAGTGGATGCACACACACACACATACACGTTGCAATGATTAACAATGTTGGTATATGTTTTTTTTTATATTTTCAGTGCATCATTCATTTCATTATTTTTGACATTTGAGTGTGAATTTCACAAATGCATTTTACTTGTTTATTTGATTTGATGCTTTTTTTCTCCGATTTTATTCACACGTTGCCCGTCGCTTCTTGACTAGTTTGTTTAGTTAGCTGCGTGTGTTTGCAGGGAAAAATGTGTGATTTTTAGGAAAATGGTTGACATACTTTTTGGTCTGACTGTTTGTACTAAAAAGCCAAATATTGACTGTTAATTTGAAAGTTACAAGCTACAAATTTTTAAGTGGAGTTATATCCATTGTAGATGAGGCTCCTTTTGAACCGTTGAATTTGGGAGTGGAAAGCGAGAGGAACTTGCGGTACTAGGTCTCTCAAGAATATTGGCTAGCGTCATTTATTATATTCAAAGTATTTGTAATTTTTGCGTAGTAAGATTTTATAGAAAATAAGTGCTCATTGGGAAGAATCTTCGAAAAAGTATGGACACAATAAACTATTAACAATTATTAGTAAATTTTCGGCTTCAGCGAAAGGCTGTTTTTCTAAAATAATTCTAGATGCATAAGTCATAGCGTTGATTCAAAATCGTTGGATCTTGGGGCAGGCAGATATTCTTTCCTTACGTCACCCCTAAACTCCTAACAATGGATCATCAAATAATCTTATTTGGTCAGAAAGATATTCATCCTTTGTTATCGAAAGAACGTCATAATCATCAAAGCATTTTGAGCTTACCTCAAATTTATTAAGACAGTTAATATCAATCCCAGCAACTTCGCTGGGTTCACTAAATGTGTGTCTAACGAGATATTCCAATCTCCGCCTGGCAAGTGCAGAGCAATAGCGGTAGAAGTGACAAGGTGCGCTGTCTTGTTCGCCTTCTTCCACACAACTTTAGTGAAGAGCGTCCGATAAGCAATTTAGCTGCAAACCTATTGAACAGTGTGCTGTCAGAACACCTACAATTACGGGATTGACTTTGCTAAGAGCCAGTAGTTGAGAGGGCTTCTTATGGTTAACTTTGGGCCAGAAAAATCTCGCAGTCGCACAAGTTCTAGTTGTTGGCCAGCGCTTACTGAGCTCACCGGAGGTCCAAAAGTTTAAAGTCAGAACGCAATAGAAGATCGAAAAACCGACTTGCTTCTTATCGGTTGAAATTGACCTATCGACTTTTAAGTTTCTGGTAATTCTAATGTGTAGTCAGACACATATATTATGGAAGAAGTTTGAAGCTATTGCTAATGAGGTCATGCCCGAGTATTGTGGGCACAGTCTGTGAACTTAGTCAGTAAATCCGCTCAACTATTGGAGTGAACTCATTTTAAACTCGAGGTGACAAATTTTCGTTGAAAGACATCACGAATCTCAAGGCGCAAACATTTATTTGCGAGCTTTGATTTTCAAATATCGACTTCTGGAAATGTGGTAGGACTCGGTTGAAGTTAGGAGAGAGGCTTACAGTTCAACTCGAGTTCAATGTGTAGAGCGTACATAAAAATTGATATCCTAGGACAGAATCACATGGTACACATTTGAAAAATGGTTATAAAAAATTGAAGTTTTATACCCAGAACTGGATATATTGAGTTTGTCACAAAGTTTGTAACAACCAGAAGAAGATGTCGGAGACTAGTACCTCAGTTTTTGCTATATCGTTCTGAAATTTTGCACACGTGCCTTTCTCCTCAAGAAGCTGCTTACTTGTCGGAACCGTCGATAGCAGTTCACTATAACACATATGTAGCTGCCATACAAACTGAACTATCGGATTGACGTGCTCGTGTGGAAAACTTTTTCATTTTAGCAGATATCTTAAAGAAATTTGGCATGGAGTTTTTTCTAAGGCAGCGGTGGAATCCTCGAAAAAATCATTCAGGTCGGACTACTATAGCATATAGCTGCCATACAAACTGAACGATCGGATTGAAGTACTTGTATCGAAAACTTTTTTATTTAACGATGTATCTTCATGAAATTTGGCATAGATTAATTTCCACGACAGCGCAGCAACATATGAAGAAATTGTTCAGATCGGTTAACTATATCATATAGCTGTCATACAAACTGAACAATCAAAATAAAAACCTTGTATGGAAAACTCTTTTATTTGTCAAGATATCTTCACGAAATTTAAAAAATATATTTATCCAAGACAACGCTGAAATAACTGAAGAAATTATTCAGATTGGACCACTATAGCATATAGCTGCCATACAAATCGAACGATCAAAAGCAAGTTCTTGTGAGGAAACTACTATATTTAAGAATGATATTCTCCATTTTTCTTGTTAATTATTTAAATAGAATCACAATGATCTCTACTTTTAAAGCAAAATCAAATTTGCTCTAATAAATATTGCTTTTAAAATTTTTGAAATTATAAGCAGCTTTGCTAGCTTTTCCGCTCATATTTCTTTATAGTTAATAACAAAAAAAGTTTCACTGCATAGCCTTACTTGTACTCAATTATAGGCAAAGAAGCATTCATGCAGTCTGCAAGCAAATAATATGTAACGAGCACACACACACACACATGTGCAGTAGATGCGCAGTGAACTGCGGCGTTCCAGGAAATTGGGTGTGGATTTATTCAATTACGATAATGCACCAGCATTTCGTTGCTAAGGCCAAACGAGATATGAAAGCAGCTTAACAAACTATAAGCATTTACTATAGCAGCACACACACACACGCATACATTTGTGTATATATACAGATAAACTTACTATTTGTAAGATTTACAAGCCGAGCAACATTGCTGCGAACACGAAACCGGCGAAAAGATGAAAGACGGCTGATAAGAGCTTAGGTTGCAATAGCCAAAAATAGAATCAACAAAACAAACAAAATAATAATAATAAAACGGAAAATATTAGCCCGATTCCAATTGCAGTATGCCCCACCTCTGCGGCTAGTTAAAGAAATTTACATACGGCAGGGTAAACAGTCAGCAAATAGGCTTACAGTGCTGCATATGGTATGTGTGTGTGTGTGTGTGTTTGTCTAGAAATCTACGCTTGTAAATATAGTTTTATGCGCGTTATCGCTGCAGCTTCTAACCGGGTTAACATACACACAGGCATACATAAATATATATATACATATATTATTTTATATATACATACATATATAGGTATGTACGTGCGTTCACTTGTAACTGCAGTATTTTCCATATCTTTTGCATCTTTTAACTGGGGAGCGGCTACAAACGCGATAGCAGCTGCCGGTTTTCGATTTGGTGGCAGTTAAACGCGGAAGACGGTCGCCAGTGTACAACATTGATTGTGAGCTAATTAATTTTCGAGTAAGTTTGTTCCCACTCACAAACACACACACATATAATGTGTGTGCGCATGTGTACTTATGACCGCTTTACTGATTTGCGATAAGAACGTGTGGCAGCGTCCCCCCAATGGCGCGAGGCAGGTAGTCACACACACACATACACACCCTGATGCTCGCATATATACCCAGGCATCGCATCCCAGGCGACCCAGTTAAGGCAGCGAGACTGTTTGTTCGTGCGCCACCGTCATACGCGTACAAAAACAATGTTGCAACCAGTTTGGAGTTTGTGCTGCTTTGCATCTTGATATAAATTGAAAATTTCCACAAACTTACTTTTATAGATAAATACAAGTAAATTGAGATAGAGATTTACATGCGCTCGAAGTAATTGTTTGTGTTGTTGTTGTTGTTTTTGATGTTGTTGTTAATATTATGGTTGTTGTTGGCATTATTGCTGTTGTTGCTTTATTTCTGTTGTTTGTATTGTTGTTGTTGTTGTTGCTACTGTTGTTGTTGTTGTCACTGTTTTTGTTGTAGATATTATGTTTGTTGTTACGATTATTTCCGCTGTTAGTATTGCTATTTTTGTTGTTGCTAATATTGTTGTTGTTGCTAATGCTGTTGTTATTGTCATTATTGTTGTTGTTGTTTCTGTATTTTACTTTTATATTTTACCCGGCTGTTTGTTGGCTTAAGACAGTGCTTATCGAGCACGTTCACTTCGGTATCTACATACAAACACACTGTGCATACATACAAATATGCACATAAACTTACATACTCATACCTATATATTTCATCTAAGTACATATATATATGTATATATAAGAGCATAAATACCCATATAAGTATATCGTCTTACACATCTCCTGCTTACCATCTATTAGAGTGAAAACTCTTTCAAACATACACATACACACACAGTAAGAATTGTAGCTGCTACTCTAAAATTATAATAAATCGCCTTGTTACTATTGGCGATAAGCAGGGAATGGGCCTTTCTGCTGAATCTTCAAACGCGCATAACATTTAAATTATTGCTGCTTGTACTTAAATTAAATTACTTTTTGTGTGAGCGCGATTTTCGTAGAATTTACCAAAAACTACTAATATCATGATATGATCTATATTTGGGTTGTTGGGCATACAAATTACATATTACAAATTACTGAGCTATAACAAAAGTATATTAAATTGGTGAAGTTTCATGCATAGAAGCGGAGCAATGCTAACTTTGAGCGTTCTTTGTGGGTGTAGTGAGGCTTAAAATTGGTTTTGAGGCTGAAAGCTATGCCGTAATTCTAATTGAAAAACTCTTCGTTGCCGAAGTTGAAACATCACATGTCTTTCTGAGTAGCTGTAGGCAGGGTAAGGACTTTGGAGCGCTTTAAGCTTAGGGTGAGATTATTATGTAACCAAATAGAAAAAAGAATCTTATCCTAAGCTTAAAGTGCTACAAAGTTCTTATTGTTATTTAACCAATCATAAATAATAATCTCATCTTAAGCTTAATTTGCTTCAAAACTCTTCCTTGCCGAAATTGAAACATAATATGTCTATATCAGTAGCCGTAGGCAGGGTAAGGCCTTTGGAGCACTTTAAGTTTAGGATGAGTTTACTCTTTATGATTGGTTAAAGCTCTTACCATGCCTACAGCTACTCTTATAGTGCCTTAAGCAACAAAAAGTAGTGTTTTTTTGTCCGCTATCTGACTCGAGCTTGAGGGCCTAAAACTTATAATCTTCATATCTCAAACTGTTGTTTAGACGAGTGCATTAGTAAAGATAAAAAACCCCACACATCATTCATAAAAAAGTATAGCTGTGGATGTATTATGTGATTTTTGGAATAAGGCCGTGCCATTTTCAACCAGAAAATCATACAGTTAATTGGATCTACACTAATTACTGTAACATGTAGTTACTTATTATGACTTTAGTGTACGTTAGATGCTGTCTTGGCCAAGTCTTATCATCAAAATCTTTCTTTTCTAATAAATTTATTTCAACTGAATAGCTCTATACAGGCCCCAATTGTCTACATTGACCTTTTCTATCAGAAAAAAATAAGAAACATTAAATTTGGCTCCACCGAAGCCATAATAGGATAAAAGAGTATAAAAAGTATCTAAATTGTGATTTTGATTGACTTTATTCGGCGATTGTAGCAATACCTTGAGTAATGATGATGAAAATATCTTAGCAAATAAAATATTCATACAAGAACTGGAGTTTTATCGACTAGAGTAGAAGATTTTTCGCCAACGGAACTTTATTGCTAGTCTCGAAGTTTTGGTATTGCCGAAACTTTCTCTTTAAGTGTTCCACAAGTTCATTTGTTGCTAAAGCTTACAGAGTTCTCTGTTTGTATGCTAAAATAAAAATTAATTTCAATTTAGTATTATTTAGAAGCGGCTATACTGGCCTTGAGCTCGCTGACTAAACTAGTCAAGGAAAGCATGACTTCATTAGTAATAGCTTCAAGTTTCTTCCATATTAGACTTGTATGCTGGCCCGGTCACAGCGGAATCGTCGCAAACTGCATTCTGGCGTTGAAACTTTGAACTTCCAGTGAGCGCTAGTCAACAACCATAACTTGTACGACAGAGCAAAACTTCAGGTACAGAATAGAGCTAAAGAGGTCTCTCGAAATACTCGCTCTTAACAAAATCAAACTCGAAATTTTAAGTGTTCTAACTAGCCACTCCTAGGTTTCACACGTGATCAGACTAAATAGTTTGTCGGACGAATATCCCCAAAGTTGTTTGGAAGAAGACGAAGAGGAGTCATCTTCGCTATTGCCTGGCTTTGACCAGTCTGAGAATGAAACAATTCGGTCGGCACATCTTTAGCGAATTGATTTTGTATCAATCTTACCACCTAACCTATCAAATCAATCTAGTCTAAAATTAGATTATCCACTTAATCGATCATTTTGTGAAAATTTTGCAGTGTGAGAGAGATCAAAGTCAAGTCCCATCCATCTTTAGGAAATCTGTCTAAGTGAGATCCATTGATTTTGTATCAATCTTACCACCTAACCTAACGAACCAATCTAGTCTAAAATTAGACAATCCACTTAGTCGATCACTTAGGTGGAATTTTTCAGTCTGAGAGAAATCAAGGACAAGCCCCATCCATCGTTGAGGCCTTCGGTATGCATTTACAGTGGACTAAGCTAAAGCAGTTGAAGAAAAAACTGAACTTCGCTTCCATTTTTTATCAACTTTGACCGGTTCTCTCAGATTGCGGTCAACTTTTGGCTATTGCTACAAAGAATTTTTTCAAATCCAAAAACTTTTTTCACAAAAAAATGTTTTATAAATAATGTGTGCTTGTCACAATGGGCAATACGGGATATAAGTACCAAAAAAGGCGCTGCCAGTTTTGATCTCCAACAACTAATATTCTCTAATTGGATGCATTTGTTGGAAATAAATTAAAAAAAAGCGTCTTTTTTTTGGGATTAGCTAAATAAAATATGCAAGCCCGAAAATTCCCAAACAACTCTCACTCGTGTACCAGTATTTATATATTTATTAAATAGGTATATATTTTTTTGCATTAAATTTTAAATATTACCATTTAATTTTATTGCCAGCGCTAAGCTGTTTTGCCCAAAAACTAAAACGCAAGTGTTCTGAAGAAAAAAAAACCCAAAAAAAAATTTAAAAAAATAATCAAATTAAAAAGTAACAAGCGCTTCTACCAAATATTAGCCATTTAAAGCCAAGCAAAAACGCTAAGCACGCAGCTGTAAGCCGAGCGTTGTGTTGGCGGTGCGCGCGGCGCTGGCTAAAGATCACTGGAGATTTTCGGAACAGACATGAGTTAATTGATTGGAAATTAATTACTGTCAAAAGCATGCTGTGTAATGCAATTGACAGCGTTAAATAATAACAAAATAGCAACAACAACAACAACAGCAGCATCAGCAGCAGGCGGTGGCTAAAAAGCATGGCAAATGCTACAAGTCATGTGAATTGCCAGCAAAGTAAGATAGCATACAGCAACAGCAACAATAATAGGAAGAACAAGAGCAACAGCAACGACAAGAGCAACAGCAACAACAAGAGCAACAGCAATAACAGCAACAATAACAGCAACAGCAACAACAACAGCAGCAGCATCAGTTGCCACGCTGCCTTCTCCACCGCCTGCGTGCTGCCATATCGAACGTATGGGCAAAAAAAATTAAGCAATATTAAGTGACAGCTTTTTAACGTCGTTTCAAATGACTTTTGCCACAATAAATTTTTTTCCTATCTAAGCAAGTGTTTGTTTTTTGCTGTTGTTGTTAATTGAAGGCTTTTAGTGCTGCGAATTATTTCGGCAAGCTTTGCTTGACTCTTGCCTTTTTAATGAATTATAAGAAGCTGACACCTGAATTGGCACACAAATGTGTAGATATGTATATCCACAGTTAACTATACAAATCCACATACTTATTCTAATGGTTGAATAATTGGTTTCTACACGCGCCAGCCGGCATCATTAGTCATTTCCAAGTGCTGATTCTAAAACATTGTTTGTAGTATGGATGTATGTATGTATGTATGTACATACATATATGTGCAATTAATTTGTTTTATATGGCAATAAATCGGTTTGTATATAATTATTGCTTACTTTGACTAATACTTTCGCCAGCTTGGGTTCTCAATAACTTTGTTTTGTTACTTTAATTTTTTTTTATCTTTTACTAAATTATTCTATTTTAATTTTAATTTTTATTTTTTAGTTTTAGTTTTATTTTTATTTATTTTATTTTATTTTATTTTATTTATTTTTATTTTTTTGTTTTTATTTTTATAATTTCATTTCATTTATTTTTATTTATTTCATTTTATTTCATTTCATTTCATTTTGTTTTATTTTCCATTTTTATTTTTTAATTAATTTTATTTAATTTTTTCATTTAATTTAATTTCATTTCATTTCATTTCATTTTATTTTATTTTATTTTATTTTATTTTTATTTCTATTTATTTTATTTTTTTATTACATTTCATTTTTCATTTCATTTCATTTCCTTTAATTTAATTCAATTTAATTTAATTTAATTTGTTTTATTTTATTTTATTTTGTTTTATTTTTTATTTTTTTGTCGCTTGCATCATTCACAATTAAATAATTTATCTTCTTTATTGAATACTCACTGCTTGCTTAAGTTTTAAGTTTTTGTTGTTGTATTTTTTTGGCACTGCGCCTACTTGCATATTCCCAGCGTTTAACGCTTGCATTTGCATTGTTAATTGCCTTTGAATTAGGTCATCACTGTAATTATACACGCCGAGCTTGTTTCGTGAAGGCGCTCACTGGCGTTGAAACAAAAGCAAATAATAATAAATAAAAAAAAATACAAAATAAAAATATGAAAAACAAAAACATTGTTATATCTGTGAGAATAATGGGCGCTTAGAACAACTGAAGCTTAGGTAATGCCAGATTTCTTTATTATAGATGCTTGACTTAGACTTTTAGCTTTTCTAGCTTCAGTCTAGCGATATTTAGCGGCAACAGAGGAAGTGAAGGGTCGTAGAGGCAAAGAAACGTGCATTTAAGTTCTAGCTAATTCTAGAAACACGAAATTTATAACCATACATTAAATATATCTTAAGAGGCACACCTAGTTTGACATTCTAAAAAACGTCAATTTTTGAAAATAAACATGTTTGAATTATAAGCACTGAACTTAAAAAAAGGTATTTAATATTTTTTGAGTTATGCGAGACCTCCGACAACTACAGCAATTTCCTGTTGCAGTGATACCGGCTTTCTCCGTGAATGAAACCGTAAAAAAAATGCTCATAAATCTAGAAGATATTCTCCGTACAATGACATATGTTTAAAAAAATTAATAATTAACAAAATGGTTAGGTTAGGTTAGGTTAGGCCGGAATGGATAGATTATGTTATCCATAAACTATTAAAAAGTGGATCACCAGATCCTTATAAATCGAAGAAGCGTTTTGAGCTCACCACAAATTTATTAAGCCGGTTAATATTAATCCCAGCCACATTACTAGATTCGCTAAAAATGTGCCTACCGATTGGTTTCATGCTTAGTCTGACCAAAGCCAGGCCATAGCGAAGGAAATGACAAGATGATTTCACCTCGCCTTCCTCCATACAGCTTTGGCAAAAAGCGTCCGACAGAAAGTGGTGACGTTTTTAAAGAAGTTGATTTTTTGCAACAAATTTGGTAATTTTTTTAAATTATATGCATACATAACAGCATGAAAAAAGCATGATGATCCCAAATCTTCGAGTTATCACTGCACCAAAATTGAAAATTGTTTTTGGAAAAAACGCGTTTAAAAATAAACTGCTGTACCGGATTGAACTGAGAGCTGTAACTCTTTGAGATATTACTTTGAAATTTTAGTATGTTATTTTTAGTACAATCAACTATCCAAATATAGAAGAAAAATCGAAAAAATTACCAAATTATAAAATAAAAAATTATAAACAGCAAGATTATTATATAATTACCCTAAAATCGCAAACTTGCTTTAAGTGTTGTCAAAAGAGTATTTAAAAAACTCTGAGTTTAATTGGACGTTTTGAAGAATTCGCGATGAATTTGTTAGTAATTATTTATTTACCCTTCAAACTCGAGTTAAAGATATTTCGTTTAGTGAACAAAACTATTATAGAAACATATTGCAAGAGTATAAAGAGCACAAATTCATTCGGATATATCAAATACTGACGAACAAATCATTGTAATGCCTAAACATACCTCGCCTTAAAAATTGCTGACTCGAATCCGATTTTAGATATATAGTCTCTTAGGCGAATTTGTTCAGAATAACCCGTAGAGATTTTCCTACATACGCGATTTTTTTAGAAAAAAATCGAACCGTTCTCATGTACATACAAACAAAAATGTATTATAAACAAATATGTATAAATTATAATACAAATATAAATTATAATACAAGTATAAATTATATACATACATATATATAAATTTTAAATAATTTGATTACAAACTCACCCTTTAAAATTTGCTTTGGCAATATTACAACAATTTATACATACTTATATTTTTTATAACAACACTGTCACACTTAATACCCTACATACGCGACGTGAGTCAAGCGCAAAACACAAGAAGCTTGCCACATTCATATCTACACGCATATACACACCCACGCACAAACCCGAACACGCACTTAAGGAATTTGCACAATATGGACACTCGTACTTTCGAGGAATTTAACGCACTGCGACTTTCACGACACTATTTTCTTGCATTTATTAACGATTTTAACTTTAAATTACATAAAAACACAATTTTATACTTTAAACAAAAACTTTTTCCTAATTTTAACAAATATTTGCACCAACAGTCAAGAATTACGTGTGTTCACTCTCATTAACACTTCTAACGAAATATTTTAATTGGAATAATTCAGCTGATTTGCCCTTAATTTCGCATTCCACGATTCTAGAAAAGTCGAAACTCTTCGAAAATCTCTCAGGAGTCTTCATTAACTATTAATATTACATGCATAATATTTTGAAGGTCAACTTCGAACATTAAACAGTTTGCAACAACAATGCAAACAATCATATCGTCACTCATTCCCATCATTCCAATGATGAGTGCGCAACTAATACTCTTGGTGAGCACACAGCTTATGTCACGCATATATTAAAGGATAAGCGTGTGTGTGCGAGCATTTTGCGCAGCATTGATATGCAGGTGTAACTGATGTTAGAGCGCATAACTGATGAAGAGAGGTCTGAAAGCGAAAGTGAAAATATGTAAAAAATTAAAACGAACAGCAAGCGCGCTCGAAGTTTTGTTGTGAGGGCGAATTTAGTATGAAGCAGTGTTAAGAGTTCAAAATTGCAGAGTAGTTAAGAGTATGCAAAGTGCGTTGACCGTCAATTTTATATTACAGTAGAACAAGTGAATAAGGAAATTGTGAGAATAAATATAGTATTGGGGTCTTAAAAAAGTGGAATTTCAACGTCTCATATAGTAAATGGAACAGAATGAGAGCACAAAGGCCATAAAAACGCATTTGTTATGAAATCGCAAATAAGCATAATTTAGGCCATATGATTTTTACTAGCAACTAAAAATCTATCATACACAGATCTAAAGTTTCTAAAGCATTTCACATGTGCACTTAACACCTAACCGGAAAGTACCGGGTTTTCCAATATTTTAATATGTAGGGAAATACTGTAAGGTACCAGAGGATGGAAATTTATGCGATTTTATATATACATATGTATGTACATATACTACAGATAACTCATACACTGACATATAGTACACATCAGGTTTATTAGAAATGCGAAAATCGTTATATGTAGTATATGTGAGTTGGGGTAGCATCGATCTACAGCAAATTGGGAATATATTAAACTAGTGTACCGAATCGAACTTAGCTGCTACACTTTAAATGGTTGTGACACTGAAACTGAAATTTTAGTAGTAGTAATATGAATGAGAAATCGAAAATTTTAAAAGAAAACAACTTTATGCTTATGGGGGTATTCTGGTCTAGATGCATGAATTTTAGGCATTTTTTAAACTAAGATTAAAAAAATGAAAAACTATTTTACTATCAATTTTGTTATATGTTTTTTATTGACATTTTAATAGTATAAAAAATACCAAGAAAAAAAAACCAAAATTCGTCGAGATATGGGTCGGCGGAGTGGGGGCTTCAAAAAAAAAGGTGCGTCCTGGTTGACGTGATTTCAACCCTTGTAGAGATCTAAAACACAAAAAACAAGAAGATTCTTCCTTAGTAAGGATATCGTTATCGGGTTGACTATTTTCAAAAAAAAAAAAAAGAAACAAAAAATAACAAAATGGCGTCGACTTGAAAAAAAAATTGTTTTTACCCGTTTTTTTCGACCTTTTCGAATTTTTTAAAATTACTTTAAATCAAAATTTTAGGAAATCGAAGGCAGACACGATAGAGAATTGTTTAAAGAAGATATATACCAAATTTCAAAGAAATCGGTTAAGTTGAACTTGAGATATCATGTCAACCACCTCAAAAAAAGTAGTTTCGAGAAAAAAACGTTTAAAGTTTAAAATAGAGGAGACTTAAATATATTGTCCCCCCTACCAAATAGTACTTAACCGACGGTTTCGTGGGACAGTCTTGAGTTGGGAGTAGGTTAGGTTTAGCGGATTAAAGTTCCGCACTCCTGTTTTCCATGCTTCCCCCTACTGTAAAAAAAACCCTGTTTAGAGTATTATTAAAGCGATATTTAGCGACTTCTGTGTGTTTGAGTACACAGAAACAAATTCTATCAAAAAATTTAGTGAAAGGAACCTCGGTATTGACCTCTAAGAGCTTGTCTTCTAATACTTCGCCATAAAAGTTATTAATTTTTCACATTATAACTACTTTTTGCTTGTTTGTAAATAAATATACGATTTTTTAACGGGAAAAACTTCACTTTTGTTTTCAAGAAATCCACTAATTATTGAATTGGACAAAAATTTGCATACAATTGCAAATCATTCATGACTCCTCAAACATTAAAATTTATTTATGAGACCCACTCAGAGTGAAATAAAAAAAAATAAAAATAAAATAACCAAAACTTCAAAACCAAAAAAAAAAAATAATAATAATACAGACGAGTCTGTTGAAAAAATTAATACAAATAAAGACAGAAATTAATACAAAAGTAAATCTAAATAAAAAAATATACCAGAAAAAAAAGAAAAATTAAAAAATAGACTAATAAAAAAAATTAGAAATTAATAAATAAACAAATAAATAAATAAATGAAAAAATAGTAATAATTAAATATTTAAAATAAATAAATCCGCCTGTGCAACTCATTCAGCCAATATTTGTTGGAGCACCCAACTGTTCAGCTGAGTTTTTTGTCATACGCCCCGAAGGTTATGGAGTGAAACGTGCTCAACCGGCCGTTCGTAGCACAGCCAGACGCGCACGCAAGTACCTGTTTATAATATATATATTATGTATAAGCGTAAGTGTGCTTTGTTGTCGTCTGTATGTAATTATTTAATTGACACCCACCTTACGAGTGCATTTAATTTATTGTTTATCGATGAAATGCTGAACGCAAGCGTTGAACATGGAACGTGTTAATTGCAAATATCAATAGTTGTCGCCCAACTGTCCCCCAGTGGCGATTGACAACACAGCAACAGCACGAAACACATAAGAAAAAGAAAAAAAAAAATAAGCAAAAAAAAGCAAAAATTCAGACTGAAAAAATTGTAAAAAGCATTAAAGGAAAAGTCAGAGCGCGGAGGAGCAGAGCGAAAGGGTGGCATGTTGACGCGAAAATGCACGAGCACGCAAGTGGACAATAAAAATGACAACAACTAACAAGTGACAGCAGAAGAACAACAAGCAGCCAGCAACAAGGGGCTGGCATGCATGTGGAATGTGTGTGTGGGTGGGGCAAAGGCTTAAGGTAAGGGGCTAGCCGTACGATATTGCATGGCGTGTTGCAACATGCCATGCATAGCGACACATCCCAACGCAGCGGACAAACATGAGGAACATGCTGTTGCCGTGTGTCCATGGTCATCATATCATATCAGCATGTTGCACGTACACACACATATGCGCGATTGCTGATACTGCACTGCAACCCCACCGCACCCACATTTTAGTCGGCGTTTGAGTCCGTAATTACGCTTACGAGTTGACACTTTAAATGCTGCTATTCATTTGTACATGCTGTTGCATGTTGGGCGCGCTTGCAACACCGCCAAAACTACACATGTGTATGTGTGTGAGTGTGGCAAGAAAAAATGAAAGCAATGCGAAAAATGTAAAAAACGCATGCTATAGTGAACGACAGCGGGCATGAGCGTTGGCGCGACTGATTACATAAGGGAAGTGATGGCGCGCATATGCTGTGAAAAATGGCGGCGCTAGCGGTGGTGGTGAGGTCAGAGCGCAGGTACACGTGTACAAATTAAATTTGCATGTAAAAAAGTGACAGTTGAAGAACACGTGAGACTAACTGTGCATAAATGTTGACATGCGGAAAATCATATGTGTGGCTGTGTATATACATTTGGTAAGTCTGTAAGGCGTTGCAAATGAGGCGCTCGTTATGCTGCCACCCGAATTTCCATTCATTCAACTTACCACAAACACTATCAGCCAGTCCATCATATTCAGTCAAAGTTGCAAAAAAGCAACGCTGACAGCATTTCATTTCATGTCACACGCAAACGCCAGCCAACGCTATGTTGTGGCGCACCAGGGCGTATGAGTGATGCGGATATGTTTTTCGCAAAAACATGTCACACACATACACACAACTGAACTTTTAGCACAAGTGGCGCGCAGGCAGACATATACGCCGCCAAATCAGACACACACAAACACACGAGACACGCTTCAATGGCTGTTCTACTTTGCCTATCGTCAGGCGCTAGGCGCTCCATATGTTTGCGGCATTAGCAGACAAGTTGACATTTTTGGCGCGCCGCTTGGCAAAATGATAGCCGCGCTCAAGTCGCGCGCTGATAAACGCCGCAATGAGTAATGTTGCGCCGCCAACACAGCCACACGCACACACACATACATGGCTTGTGCTGGTAAATGGCGTGCAATTACTTACTCACTATGTCGACCGGACTGCTGGGCGTGGCCTGCCGACTGTGTAAATGATAGTCACTGATAATGATGGACATTGTAAATTGCTGCTGTGCGTTGCTGTTGTTGGTATGTGTTTGTACTGCAAACTCGTACATATTTACATAGCTCAAATTGTAGACAGCCGTGAGTTATTAGTTTGATTAAAGATTAGCAATTGAGTAAGGCAAATAACGGTGCTATTAATTTGCATGAGGCAGGCAGACTTGTTGCTAAGGGGTAGCGATTTTGTTGCACGAAGATATTGTTGTAGCACGTGCATAAAAAATAAACAAAGCAGCCATTAAAGTGTGTGTTCAGAAGATTCTGGAAGAATCTGCTCGTGCCACAAATTTCAAACACTCAATCAAGGCTTTGTTGCGACTCTTAAAATTTGAAAATAAGCAAAGGCTTAACACATTTTGTTACTCACGACACTTTATAGAGTCACTGCTTGTACGTTTTCGTGAGTTTTGCCAAGCGGCGTTATAAAGAAGTATACAAAAGTATGGTCTGCTGTCGACGAGCAAAGTATGCTTCACATACACAGATACTTGAAACGACTCAACTGATAAGCAAACAAAAAAAAACGTCAAATTCGGTTGCTTCGTAGCTGCAACACCCTTTAAACATGAAAGATTTTTCATACAAAAATTTAAATTTGATCGTTGGGTTTGTATGGCAGCTATACGCTATAGTTGTTCGACCTTAACAATTTGTTTGGAAATTGTACTGTTGCTTTTGACTGTAATCCATGTCAAGTTTTGTGAAAATATCTCATCAAATGAATAAATTTTCCATACAAGGACTGATTTTGACCAAACAATTTGTATGGCAGTTATATGCTATAGTTGTTCGATCTGAATAATTTCTGAAAATATTAAAGCGTTACTTTAGATAACAATTTGTACCAAATTTCATGTGGATATCTCATTAAGTAAAAAAGTTTTCCATACACCGACTTGATTTTGACTAAACAGTTTGTATGGCAGCTATATGCTATAGTAGTACGATCTAAGTAATTTCCTTAAAAAATATGCCGCTGTATGCGATAACATTGCCAACAAAATTTCGTGAAGATATCTCCTCAAATAAAAGAGTTTTCCATACAAGAACTCAAGTTCGATCGGTCAGTTTGTATGGCAGCTGTTTGATATAGTAGTCTAAACTGAATAATTTCTTCGTAGATTATGTTGCTGTATTGGGTTATATTGTATACAAACTTTCATGAGCAAAACTTGTCAAACAAAAAAGTTTGCCTTATAAGGACCTATGTTGGATTAGTTTGTATTGCAGCGATATGTTCTAAAGGTCGAATATCGACGGCACTGACAAATGAGCAGGCTTTTGAGTAGAAACGAACGTTTGTAAAATTTTAGATCGATAGGGTCTCCGGCTTTACTTTCTGGTTGTTACAAACTTCATGGTAAACTTTATCTGCATTATTCAGGGTATAAAAATATATAAAAATATAATGGTGTAATGTATACGGTCATGGTCTCAGAAACTTATTCTTTGATGGCTGAGAGTTTGAGATGAATTATTCCACTACAGCACGATCGTGCGACGGCTTATTTCGTGTGGGCGGTGGCCTGGGCATCAAAAGCATCGTTGACTACGACAGGACCGCAAATATCGAAGTTGCAATGACTTGCCTGCAGCACTTGAAGTCATGGAAATGGAACTCGCACCGCTTTACCTAGTAATCAGTCCAGCAGCCAAATATAGATTGCTTCAAATAACAGCAGGAGGATTAATAAAACATCACTGGCTCTATTCCCAAAGGACAGCCTAGGCAAAAGGATACAGTTCGCTAGGAAGTTTAAAGTTACCCTTGGCATTAAGGTTTTATGGAATGGTTGCAATCTCGACCTACTGCTAAGGATAGCACAATCAAGTGGTACACCGGACGGATCGAAAACGTGGGAGAGAATTAGTACAGGAGTCGCAGGACCACGTATCAAACTTTTCATATCTATGGAAGTGATAGACTTTCCATACCTATGGAAAGTTTTCCGTGCATTTTTCAAGCAGAAGTTTTTGCTTAAGGTCGGTGTGTATAGATAAACTTCCAACGCAACGAAAATATTGTCATACTCAGTGATAGTCAATAGGCACTTAAAGCGATCTCTGTTTAAGAGATTAAAACGCTACTGGTGCAGTAGTGCAAAGAACAGTCTGTCAGTACGTAACCATCTGGCACCTTATCTGGGAGCCCAATCATAAGGGGAAAGCCGGGATGAACTAGCTGACGAGCTCGACAGCTCTGCAGCTCACACCTGTATGGTAGGATCTGGAGGTAAGGTTCTTCAATCTACTCCTGGAGCTCCAGCTGCTGGCGTACGTCCATGATATTAGTATCATTGGCCTCGATGAACAAAGACCTAACTCTACAAGGCACTCATCACCCCCATCATTAAAGGGGAATAAGAAGAAGGGAAAGAAGAAGACAACAGCTGACTTAGAGACAAGAACTAGTTATTAAAAGCAATGTCATTGCATTCAAGTGAAGTCACACTTCCACTTTGAGGAAATTCACAATTCCTTCCTATACATATGTACATATAGCCATTATATATAAGAAATGTACATAAGAAACCCTTTCCATAAGTTCTAAAATCCTTTTTACTAACTTTCGAATCACTATGAGAGCCGCATTTGAGGCAATGAAGCAATACAGACCTCATTTCAAATCCCTCACTGTACCTACTATAAAACGCTGTTATAAAAATATTTCAGCCGCATGTGTAGGTAAATATTGCAGGCACAACAACAACGCTATTGCAAATACAAATGTAATTACCGTTAAAATTGTTGCGCCACACTAGCGCCCTTAAGCCAAACAATAGTGGCTGCAGCGGTGTATGCAACGCGGCTATGCAAAATAGCTTTGACGCTAAGTTTATAACAAGCGGAAACGGAAGTGGACGCACATCGCCTTTGAGCGACGCGAGCGTGAGTTGTGAGCCGGCGCGTTGTTGGCAATGCAAATTGCGCCGGAAGGAGCGCAAAAAAGACGCATAAACGCAGGCCGGAGCGGCAAGAGGTCGGCGACTAACAAAGCGGCATGACATAAATAAATGGCGAGCAAAAAATATCTAGTGTGATAGCGAAATAATTATGATGTGAATTTATGAGCAAGTAAGTGTAACGGCATTTGCATATGTCGCGCGCTGCGTACTCACACATACATTTGTGTGCGTGTGTGTGTTCTGCGCAGGCGTGTGAGTACTTTTAATCGCGCATTTTGATTTATTGGCGAGCAGATGGAGTCGAACTATGGCGGTGGCGGCAGCAGGCGGTAAATGCGCGCTATTTTTTCAAGTATGCGTATGTATGTGTGTTATTTATATACATATGTATATATAGTATGCAGCGCCCAGCAAAAGCCGCAATTACGCACTGCTGGCGGCCAAATTGTGGCATGAAATGGGTGTGTTTCCGAATTCCTGTTGCGCTCAACGCGGCCTTATGGAAATTGTTTAATGACGCAGCGGCCGACAGGCCAAACAAATGCATAAACAGGCAGAAAAAAACTTTAATTTTCATTTCACACGTCACATGCACGTGCAACAGGCGTAGACGCCACGCAGCAAGCTTCATAAATCATACGCTAAATGATAAGTTTTACATCCTTTCCGCCTTTGTTTTGCGTTTTTCATATTTTTCAGTTTCCTTTGCTGCTACACAACAACCAGTAGCGCGCGTTTTGTTGTTGCACGCCCATTTATTTTGCACTTTTGTAAATTCAAGACGCAATTTATGACAACTTGACGCCCCTCTGCATGCAACATATTCATATGCTGGGGTTACAATGCACCCTGTAATGCGCTGTGTGTGTTTAAACTTACATGAACTATAAACGGGACACGCATGTCCTGCTACGAAGACGCGCATACGACTTAACGGTGTCGATGACATGTTGCTATGCCGTAAGACTTTCATATATGTGGCTTAAGTCGTCATATACATATGTATGTGTGCATAAGCCTGCAGCCCTCTCGTTTGCCGACCTGTACAATAAAATTTTTCACGCTTATCGCTTCGTAAGCGCGCGCTCCCCTCACCGCCGTACTGTGGAGAGTTGAATAACCTCCTAGTGACAAGTTATTATCCTTGCGCGCAACTTCACTACACATTTTTCCACCTTTTCACTTTGCCACTGACAGTTTTGTCCTTTTGTGCACTGTTGTGCCACACTATCGCGATTTACGCCGCCGAAAAGAAAACCCATTTGGTATGACGCAATTTCTGCATTTTCGCCTTACAACCACCACACACAGCTGTGTGCTTAACACTTGCAACACGACACACATACATACACATACTTGGAGCACGACACACATACTTACAACACGCCACACAGTCATACACATACTTGCAACACGCCACACATACATACAAGAGCAAGTCGTATAAGCTTTGGTTACATTCCCTCATCATTGGCTTTTCCACATTTTTCCAGCGCGTTGCTTGCAACTTTGCTTCCGCTTTAGCTGGCTGCCTGCCCACCCTGCTACTTGCCACCGCAACTTTTCCGCACTGTACTTACGCTTATTGCGTAGTTACATGCGCCACGCCAAGCACTTACAGCCACCCCAACGGGAAATCAACCCTCACCGTGTCAGCCGCTCATTCATTCAACTCCACTGCGCAGTACTTATGCAACTCCTTAACATGCTTTCGAAAGGCCTGCAAGTACACTCGGGCATTATTGTTCTATTAAATATCTGCTTGGCACCCCTCTACAAATATACTTTATATATATATATGTATGTACAAATGCTTTGTATCACATCCATCCACACATTTATATGCGTGTGCGTGTATTTTTATCGCCGACCAGCGCGCCACCACCTCAGCCCGTCAGCCCGCTTGTAGCTTTTATATTTCTGCATTCATGCGCACGTCCTTGTGCTCATTGTCCTTGTGCTGGCGAGCGCGCTCACTTGGCAACAGGCTGTCGTCTCTGCACACCGGCGCGCAACAGGAGTTGATATCCGTCGCGCTTCTGTTGCCTGCCCTCTTGAGCTTCGCTCTTGTGGCTCAACCACCTCATAACCCACAATAAATCTTCTTGTAATACCTTTCCTATGAGTTACTGTACTTCCTTACTTTTCACCGCGTATTTTCGTGTATATGTGCTTTGTGTAGGCCTGTTTGTTGCATTGTTCAGCGCGTCCTTACTGAGGGTGAGTCACTCACTGCCATTGCTGTGTCCTGCCGTGGCGCTTCCTTTGTTCTTTGTTTGCTTTTCTGCTGTCCTTTCAATCGCTGTTTAATGCTGAAATTCGTAGTTTCTCAAGCTTTCGCTGGCTTCCTTTCTGCGTCTTATCTTTTAATTTGTGTACAGTGTCGAATTTTGATTTGAATGCGTGAATTGGAAATTCAGGCAAGCAGTGGCACTTAACTGCTGACATATGTTGTTAACTGGTTATTCGTGTAACTCAGAGAACAATTTGAAATCTGGGTTACATTATTCCTCAATAAACAAGAAAGTTGGATAAAAAAATTGAAAAATATAAAATATGTTTGATACTTCCTTCAAAAAACTAGCTGCGTACCAACCAGTTGACCGCAATGCCCAAAAAATATGGACTAACTACTAAACAAACAAAGGTTTTGTAAACTTGGCGCCAGTGAGAGGCGGGCCAGGCGTAATCCAAAAGTAACCCGTTTACATAATATATACAAATTAGTCGCGAAAGCTTGATAACTTTCAATATTTTTGGATAGTATATAACTCGCGGTTCGAAGATACTAACAGAGCCGCCCCGAAGGTACTCTTTTACTTTGGATTCCCCAAAAAATACTTCAGCTTAATAAATGGTATATTATATGAATAAATATGATGCGGAAAATCTGGCGGAACAGGGCACATTCTTACTCCGCTTCGATCTCAGGCAATGCTTCAGGTATGGACTTTAACGTTTGAGAAAAATAGGTAAAGAAATCTAAACATTTTGATAGTTCTGAGTGAAATGTGATTTATTTTAGATGAAAAAATTTGAGATTGAACCTTCCTGAGAGCTCGAGAGATCGAGAGGTCTAACAAAGTTCATATTTTTTTCTAGAGACTTTACTGTCAGTGGATTCATAGCAATGTGAATACTTCTTTCACATGTAACACATATCTTCTAAGACTTCGGCAATTGCCTCAATCCTTTGCGTTATTCACCTAATACACACATACATATATCCATATCGGCGTAGAGCTCCTACAGTCCGTCCTTCCTTCTTTTCCGACATTCAGCGCTCGAGCGGCCGGCTGCAAAGATCTAAAGTAGTAGCGTTCTTATCTCGTCTCTTCAGCTTCGTTTTCTTCAGTTTTCTCGAATATTTCAAGCAAGCGTCAGCCTCAAATTATGTGTGAATATATTCTTCTTTGGCACTACAACCATTGGTCTAGGCCAAAAACACAGAACTTTACCAGTTGCCTTAAAGTTTGCGGAGTCACGCCAGTTCAACTGGAGACAAGTCGTTACTCATATGATACATATAGCCATGCCGCTGTAAAGCTCATATAGTCCGTGGTTATTTTTCTTCGATATTCAGCGACCGTGCGGATGGCTCCGTAGATCTAAATGAGAATAGTTCTATCGAAGGTTCCAAGGAATTTTTCATGTTCAATTCTCTAGTATCTTTCAAGTAAATACTAGCCTCAAATTATATGTGAATATCTTCTTCTTCTTCTTAGGTACTACAACCATGGGTTGGTTTGAGCCAAGAACACAAAATTTCGACAGTTGCCTCTTTCTTTCAACAGGTCACGGCAGTTGTGCATTCCCAGTGCAGAAAAGTTCCTAAACACTTGATCCTTCCATTGGATTTGTTGGCACTCTTGCTTTCATCACCATCCATGGGTCCTAAAGCCAAGAAGTTTTTCGCTGAAACATCGTCTTCCATGTGTACCACAAGGCCTAACAAGCACATTCGTTGGATTTTTAAGCGCTTAACTGTATCCATGTCGCCTTAGAGCTTAGACAGTTCATGATTCCATTTGCTTCGATATTCATAGCGCACGGAATCGGCTCCAAAGAACTAGAGCAATAGTCCTATCAAACACTTCAATGACTTTCTCATCTCAGTCTTTCATCTTCGTTTTCTTCAGTGCTCTTGAATCTTTCAAGTGCATTCTCATTTCGGGTCGTCATTGTCCACGTTTCTGCGCTGTATAATAGGACTGAGTTGATAATAGTCTTTCAGAGTATAATTTTGTTCATCGACAGAGGAAGCTGCTTCTCAATAGCCTACCGAACCCAGAGTAGCACCCGTTGGCAAGAGTTATTCTGCGCTTGATCTTCAGGCTGAGATTGTTGGTAGTTCCGAGGCAGAAAGAAGCCTTCATCGCAAGGAATCCTCATGTCTGGCTTCTAGGTACTTTATCCTGCAGTCGTTCACCACAAGACCAATCACTTTCGTTTCTTTTTATGCACTAGTAAGGCTAGGCCCTCGGCTCTTTCGTAAAGACCATATAAAGGCCGAGTATCACATTTTCTAGCATTATATTGAAGAAGACGCACAAGAAAGAATCGTTCTGTTTAAATAGTTCTTACAACGTCTGGCTTGCAGATATTCCTATTATGACGGATCTGATGGTTGTACTCAACATCATTCTACATAACCTTAGGAGTTACATCCTGCCTAAAACCTCGTCTATTGAGCAGCTTGAATAGCTTCTTTCCGATTTTAACAGAGCTGATAGTTGTGCTCGACATCATTCTACATAACCGTCGTCCTTTACCTCTGTCGGGATGTTAGCTTGAATTATACTTATGCAGCGCACATGACATTTAACTTTAATATGGACTGTGGCTAACCTTTTACTCATCAAATTTGTGCATCGCCCTATGGCAGCTGTTTGGAAAGCTTAATATCCGAAGCTTAAGTTTCCCTTTCATTACCATGACATTTGTGTGCTTGCGGTTTGTGTCCAACCCAATAGCACAACCTCAGCCGAAGAGAAAATTTCACCGAACAAGTTTATCTGGCGAGCGACTTGTTCCAGGATAGACTCCCACTTGCTGCCGCACTCCTGGTAGACGGACGCTGCGACATTGTTCAGCGCTTGAACCAATTACCACACAGTGGCGCCATCAATGTTCCCTAAAAGTTACTCACGTTACTTGGGATGCTCGACGCGAACCTAAGAGTAGGTACTAAGCTTGGTCACTCAACTACAGCTGGGTAGACAGAGTAAATACCTCAACCCGTTCAGACCCTCATGTATTCACATATTGTGTTTAGACTTTTTGGATTTTTTGAGGACTTGTGATTTGAAGATTTTATAACATAACTAACTCGATAACTTGAGCTACCTCTACGCTTGTCGCAAATCCTTAGTATTCAACAGCTTAAGCACCACAAAGTATACCACAACAGAGAGAACACTCTGCATGCAACCGCAGACCAGTCGCAGCAGCTGCTTCCGCCACAGTGAACAGTTACGCTGAAGCAGACTACTTGTGCCACAACACAGGTAACCCCCCCTAAGCACTTACAGGAAGTGGCATGATTAAAACGCATTCGTCGGTGCGTCCAAATTGCAACGCTGTGGGTTTGACGTTGTAAGACAGCGTTTACGCGTAAGGCTGTGGCGCCACAAAAAGTCTAAGCGGTGCTGTGGAGCATTAGGCTGAAGTGGTGCAAACATATGAGCATTCACTCAGCTTGTAATAGCACCTTGACGTAGATGGCGCGGCCAGACGCCGGCGCTCACTGGCTGAGTTTTGCGTGCTGCGCGCGGTTGCATGCATGCATGAACATGCCACATTATTGATTCAACATGCGCTACGTTTAAGCGCCCACTGGCATTTGGTGTGCGCTGTCACTGCCACTTTGGAGCTGAGTTGTTGTTTTTGCCGTCACTAGCAGCGAAAAGAAAACAACAGGAATCCGTGGCCAACGCTAGGTACTGCATGGCAGCGTAGCCAGCCTGTCAAGTGGTACGTCAGCGCGCGATGGACACGGTCACGACTTTGGTCGTGGCGCGCGGGCCAGCGTGCGCTCATGTGTATGTGTCATTCGTGTGTGTGGTGTCCGTGTGGCCAGTGGCTCCTGGCAGGCTTTCAACCTGACTGGCCGTGTCAAAGGGGCGTGCTTGTCATTTAAATGCCAGACCGAGACATGTCACGAGCGCCAACGTTGCCGCATACCCGCGCCTACCGCTCGCGCTTAAATGAAACACTCGTGCAACAGCGCGCCGACATGCACTGATAAATTTCTCGTATGCCTTTTGTGTTCAAATGCATATTAAAAACGTTTGTAAATATAAATTACACACACACATATATATAAAAATGTGCATGCTAATATGTAGTTGTGATTAGATTTTGACGTGATTTGATTGTGTTATGTGTCAACGCCGCCCCGCAGTCAACACGCTATAGCAGCGCGCGCCCCACACCGCTCCAGCACACTCACCTGCGCAGCTCCAATGCAACATGTTTTGCCCTGCGGTCGCATATTCATAGTCCACTCGCACAGCCAACACATCTTTTAGCAAATTTTATCCTTTTTATATTTGCATATAAATACGTGTACGTGTTCATATAATCCGTTGGGCTGTCGCCTGTCCCTAACCGCTGCCATTTTTGCTATTTGCGCCATGTCCATTGGCCGCTTTGCAGTTTACCTTTTGTTTTGATGGACATTGAAAGCTTACCTCCCTAAAACGCTTGTCATTTTTGCGTTGTTTTGTCTTTTGTTGTTCGCTTTTCATTGCCGGTAGCGTTGGTCATGCGATTACCTGCACATGTGCGTCCCCCAGACTTTAAGCGTCACCCATCCATTTGTGTGCGCTCGCACTCGCCACGCCATTTTCGCAAACTGCTGTCAGCTGTCGGTGTATTGGTTTATCGATGCCGTCGTTGCCACACTCTTAAACCTTTATGACTTTCACAGGCCATTGTTTTCGCCGTATAATGCAAATGTGTAAATTTTAAAGTGCCCATAAGATCAACGCTGGCCGGTGATAACCCTTTTTATGGCATTGCCTATAATGTGTTGCTATTGTTTTCTCGGTATCATATGGCTGCCGGTAGAGCTCATGTGTCCTTTTACCCCTGGCATTCAATGTTTAATATGTGTAGGTGATTTAAAGGTCTATAACGTTGACCAGTTGGTGGAAATAGGTGAAAGCATAACCATAAATTTGTAGATAATACCTTCGCTATTCGAGGTGCTGTTGTGAAAATTCTGTAATACTAGCTGGAGGCTGTGCAATCATATCGGAATCCAGTGCTCTAATTTTAAGTTTCATGGCTACTCTGGAAAAAAATCATCAAAGTATCCATCGAAGTATATAGAGCGAAACTTATTCAGACCAGATACCGTAGATTGGAAGTATGTGTTTAATATGCCCCATAAGGCGCCGAACTCATTCACACCAATAACTGTTTTTAAGAAATGGTCTTAACAGATTGGATTTTGAGGAATACTCTGCGATCTCTGGTCGCTTGTGCCGTCTCAGATTATTACAGCACTTTATTTAACTCGGCCAAATCAAAGCGCCTTAGTAAAGCTGCTGAGTAAATGGTTGTAATATTTTCCCTCACCGGATTAAATTGGTCGTTAACCTCAATACTTCTTCTTGCGATTGCGGAGTAATCCAGGAGTATGTGCTCTGGTATCTCTGGTCTGGTGTCTCTGCTTACTGATCACAGCGGTGAAACAGTTTCGTGAATCAGTACCCTAGTCCTCTCTGTGCAGACGACACCGCAGCTTACTGTGACCTCTATAAAATCCCACAAGCTGCCTTAATTAATTTCTGGGAAGAAGGATTAGCCCGACTTCTTCTTCTTGCGTTTGCTGGCAAGCCAGAAGCATGTGGTCTGGCGTCTCTGACCTCTGTAAAATACCAAAAGCACCCTTAATTTGTTTATGGAAGGAGCGATTAGTTTTTGTAAGCGTTTTGTATCGAACTCCCCAACTGGTCATTTCCTCCGTCCAAAGCTCCGCTCGTTAAGTATGGGACCAACAGCGAAGAACTATTCCGGCTCTGTGGGACTGGTTGCCGCTGCTTCTTATGCCAAGAAACCAGCTAACTTATTTACATTGGTGCCTCTATACACAGCGATCCATTCTGATAGAATAAGGCTTTCAGTGGATACGCTATTAAGTAAGCATCTTTCACCAAGACTGTGGCTAGCTTATTTACATTAATTCCTCCATTTCCAGGGATCCATTCTGATAGAATATAGTTTTCAGTGGCAACCCTTTTAAGGTTAAGTACTTTTGATTGGCTGAAGTGCCCCTTGACTACAGTCTGTAAAGGTAGCTGTCATTAAGAATGACAATTCGTTTACCCTGATAGTTTTTCTCAAGCATAATCTCTACATATCTGCTAATGGCGTAAACTCCACCAGGGAAAGTGCTTAGCAGCTCATGTGCACTAAGAATTTGGTACTTGGTCCCACTATATCAATCCTAATTCGATCTACCGTTTTCGAACCGTCAGTATAGCATTGCATTGTGTTTCTACTACGAATGTACTACTCAAGGCTAAAGTCCGTCTTTCACTTTTACTGCCCAGTGAGATCTTTAATACCTCTTCAGAGTAAATTCTCTTGCTAAAAAATTGGACGGACGATATTGTCTGAAGTGCCGCTTGACAACCACTGAGAATGTTCATTCGTTTCGATCGAACCTGCCTACACCTGGCACTAGCAGTTTGGTACGTGGTCCTACTATTCCAGCACCCCAATTTCATCTGTCGTTTTTGAACCGCCGCTATACCATTATACTGTGTCCCTACGAGGGTAGTCCTCAAAGAAGGGGTCGCCCCATTCACTTTTTCCTCGGAATGATATTTTGAATCACTTTTCAAAGTAAATTCTCTTGGTAAAGATATGGACGGAAGATGCTGCCTGAAGTGCCACTTAACTATTACTGGGAATGATCACTGGTTCCGACCTTAGGAGCCTGTACATGGCACTGACAATTTGGTAAGTGGCCCCGCTATATCTGCCGTAATTCCTCCTCAAAGAAAAAGTCTTCCTATTCTTTTTCGCCTCCCAGTGAGATTTTGAATAAATTAAAAAAAAATTATCTGGGCAAAGAAATGGACTGCTCTGCGATTCCAGCTTGTGTTTAAATGACGTTTTTGAACTGAACCGTCGAGACTATTGTTAAGAATTGTTGCTGTTATCGAAAGACATCTTAGTAATATAAAAACTATAAACTCCAGCTTTCATAAAAAACATTTTCCTATGTTAATTCTAATTCCTTGATAGAGTTGTCCCAAATTAAATGAGCTGGAATGCAGAGCCCAAGTACCACCTAAGCTAAAGGATTATTTAACGAAGTTTAGAAACTTCAGGAAGTTCCATGAAAGAAGGTGACTTCGGTACGAAACTGACTACGGAGAGACGACTTTTAGAAGGAATTTGTACCATTATGTAATGAGCCTAAAACTTAGCAATGATGTTTCATATTTTATGACAAGCTGCACCGTATTACCTCTATCCAAGGAGTACGCGTAAGCATATAAAAATAATTTTAAATTTTTTCGCTGTCGAAATCTGAAAAATTCTTGCCAACTGCTTTGATTCACAACAGCTTATACATATGTATATGTATATATGTATATAAAAAGCTGTTGCCTGACTGACAGTAAGTGCTTCAGCAGAAAACTTTTGTTACCCCGACCAGCGGGCAATTCAATGAAATGTGTGTCAGTACGCCATAATGCACTTGAATTCCTCTATTATGGTTTCCAGTTGCTAACGCGTGTGAGCACAGGACCGCTTCAGTGTTGCTGACGCTCTAACTCGTCCACAGCGAATATGAGCGGCGCGCTCGGGTGTCTATTGTTATTGGGTTTATTTGTGTTTTTGAAGTGTTTTTTATTTCTTGTTTTTCATATTTTTCTCTTTGTTTTTGTTACTTTTGCAGTGACCTGATTTGGTGCGCTCCTTTTTTAACGAGCAGCCTCATGCGAGTTTCAATCTATTTGCTTTTGTTATACCCTTAACGGGGTGTATTAGGTTTGACACAAAGTTTGCATTATCCAGAAGGAAATGTTGAAAGCTCATTATAGACTTTGTCAGCCTCTGAGATATCGATCTGAACACGTGCTTTCCTCATCAAGATGCTAGTACTCATTTGTCCTTGTATGGAAAACATTTTTATTTCATGAGATAGTTTTACGAAATTTGGCGAGAATTATTGCAGCAAGCAACTCTACAATATCTGTGGAAATTGTTCAGATATAGTAGTCTAATCTAAATAACTGCCATACAAACTGAACGAACAATCTCAAGTCCTTGTATGGGTAACTTTTTTATTTGACGAAATATCTTCACAAAATTTGGCCTGACTTATTTTTTATAGTAACTTTACAATATCTCAAAAAATTTTTTAGATCGGACTTATATAGGATATAGCTGCCGTACAAACTGATCGGTGAAACTCAAGTCTTTGTATGGAAAACTTTTTTATTTCTTGATATATCTTAACGAAAGTTGGCGATAATTATTACAGGAAGCAGCTATATAATTTCCGCAGAAATTGTTAAAATCGGATTACTATAGCATATAGCTGCCATACAAACTGAACGGTGAAACTCAAGTCCTTGTATAGAAAACTTTTTATTTTTACGAGTTATCTTAGGGAAATTTGGCGAGAGTAATTGCAAGAAGCAACTCTACAATCTCTGTCGAAATTGTTCAGATCGGATGACTATAGCATCAGCTACTTAAGCTGCCATACAAACTAAACGAACAAAACCAGATAAATAACTTTATATACCCATTTATGCTAAAAAGTATGCATTTGTGAAGGGCATTATAGCTTTTGTGTAGCCCCGTTCGCGTTTCAATTATTTTTGTTTTTTTTTTATATTTTTATTTATTTATGTATTATTATTTTTTTTTTTTGGCTCACAGCAATTGAATTGAATTGCATTGAGTTGAAGCGGATTTGTTAGAAGTTGTGCACGTCTTTTTTTGTTATTTTTGTAGTTTGCGTTGCTTTTTCGTTTTGCTCGCAATCCTTTGAGCGCGCGTTTCGCTGCGCTTTATATTCTCATCATAAATTCTAAAATATTTGAAAAATCCCACTTCATGTTTTTGTCCATTTTTTCCAATACTTCAGCCGTTTGTTTATTTGCATCAAAGCGTTTGCTTGCCACGTGAAAGCTCAACAAAGTGTATGATGGCAAAAATGCCCAGAGGATTACATCATACGAGCGCAGCTGGGAAATACGCACACACACACACACACATCGGCTATTGATATCCATTTTTGCTTATGTGTATGTAGGTAGTTGTGTGTGCTTGTGCGCCTGTGTCCTGGCAGCATTGTTTGCGCTAAAAATGGAAATAAAAATATTTCAATTTGCGGTGCAATTAGTTAGTGCTGCTCTAACGGTTCTTATTGATTTGTTTGTTTGTTTTTTTTTGATGCCTTGCTAAACATAGTTAGTCGCTGGTTATTTGCGTTATCGTTTTTCGAAAAATCGTTTTGAATTTTTTCCAGTTTCGTATATCCTTTTGTGCTGGCTGCAATTTTTAGGCGATTCTAGGCAATTTTTCGCACTTCGCTCTTTTATTTGAATGCTTTTTAGCATTACTTGCGCTGTTGTTGCGAAATACTCAATGTGGCATGCTAAAACTACGGAATTTGCAATTTTTCGTATTTTTAGCAAATTTTTGAAATTCGTGCTGAAAATATTTTTCAAAGGAAGTGACTTTGTTTGTGATATTTATGTTTTTTATAGATGTATGTATGGAAATAAAAGAAAGAAATCAGTGAATAGTTCGTTTTAAAAATTTGTTTAGTAAGAACTTTTATTCCAAAAAAAGTATAAAAACTTAGATTATGTATATGTGCGTATCCGTGTCAAGTTCTGTGTAGATATCTCCTCAAATAAGAAAATTACCCTTGCCTCTGGTCGGAATAGGATGCCTTACGACCGCTACCAGCCTGGCTCCGGGGTATACCTGCCCAACCTGTCATCAGATGCTATCATTTTGATCTGACTTTGGTACCGTCCGCCATCTGCCAGATCAGGATTGCTTAGCAGCACTTCCAGTGCCGTATTTGGCAGCGCAGCTTGTAGTCATTTCCTTTGGGCTCTGGGATTTTTTCTTCGGGATCTCACTTATTCAGCACATCATTTAAAATGCAATTCTCATCACACGCTACCACTGAACTTCCCATGGTACCACCCAGCATTTGTAAGTGACTTTGGCGGAGCTGGGTTGCACTCATTTTCTTTGAGCTCTTGGGACTTTTTCTTCGGGGGACTCCCTCATCCAGGACACCAATGACTTCTAGTTTCAGTCCTGTCTTTGTGCTGACTGTTTTCAAGCTGGGTACGAATGCTGCCCTCTTCTCGGAACAACTAGCCCTCTTTGGTGTTTTTACTGGAGATCCGGGCTCCTTTAATTCCTTTTTGTTGTATTCATTGTTCTAGCACACAATTTTGACCCTCGATTGTAGAGGAAAGTATGTCTGCTTGTGCATGGCCTTACTACACAATTAAGGTTATCTAACTACGAAGAGCGTCAGGTATTCGTAAGCTCGGTTCGAGACTGGGCTATTTCAGAGCCCGCAGCCAGGTTCATCCACAAGACGGGTCGACTAACAACTTCATCCAGCCCCCTCTATACCCCAAACCTAAGTAGGACTCATCATATGAATGCTTTGCTATTGAAAAGTAACGAACACCCGGCAAAAATGTCAGACCTTAGCTAAATAACTCCCATCTGCAACAAGGGGCGAACTGTTACGACGTCGTCTGCCTTTATCGTGATACTATGGTATCTACAGGTACTACCAGGTGGCATCCTCGGGTTCAGGGAGGAGTTTTGGCAACGGATGCTATATAATAATGTCATGGAGCAAATTTAAGCTTAAAGTTCCATTACAAGTTTTCTGAGCTCTGAGACTCAATCTTATGAGCCAATTATGCGACTAAGATTTTTAAAAATTCTTTCATGTAGCCTTTGACTCCTACTTCTATCTACAAAATATAAGTATTACTATATATTTAAGTAGATAGTTACAAACAGTATAACCAGCTTGTATATCTCTGACTTTAAATTTCTTTGACTTCTTTAGACGAAAGTGCCTCCTTTTTCTTGTACTCCCTAATTTCAACATTTATTATTCTCCTTTAATAGGCTGCCTACTTTTTGTTTTTTTTTCGAGCATATCTCGCCTTCATTACTTTTTCTGCCTATATTAATATCATAAATATATGAAATCGTGATCCGTAGAGGCAGTAAAGCTTCAATAAATGGCCTGCCATTGTAGAGCGCGCCTCAAAGGTACTCAGCTTGCCTTGGATACTCTTGGCGAGTATCTGTATCTGTTTAATGGTGTATTCATCAGTCATTCGTGATAATATCAGTTCGTGAAGACAGACGTAACATATACACAGACACGTTGATATGTATAGTTTGGCGTTAAGACCGATGCTACAAGAGCTAAGTACATTAAGATGGCCAGCAGTGGCAGCGTCAGAGGACGCGCAGTAGAGACTGGGGGTTCGCGTTTAGGCAGCCGAGTTATGGGACGCGCAGCAGTGCAATTGGAGTAAATATTACGAACATAAATACAGCTCTGCCACAGAATATACATACATACATAGAGGCAGACGGATAGGTCGGCATACGGATGGACCGGTCGACGGAGCGGCCGAAGGCTGGATCGATAGACGGATGTACTGGCAGACCGACGTACCGACATGCAGGGCTGCAATTGATATGCAAGCTGTGCGTGGGGAAACAGCGGCTTTCTGGCTGTAGCGCAAGTGTAGACGCAAAGCAAACCAGCATTTAGCTGTAGTAGCAATGTTTGTTGAGGCACATTGGAGATTTCGTATTTCGGACGCTGTTTTTAAAATATTTATTGCATCGGCTATTGATGGCTGTCTGGCTGTTGGAGGCTTGTCGCTGCTAAAACGTCACTTCATCTGGCAATCAAGCAGTCAGTCAGCACGCTGGCTGTGTCGACTCCGTTTATGTATGTGTAACGCAGCTTGGCTGTCGAGCCCGTAGCGCGGTTGCCTGACGCGCTGTTTCTTATTTGCTTTTTTCGTTTTGTGGCTTTACCATTGGCTCTTCTCAGCCGCCGTGCTACAAATCAGTACGCGCTCATGGAGCCGGCTCGTCTTGCTGTCGACCAGGCACACAACAACGGCGCCCAACCGACCGACCGACCACAACTACCATGACAATAGCAGCGTCAACAGCGTACCGGCCGACTGACACTGTCTTAAATTACTGTCATTAATGAGTTACAGATATTACACATTATTCGGCTGACGGACACGCTTATCCACTAATGGCATTTTGTGTGCGCTCGGCGTTGGTCGCTTCCTTGTGCTCACTGTGAGCGGCGGGACGCGGTTGTATCACTGCTGGCTGCTTGTTTTTTATTGTTATCTTTTATTTCGTTTTTTATTTCTACTTTCCTTCTTGTTGTTGTGCCTTTTTATTGCTTTTCCTGCCAGGTAACTACTTGCCTGCTGTTGTTGCTTTCAATTTGCTACGGACGGCAGCTTTCGTGCGCTTTTAAGTGCTTTGTTTTTGTGTCGCATTTTCAACAGTGTTTGTTGTTGTTTTTTGGGGCTTAATATCTTTTCAATTTCTCGTTTTCGCTTTTAATTCGGTTGTCGTTAATATCTTTTTTTGATGTTTTTTTTTTTTTTTTGTTGGTTGAAATGTGCTACTGTTTGCTCGCTGCCTCGCCGTGCGGCCTCTTTCATTATGCAGCCTCAGTGGTTCGCAGTATTTTTACGGCCTTTTTTAAGCTGATTTATTTTAATAATAATTTCGTCTGTTAAAAGTTGGTAGCTCGTTGGCGTTTCATGCGCGTTTAGGCTGAGATCATCGGGCCACTTGAAATTTTTCAATTCGATTTCATGCTTATCTGGGGAAGGCTGAATAGCTCTTGACTGATTTTTTTATGTGTTTATTAAGTGACTTTGAAGTAGTTATCGCAGCATTGTAGGGCCCGAAGCTATAGACTGCTTAATATGTGTGCGAATGGCGTAAAGTGGAAAGCAATGATGTGATGACTCATTTCTCTTTTTTTCCGGAGATTTTTTGAGCTTTTAATGACAGCCTAAAAATTTAATTATAACACTGAGACGGCCTGAGGTCGACAAAAAATCAAAAATAAAAAAGAAACAAACAATTCCAAAAAATCGAAAAAAATGTAAACTGAATTAAAAAAAATAAACACAATATTAAAAACAACCAAACAATAAAATGAAACACAAGTCAGATCATACAAAAAATCAAAAAAAAAAAACAATAATATAAAAAAATTCGAACAAAATAAAAAAGCGAAAAAAACTAAAATTAAAAAAATGTAATAAATCCAACCAAAAAATCAATCCAAAAAATCATTGCTAAAAAATCGTATAAAAAAAACAAATAAGAAAAATTCAAAAATAAAAAACTTCAAAAAAGTAAAAACTTAAATTAAAAATAAATGAAATAATAAAAAAATACCACAACAAAATCTAATACAAAAATCAAGCCAAAAAATCAAACCAAACATTAAAAAATAAAAAAATCCAAAAAATGTAAGAAAAGGAAAAAAATTAAATTAAAAGAGATTAAGATAATAAAAACAATCAACAACATAAAATTCAAGATAAAAAATCATATAAGAAATCAAGAAACAAAACTAATATTAAAAAAATCAAAAAAAATCAAAAAGTCAAAAAGTCAAACCAGAAAATTAAAAACCCAAAAATTAAAAAATAAAAAAATCAAAAAAATGTAAGAAAAGGAAGAAATCAAAAAACAAAAACTAAAATTAAAAAAATTTAAAAAGAAATCGAAAAGAGACAAACTAAAAACCAAATCAAACTGATTTTATTATTTGATTTGGTTTTTTTAAATTTTGGTTTTTATTTTTTTACGACTTTTTTTTATCAAAAATCAAGCCAAAGAATCATACAAAATATAAAAAAATTAAAAATCCCATAAAAATGAAATAATAAAATAAATCAAGCAATAAAATCAGACAAAAATCAAAAAACAAAAATTAAAAAAAAAAATTTCAAAAAAAATAAAAAAGGAAAAACTAAAAACTATAATTAAAACAAAAAACTAAATTAATTAAAAAAATCAAATCAAATACAAAAATCGAGCCAAAAAATCAAAAACAAATAAAGAAATTAAAACAAATGAATTACAAAAATCAAGCAAAAAAAATCAAAAAAAAATAAAAAAATTAAAAAAAAATAATATAATAATAAAACTTAATCAATAAAATTAAGCCAAAAATTAAAAATTATAAAATTCCAAAAATAAATAAAAAGAAGAAAAAATTAAAACTAAAATTAAAAAAAAAAATAATTAAATTAAAAAAATCAAGTCAAAAAATCAAAAATAAAAATGAGAAAATAATAAATTCCAAAAAAATTAAAAAACGAAATATTAAAAAAAATAATAAAAAAAAATCAAATTTCAAGCACAAAAAAAATCATCAAAACAAATAAAATATTTAACAAAAAATATTTTAAAAATAAAAATAAATAATAAAAATCCCCAAATCTTCCCTTACTTCCAGCTAACAAAACTTTTCTCTATCACTTAGGCAACCCAAAACCGACACACACAAACAAAAAGATAAGTGTTTGAACTTAACAGGGACCTCACACACACTCACTCACCCAGACACAAAATTGCATGCAACACAAATTTCGCTTGATAAATGCATTTGAAGATTTATTTCCTTAGAGCCCTGCCCGGCTGCTTGGTTATTAATTTCTGGGCAATTTGGTAATAAATCTGTGCGAAATTGCAGTGGCTGGATTTTGGGCCAATTTTTCTTTGCCACAAAGTGTTGCGAATTTATGCACGTTTTTGTTGTGGTTTGCAGTTAACTTTGTTAACGTGTATTTATTGGTGTTGTTCTTACGCAGCTTTCTTGTTCACTGCTTGCTGGTTTATGCTACAAACACATATATTTATTGTTATTGCTTTTTGACAAAATCCGCAGTGGCATTGCTATAAATTGTCCCTCAGCTCAGTTACCTGCAACAAATTTGTTTAACCGCTGTGTAGAAGTGTACGTTGCTTGGTGTGCGTGCGCCAATAATTGCTCAGGAGTAAATGCAGCAATCATTTCAATTAAATGCACATTTCATTTTGGTTTATGATTATAAAACTGTTGCTTTCTAATTTGTTGGAGAAATATAAATTGGAGGATAATAATAAAAAAAAAGAAAAACATTAACTTTGGTTGCACTGAAGCTAAGACACACTTCACAAATAAAGAAGTTTTCATACAAGAAGTTGATTTTCAGCGTTCAGTTTGTATGGAAGCTATATGATATAATAGTTCGATCTAAAAAAAATTCTACAAGAGTTGTAGCGTTGCCTTCGAAAATAACTCATGCCAAATTCCATTGAAATATCTCGTCAAATAAAAATGTTTTCTATACAAGGACTTGAGTTTTATCGGTCAGTTTATATGGCAGCTATATGATATAGCAATACGATCTAAGAAATTTCTTTAGAAATTATAGCTCTACCTCAGAAAATAATCTATTTCCAATTTCGTGAAGATATCTGGTTAAATGCGAAAGTTTTCCATACAGGGACTTGAGTTTGTTCGTTCGGTTCGTATGGCAGCTATATGCTATTGGTTTTCGATCTGAACAATTTCGTGGGAGATTGTACAATTGTCTTGGAAAATAATTTGTGCCAAATTTTGTGAAGACATATTGTCAAATAAAAAAGTTTTCTGTATGAGAACTTATTTTTTATGGATCAGTTTGTATGGCAGCTATAGAATACAGTGGTTCGATCTAAAAAATATCCACAGGTATTGCAGCATTGACTTGGAAAGTAGTTCTTGCCAACTTTCGGGAAAATATCTCATGAAATTAAGAACTTTTCCATACT
The DNA here is from genome assembly GCF_016617805.1 of Bactrocera tryoni. NCBI lineage: Eukaryota > Metazoa > Arthropoda > Insecta > Diptera > Tephritidae > Bactrocera > Bactrocera tryoni. The sequence continues at coordinate 75,395,181 of NC_052503.1, forward strand.
AGGACTTGAGATTGATGGCTAAATCGACTCAATTCCTCATGTTGATCTTATATTTATATATTTTATAGATCCCCGAATTTCCTTCTGGATTTTATAAACTTCGTGGCAAACTTCATGAACACTGTTCAGTACATAAAAATAGCAGTATTGTCAAAAGTATGTTTAATTCAAGACTTCATCCGAGACTGTTCTTTTTTGTGAATTCAGAGGTAAGTGATTTCCCAACCCGATACTTGATACAGTGTATATTGTATCCGGTAATTTTAACTAAACCGTCTGCCTATATATTGGTTTATTCACTGTCCACAAAAAAGCTAGCGAGCTGTTAAGACCAGGGTATAAGAAGTAAAGATGGATAATAGCCTAAAAGTGTAAATAACCAGTGTAAATAACCAGAGGATTGAAGCCTGCATTGCCAACTATTTTAGTAGGACCAACTCTAGATCATCACTTCCTCGGACTTACTTTTATATAATAAAGATCTCATCCGAAGTCCATACTAAGGCTTTGATATCATTAGGACCAACTCTGGATGTTTATTTTCTCAAACCTTTTTTATGTGATATAGCTACTCCTCTCATCGGAAGTCCATACTAAGGCTTTGAAATCATTGGTAGGACCAACTCTAGATCTTCGTTTTCTCAAACTTTCTTTATATCATAAAGCTGCTCCTCCCATCGGTAGTCCCTCATAAGGCTAAGAAATCATTAGTAGGACCAAATCTAGATCTTCATTTTCTCAAACTTTCTTTATATCATATAGCTACTCCTCCCATCGGTAGTCTATGATAAGGCTTTGAAATCATTAGCAGGACCAACTCCAGATCTTTACTTCCTCGAACCATAGTCGTCATTCTGAAGAAAATATCCGCTGAACCAATAAAAATGCCTCAAACTTTGTTAAGCGCTTTGAGTACCTGAGCCTTACTAACTGCTCTACTGTTTACCTCAAGACTTTAGTCGAAAGCTTACGTTGAAATGAAGAGGTTACATTTAAACATCGACTGCATTACATCAGTAATATTCAAACAAGTTCTTGCCCGAGCATACACTAAAAGCCAACACCGCAACTCACTGACCACCTATTATTCCTAATAAAGGAAAGCTAAGTCAATGAAATGAGACCCGAGTGACCTAACAGCAAAAAAACCCGTAACAACAAAGCCTTAATGATGTCAGCTTGTAAGCGACCACTTACAGACTAACACACTGACACAGTAGCGCACAAAGCGCGCTACAAATAACAACAAAAAAGGACAAATGGCCAAGTATAGTACAACGGTAATTAAAGTACATTTATAGCGCCACTGCCGCCACTAACAAGGCGAACCGCTCGAACCAGGCATTGTGTGGACCCATATGTAAGCACAGGCACATATGTATGTGTGTATGTAGCTTTTTGTATGCATGTGAGTGTGTGTGTATGCCAGCAAATGGGCAAGTGTGACATTAGCGCGCGGCTGAGGGTGAGCGCTCAAGGCTTATGCTTTGCGCCAACAAGCTGGTCATGCCTGCCTGCGGCGCGTAATGCAATAAATTAATACAAAACTGCCCAAAAGCACAAGCGCACATACACAGCGGCTCGCATACATGCAAACGCAAACGCAAGGCCTAATGTGGCAGCAGTCACATATGTAGCGCTGCAAATACAACGCGCATTATCGTATGTTTGCTGTTGCCTTTCGCTTTTCGAAGGACATTAAATTCCAGGCCAGCTTAATTTATTTGCGTAATAAAGCGAAGCGGCCGCGCGCGGTGACGTGGCAAGGCAAGACGCAAGGCACAACAAGCCAAACGCAGCACTCCAGCGCCTGGCTTGATTGCCAGCGCACAACTCAAGTGTTGCGCGTTGTACGAATTATGCATGGACTGTGTAGCCTACTCACAGGGGTTGCAGCAAAAGCTATTGTTTCTTGCCTTTTCGTTGTTGCTTTTTATTTTTTGGTATTCCTGTAATGCGTTCTCACAATGACGTGCGCGCAATTTGTATAAGGATTTCACACTTTTTCCTGTTTTCCCGAATTTTATTGTTTCAATTTGGTGCGCATTTTCGTGCCATTGTTTGCTGCACGTTGCAGCATTTTACATTTCTCAAAGTTTATCTCACAGTCTCCGCATTTATTGTAATTTTCTTTTATTTATGTATCTTACATCTTGTTGTCAACTGTTGCAATAGCATTCATCACCGATAAGGATCATCGTAATGCTGTGGGAAACAATTCAGCCGTGTAGTGTAATAATGAGTGGTACAGCGCCTAAATGCATGCTATGGTGATGTCTATAGCAGCTTTATTTGACCAGCTGACAAAAGTAAATACAAAAAGTTGCTTCTTTTAAGATCGCTGAAACTGGTTAAGCGTAATTTACTCTTAATTCATTTTCAATTGTTATAAAGTAATACTGCAGCTGCACCAGAAGAACATACAAGGGAACGTGAGAAAAAGTGCTCATACTAGCATTACGACTCTCTAAATTATACTGTTAGCTCAGCATCAAGATATCTTGGTACAAAGATGTAAGTGTAAAAATTATCTTACCAAATATTTTCAACTAAAACTAAACTTATTGAGAATGCAAGCACCGATGATTGAAGAAAATAGATCAGAAAATTTTGAAGATATGATGGAGATAAGTTTTAGAGACGACGAGAGTTGGAGAAAAGGCTCAAACTAAACCACCGACTTTCAAAGTTATATTGTTTCAAAGTATCAAGGAATTCCGGTAGTGATATTTGTGTATCAGCATGATCTCATCGAGTTTTTAAGGGTAGAAACTAACTTACAGCACCAATGCAGCGCTTGTATGCAATTCCAGACCCCTCCGGTGATATTTATTGAAAATAGCAATTTTTAACTAAGTCATCTTTAGAAAAAATTGTTGAAAATCAAAATCCAAAATTATCTTCAAACTTTTGCAATAACATTAACGCGCTTAATGGGCTATACCGCCTGGAGTGCGCATACAAAATTGCGTTTATCAGCGGAAACATAAACATACGCATTGTTGCTTCCGCGCTAGCGTTATGCGCTTGCAATACATCAATGTCAGCGACAGCAGCAGCAGCTAGTTACAGCGCGCAATACGTGCACGTCGATAGTGCTAAGCAATATGTGGTTGTATTTCGGTTGCATGCAACAAGAAAGGCGAAAATCATACCGCACCGTAAGTGCAAAGACACATTCGCGTACCCAGCGCAAGGGCGCAAAATCGCTGTTATGATGCTGCCAACAGCACCGCACAATAACAAGCAACGCGACTGCTGCAATCATCACTCAGGCCCTCTTGCCGCTGTCACAACAACAATTCAGCGAAAATTGCATGAAAATAAATAAACAGCAATTGCGTTTGTTTGCAATCAGTGACTTAAGTTAGATTTCCGTAATAAATGTAATTAAATATTTATTTATTGCATACGCGCCAAGCGAGCGTTGCATATGTGCAGGCGCGCAAGCGGCAAGCCCATTAATGTAAAGTGTTTTTCTGCATTTTTCGTGCGCGCCTGGCACATTTGTGTGCGTGTGTTAGTGAAAATTATTTATGTGAAATGGCAATTTAACATTTCGTAATTGTTTTTTAAAAATCTCATTTCGCCGGCTGGCGCTGCCTTGCAACGCGCTGCGTGTGTGACAACCCGCCGCGCGGCGTCACATGTGAGACGACTACAACAACAGCGTTGTCGCCGGCAGGCAAGCCTTGGATAAATTGAGCATTGATTTTCAATTTCTTATCAGGCAGCGTGTTGAAATAGTCAACGCTGATATTGAACGTACGTTCGTTATTGTTCTTACAGTGGTTGTTGTTGTTAGTGTTGCGCACTTCTCATTTTCATTGCTATGCAAAGCTTATTTTCTTTCAATTTCCCAGCGTTAATTATTATCGCTCAGCGTTAGCGCGCACCACTCGATTTTCCAGCCGCGCGGCGACGCGGCCAACAATCCCCGGGGAAATTTTCTATGCCTGCTGACATGAGGGAGTGTTGCGGCGAGCGCGCGCACATGTACCCGCAATAAGCTGGGTTTATGAGTGCGCGTATGTGCTTGTGTATGCGTAAGTGTGCGCGTGTGCCTGTATATGTGTAAGCGCGTGCGTATGCTTGCTTATACATGAATGTATGGTTGTTAGGGTGTTGAAATACGAAACGCGCAGGCTAAATTGAAAATTGATTATGAAAATTTGTTTGTTGCCTGTTGACATAATGAACTTGCGCGACACACACACACCTTCAAATCACATATATATATATATATATATATGTATATATGTATTATAGAACCGCGTACGCAGTATCATTATACACTGCTAGATATTAAAATTTCGTATTAACAACTAGCGCGCTGCCTTTTGTAGGGCATGGCGGCGCATAGTAGAGCACCGCGCAGTATAGGCGAGTATAGTCTAGCATGGCATGGCATGTCGCGGCCTCGTCCTCGCTGCGGCATGGAAATTTGTTTTGAACACGCACGCACACATACATACATAGATGTATATATGTAAATATAGCAAGATATGGTATTATTGCCTTTGCGTGTGTTGGTGTTTGTGTATCTGCGTGTGCGTGTATTTGTGCTTTCGTCATTTGGGAATTGATTTACGTTCGAGCACGCCGTATTTGCAATATTATCCTTTAATCACACGCTGTGAATGGCGACATTTGGCCCTGTTCAATCAACGAGAAGTGATTTAAAGCCTCCAACGCTGTGCGCACGGCTTGTTTGTGGCGTTGTATTTCCCCCATATTTAAAGTGGAGTTATTGGGAATTTAATGAAAAGCAGCTCAACGGTATTAATTTCCGTTGTTGGTGGCGGATACGGCATTATTCATGCCATTATTTTATTTCGCGTTTGAGCCGTTAGTTTGAGTCATTGGGAAGTAGCGTTGGTTGCTGGAACTGAGTGACATATATTTTCGCATTTAATTTAAGTGTTGGAAGGGTTTTGAAAAATTTATGTGAAAAAGGTTTGAACTCAAAAATATTCGTAAAAGAATAATGGACGTAACAGTACCTACTAATTTGCACCAAAAAAATATTTTTATAATAATAATAATTTTTAGAGCAATAATTTTTCAACAAATTTTCTAAACAAAAATTATTTTTACTTTAATAATAATTAAATTATTTTTTTATTAAATTAGCAAAATTAAAAAAAAATTAAAAATTTTGAAAGTTAAAAAGCAAAAAATACAAATTCAATATGAAAAAATTTTTACAAAAAATTAATTTGAAAAATTAAATTATCAAAATTAACATTAAAAAAATTTAAAATTAAAAAAATTAAAAAAATAAAAATCAGATATGAAAACAAATTTTACATATTAAATAACTTTTACTTAAAAAAAATGTATGTTTTATTAAATTATAACAAAATTAAAAAAAATTAAAAAAATTTAAAAAAATTAAAAAAATTCAAAAAATAAAAAAAATAACATTGATATGAAAATAAATTTTACATATAAAAAATTACTTTAAAATAACTATAATAAAATAATTTAAAATTAATCAATAATTAACATTAAAAATTAACAAATTAAAAAAATTAAAATATTGAAAAAATACAAAAATTCAAATATGAAAATTTTTAAATATAAAATCACTTTAACTTAAAAAATTATATTTAAATTTAAATATTTAAAAAATAGAAAAAAATAATTTAAATTTTGTTTTAACTATTTAGTGATAAATTAATTTAAAAATTTAAAAAATTCAAAAAAAAATAAATTAATAAATTCAGATATCTTGCTCACCAAGAAACAGCTGATTTGTTGGATGGCGTACAAATATCAGCGTAAACTATACGAAGACGACTGCAAGAAAATTCATTGAATGGCCGCCTACCAACACGAAACCCCAATGTTTCAAAAAAACAAAAAAAAAAAAATAGTGAAAATCGAAAATCGTTTGTTAAGGAAGTCTGGAAGGACTTTAAATGCTGAAATTTTGTAGTTTAGAGTGACGAATCCAAATTCAATCTATTTGGCAATGATGCAAAACCATATAACCATATGTAAGACACCACAGTCTGCAAGAACTTAACCCCAAAAACACTAAAACAAAATTAGAATAAAAACCTGTGAAACATGGTGGGTCATCGGTGATGTGGGGTTGCTTCACGTGTTCAGACGTTGGTTTGATTTGATAGACGGGAAACAACTGGAGAAATGTAGAAGGACATATTGGAGAACAATTAAGATGTACACTTTAACGTTAGCTTGGATTTTTCAACAAGATAACTACCGCAACCACTGCCCACGGGTCGATAAAACTTGATTAAGTGACCAAAACATTAAGATTTTAGATTGGCCAGCTTAAAGTACGGACATAAACCCCATAAAAAATCTCTAAGAGATTATAAAGAGAGACGTAGTTGCACGAAAATCTCGCAACAAAGACTCTTTTTGAAAAATAATAAGGGAGAGTGGAAATTGTTTAGACCGGACCACTATAGCATATACATATGTAGCTGCCATACAAACCAATTGATGGAAGTTAAGTTCTTATATGGATCATTTTTTATTTGACGAGATATCTTCATGAAATTTGACATGGATTATTAAATAAGGCAAAGCTACATTTTCAGAAGAAATGGTTCAGATCCAATAACTATAGCATAAAGCTGCCATACAAATTGATCGATCAAATTCAAGTCCTTGTATCGGAAACTTGTTTATTTGACGAGATAACTACACGAAAATTGGCACACGTTATTTTCCAAGACAACTGAATAATCTCCCAAGAAGTTGTTCAGATCGAATGACTATAGCATATAGCTGCCATACAAATTGACCCATTGAACATAAGTCCTTGTATGGAAAACTTTTTTATTTTACAAGATATCCTCACGAAATTTGGCACACATCATTTTCCAAGACAATTGAATAATATTCTAAGAGACTGTTCAGATCGAATAACTATAGCATAAAGCTGCCATACAAACTGACCGATCAAAACCACGTCCTTGTGTGGAAAACTTTTTTATTTTACAAGATATCCTCACGAAATTTGGCACACATTATTTTCCAAGACAACTGAAAAATTTCCCAAGAAATTGTGCAGATCGAATGACTATAGCATATAGCTGCCATATAAATTGACCGATTGAACATAGATCCTTGTATCGAAAACTTTTTTATTTGAGAAGATATCTTCACGAAATTTGACATGGATTATTGTCTAAAGTAATTCTATTTTCCGAATATATATTGGTAAGATCTCACCACTATAGCGTATAGCTGTCATACAAACCAACCGTTGCAAGTTAAGTCTTTGCTTGGAAAACTCTTCTATTTGATGAGTTATGCTCACGAAATGTGATGCAGATTATTAACCAAGATAACGCCAACAGCTCCGTGTATATTATTCGGATCTTCTCAAATTATTATATATCTGTCTGTTTTCATATTTATTAATTCTATTATACAATTTCTTATATCCCACCCAAAACCGTATTAAAGCAGCCTTTGCGGCATATAAATTCTATGTGAACGCGGCAATATACGAGATAAAAGAATTTTCACTTCCCGCCAATAAATTGCGCCATAATAGTTGTATTTCCTATAAATATATATTTGCTGAATTTTAATTTGTTTCGAGATTACTTGCTCAGCGCCAGCGCTGCTTTTGTTTGCGCTGGTGTCTTCAAAGCAGGCAGTATTTGCCTTGACTACTGCCAGCAGTGGGCAGCAGCCACGTTGCTTGTAACGTGACTTAATTGCAAATATTCGGAAATTTAATGGCCAGTGCCCAGCAACGGAGAAGCACACGTAGACACACACATGGAAGTGGCGGACAGGAGCATGGCAGTGGCGTTTAGACTCAGAACCAACCAAGCAACCATCAAGAACTCATCAATTAACGCAGTTATCACGAGCACATGCAAACGTTAGTGGTACACACACACACATGCATATGAGGTATGAGATCATGAGTGAGGCACACACATACATGCATATACATATGTGGCGGCATATAGCGTCCGAGAAAGTGCGGAACTCATTAAGCAAGTGAACTAAAATTAATAAGGTTTCAGATAACGTTTAGCAAGCGCTTACTGAAGACTTGGCATGCTTAAGCATGTGCGTGTGTGTGTGTTGTGTAAAGCTGAATTCATGCTTTCTGTATAACAGACACACATGCTGCGTGTTCCAGCACACATTAGCTTTGATGATTGAGTATATAATCTATGTAGTGCCAAAATTCATTGTTGTAATTGTTATATGTGCTTACGCATACATATATATATGCCCTTACAACAACTTGCCAGCTCAGCAAACAACAAGTAGCGCTGACTACGCAAAGCTGCCAGCAACTGAATCGCATATTAAGCTGAAAATTGATTTATTTGCAAGTGCGAGCGTCTAGCAATCAGCTTAATATCCATCAAACATACAATGCGGCGCACACATACAAGAACATACCGACACACACATGCAAAAATATTATATTCTTGCGCAAAACTAGTCTTTCAGCTAATACCTATTCAACTGTAAATAAATGTATTTATACTGAGCGCTATACACACACAAATATATTACACTATATCACCATGTTTGTGTGTGTGTGTATGTGTGCTCTGTGCGAGCTGTCATGTTTGCATTTGCGGATATATGAATATAATCGATGTTTTAATTTCCTGTTGTAACGCAAGCCGAATAGCCGACAGTCAGGCAACCACCGCAGCAACAACCACAAGCACAACAACAACAGCAAACATTCGCCAAAAAGCAGCCAAAGCCGGCAATAAGCAGGAATTCTGCAGCAAAGCAACGCATATGGCTGTGTGTCTGTGCTAGCAAGTATACGTGCAACACATTACAACAACAATAGCGCCTGTAGTTGGCTGCTACCCCCGCTCTAGCGTTGGAAAAATCCCAATTATTTCACCATAACAACAAATAACCACAATTTATATAATTTAATGTTGGCCCCCATTATAAGGCATTATCCTTGACAAAGTGATTATTATTATTATTTTATACGTGCAACAAACACACTTACAAGACAACAACAACTCTAATACGTACTTGTATTTGCGTTTGTTTATTAATGCGTAGACAGGAATGAAGCTCACAATATTCTTTCAACATTCTCACACGTAAAGAAATCATTCATCAACTGCGTGGCAAGGAGCGTACGAGGCGCAAGTAGCGCCAAAAAACCGCTCGAAAGTGTGTTTGTCGCTGGCGGCGGCGGCGGTGTGGGTATGCTTGTGAAAGCAGAAATTTATCAGCGTGATTATTTTAAAGACATACTATCATTTTTCGGTTGAATAATTCGAGTGTTGCGAAACTACCGCTGGAGCGCCTTTCATATGATGAATGTCTGTATAAGTACATCAGTATAAAGGATGATCCATTTCGACTTTCCCTACTTTTTTAAAGAAAAAACACAGAAACTTCAAAGTTTAATGGGGAATGTTTGTTATCATTCGAAAAAACATTCTGTGGCATTTAGTTTTTGAAGATTATCTCTTTCAAATGTTGGCCGCGGGTACGTCTCAGTTGGTCCATCCGTTCATGAGTCCAATTTTCGATAGCCCGTTCGAGCATTTGGATTGATAACTGGCGAATGACACGCGTGAATCGAAGCGGGATTGTCCGCATAGACTTTAGACTTTACACATCCCCACAGGAAAAAGTCTAACGGTGCGATATCACTCGATCTTAGTAGCCAATCGACCGGCCCAAAACGTGAAATTATCTGCTCACCGAAGTGTTCTCTCAATAAATCCATTGATGCGATGCGATGTGTGGGAAATGATGACTTCTTGTTGAAACTATATGTCGCCGAGATCACGAGATTGAATTTCAGGCATCAAATAGTTGGTTATCGTGGCGCGATAACTGTTGCCATTGACGGTTACATTCTCACTGGCATAATTTTTTTAAGATTAATATACAGATGATTCTATCGGCCCACAAACCACACAAATCCGTTGTTTTTTCTGAATGAAATGGCTACTCTTGAATCTCTACAGGTTGCTCTTCGTCCCAAATGTATCAATTTGGCTTGCTTACATATTCATTGAACCTGAAAAGGACACTAAATTTGGCTCGAAAACGTCGGATTTTCCTGGAACTTTTCAAAAACCCATAGAGCGAAGCGATGTCGCTTGAGAAGTTCGAGCGGCTTCAGTTCTTGCGGAAGCTGTACTTTGAACGCTTTCAGTTTAAGATGTCGACATAAAATGCGTTAAGTCGTGCCATTCGTCTACCCAAGTTGCTGCGAACGGCAACGTATCGACTCTCCACGGTCTCCATTTATATTACCACAATGAAATGATAAGCAATACTGAATATGATCTGTCAAAAAAAGGCTATTGAAAAAAGTACCTCTACTTGCATCACCCGTTAGTTATATGCACTATAGTCAACTGGTTCGCACAAGTGGGGAAAGTTCTTTGAACCCCATTCATTTTGGAGTGGCCAGAAACGATACTTTTACATACGACTTAAGCAGCTCACGACTTCCGGTCTTAGACCAAGTAAGCTCTGGGTAGTCAAAAGACAACCGTTTGAAGGCGAGCTAAAGTGAGAACGCGAAACATACCTTCCCAGGATTGTGCGCTGGATTTGGGACCCGCCACGTAATGAAAAGTACGGAACAGCTCGGATGAGAGCACTGCAAACGTATCAAGGATTACGATTTAAGCGCATGCACCTGGGATGTCCGGTCCCTTAATTGGGAAGCTGCCGCTACCTAGCTGGCTGATGTACTCGTAAGAGTAGAGGCTGACATCACCGCCGTCCAAAAAGTACAATAGACGGGACAAAGACTGAGGTAAGTAGGTCCTTGTGGCAAAGTGGCCATATAAAGGAGCGCAAATTCAGTATGGGATTCGTGATGAGAGAGAGACTCCGTTGCCGAGTCCTGGTATACACCCCAGTGACGCTAAGTGTTATGGTGGTATTGTGTACTAACGGAGGCCGAGCTGGTGTTCGACTAGCCTCAGTTAGTGTGTGAAGGTCGGAAGTAGCCAGGCCTCAAGCGTTTTCACTACCAGGGAAGAGAGAGTTATCGGGCGATAAGACAACACTAGGTTGGCAGACTTCACAAGTTTCAGTATTGGGACCACCTCTCCGACTTTCTACCCATCGGGTATGTGAATGTTGGATTTGTATAGAAAAAATCGACCAGCTTCAAACTACATACCCACAGACATACACATATCATCCGTATTAGTTGCCAGTCAGCACTTAGTGCCAACACAGCATTCGCGGCATATGATTTGTGCCTCATTAAAATACTTTTATGTTTCAACATAAATATACCGTTTTTAATATATTCTAGCACCTCAAAAACAAAACCTTAAAAAAATATTAATAAAACGCAACAACAACAACGTAAACTATGAAAAGCATATCTCATTTACGAGCGCATGAAGGCTGGTGCTGTTGTTGTTGCTGCTATTTTATATGCAGTTGTGGCACAACACATAAATTTTGACGTCTATGACACGCAGCCGAACATGCAACAGTGTCAGCCAAGAACAAATGCAGCAGAAATCAACAAATAAATGAAAAAAAAAACAACAACACATTGAAAAGCAAGTCAATTACATATAAGCGCAACAACTACAACAAGCCAGCAGGCAACTAACACCCGCACAGAGGCAATATATCCATTTATGTGTGTTTGAGTGTGTGTGAAAGTGCATAGACGACAACGTTTGGCCCTCGTAGCGCACCGGCATAGCGGTCCCGGCGCAGCGCTCAGCGTTTGCCACTCCAGCCATGCGCTTGTATGTCTGTCTACGTGCACATGTGTATGTATGTATGAATGTAGTGTTGCCTTATGTGTGACATTTGAAGCGATCACATGTGCTCAGCTGCCGTTCCAGCTCTGTGCCTCGCCTTTTGTATGCTCGCTGCGTGTAGGACGAGCGCTAATATGGAACGCTAGTCAAAGCGCTGCAACCGCACTCGCATGAAATTGAAGTGCCTTGCGTTGCAACAACAAGTGGATGTACTTGTGATAGTGTCGCCCGTGTACAGTGGTGCATGTTGGTAGAAAAAGTGCATAAAATAGTTTGGTAAGGTACGAATGCTAATAATGAACGTTTTCTATGGTACAGATGCCAGTCACATCCAGTTCCAATTGGAAGTCACGGCTCACAAAATCTTCGGATGGCAGACAGTTTTTTATCTTTCTCAGGGTATACAGAATATAGAATATCAGAGTTGATTTAACCATGATCGGCTGTCTGTACAAGTATATATGTATGTACTAGACCCTAAGCCTCTGAGATATCACTCTGAAATTTTGCACACATTCTTTCCTCTTTCAGAAATTTTTTATGTGTCGGAACCGCGCCATATCGGACCACTATAGCATATAGTTGCCATACAAACTGAACGATCAAATCAAGCTCTTGTTTGAAAACTGTTTTGTTTGACAAGACATATTCATAAAATTTAGTATAGATTATTTTCTTAAGCAAATTCATAATATCTGAAGAAATTTTTCAGATCGAACCACTATAGCATATAGCTGCCATACAAACTGAACGATCAAAAATAAGTTCTTGTATGATTTTTTTTTTATTTTTAAAAGATATCGGCACGAAATTTGGTACAGATAATTTTCTGACACGAAGCTACAAAATACAGAACAATTTTCTGGATCAGACTACTATAGCATATAGCTGCCATACAAACTGAACGATCAAAATCAAGTTTTTGTGTGAAAACTTCTTTATTCGTGAAGTTTATCGTAGTTTTGGAGCAACCGCAATACATTTTTTTCTTGTTTTCCATGATATAGTTATACACGCTTGTGCCACTGTACCCACCAGCTTACCAGCCTCCGCCGCCCACGCCGTGCGCATCCAAAAACCACCGCACTTGAGTCGATTTTCCAATTTTATATTGCCTTTATATGCATGTCAAACGTTGTTGTTGTTGTTGTTAACGCTTGACTTTTAGATTTCAAAATGTTATATATGTGTTAGTTTGTTGTGTGCGTGTTATATTCCATTTTATTTTTAATGCACAATCACCTTACGTGCACACACACATGCACACTCACACAAGTAAATAAATAAATTATAGAAAAAATCTGTTGGAGGCACTACCTGGGTTGACAGCAGCGCAACTGTGCCGTGGCGTCAAAAAGTTGATGATTGCATCTATGAAATGGATGGAGGTACATATGCATATGCATACATGGGCTGTAAAGGAGGCCAGTAGGAATGGATTGAGAGGAAAAAGTTCCTTCAAATCAAATTTCTGGTGCCGAAACGTTCAGAAAGGAAAGTTGGAAAAGGCTTTCGGTGATAATGGTTTGTCGAGCAAGTGTTTTTGGTCGAGAACGTGTTGACGACGAACCACGCCCAGTACTGCCATCAACATAAACTGATGATCAACACATCAATAAAATAAAGTAATTGGTGCTTGAGCATCAACGATTGACAATCAGAGTTCTTACTGACAACGTTGGCATATCGGAAGGATCAATAAAACCCATTTTCCCCATTCATTCGGGCCTAAGAAATGTGAAAGCTAGATTGGTTCCAAAGTCACTTTCCTTCCTTTTCGAAAAACAGCGTCGCGTTAACGTCTGTGAAGCCATGCTTTCCGACTACAAAGATGTCGTGAAAAATATTATTACTGGCGCTGAATCTTGGATCAATGCTTACGACCTGGAAATAGACGTTTAATCAGCCAAAGTCAAAAAAAACACGTCAAAGCAGGGCAAAAATCAAGGTTAATTTGACAATTTTTTTCGATTATCAAGGTGTGATGCACTCTAAATTCCTTCCGATCGGAGTGGAACCACATAGTCTTTAAAGAATAAATTAAGAATTTTTTAAGTTATGAACAAACCCTTACTATTTTTTGCTCATAGTGTTACATGTCCCTCAACCTAAGCCACCAACATTTTCCTACAGGGGCCACTGCCTGCCATCAGTGCCAATATTGACAGCCACTGCAGCAGAAATACAATAACAGTTTGCCAAAGTAAAGAAGACCGAGCAATTCCCAATTTATCTTCGTATAAATATATAATAAATCTTAGAATATATTCTATTCGTATGTGTGTGTGTGTTAGTGCCTTAGCGCGGGTGCGACATCACACATCGTCAATGCCACATACATATGTCGATTACGCGCATATATTGTTATTGTTGCCGTTTTGTTATGGTGCAAGTGACTCCGTTGTTGCCCGCCTTTCTGCCTGCCCGCCCGCCACTCCGTCCGTCCGCCCACCCAACCAACGTGAATAACAAACGTCAAATGTCAGCTGCAATCAATTCGTGTTTGTTTGAGTTTTCACTGTTTTTCTTATCGCAGCGCTGTCTTGGCTTGTTTTTACTGTTGTTGTTATTGTTGCATATGTGTATTACTTTTTGCAATGAACACACTTGCCGTAAAGTGCAATGCGACACATTGCCTCCATTGCCTGCTGCCAGGCAAGCACGTTAAGGTGAAGACATACACACACACACAGCCGACAAACCCATCGACAATGTGTGCTAGAAACGGCAACTGTCGGAGGCGAGAACTAGTAATGGGTATTGCACCGAACGTACCAAATCGAATTGCCTTGTAACGAGTTTTTGCTTTCATTCGTTGTTGTTGGGTGTTTTTTTGTAGTCGGTTTAATGGGTATTGGTGGGATATAAGATACGTCGCCCCCGCGCGGTGCTTCGTAGGTAACGCCAAATAAGCTGCTTCTTTCACGGCCAGTGAAGACTCTTAACGAACCTAGGTCTTGCATTCGACTCGAACTATGATTTCAGGACTAACGTTTCTTTTTTTTGATTTCGTTGGACTCTGGAATCATGGTACTCGGTCACCTTAGTATGTGGGAGTGATATCCTGCAGAAATGGTTGCGGAGCTAATGCCGAGACTCCTCTGTCATTTTAAAACCTTGTCAGCGGATTATGTCCCTCTTCCGTCATCATTAAGTTAATGTGGTAGCTGTAGGTTGCGAAGAGATTCGACTCGGAATGTGATTTCAGAACTGAATATGAGGGAGTAAAACCCTGCAGAAATGGCTGACGGATTAATGCCAAGACCTCTTTCATACCGTCAAAACACTGGCTGATTTCGGAGTACGTTTGTCTCCCATCACGATTAAGTTGATGTGGTAGGTGTAGGTTACGAAGAAGTCGACTATGAACTCACTTTCTGATAAGGACGAGCGTGAACCACATTGACCTCTTAACAGAGATTATCTTGGGGGAATTAAAAGTGAAGACTTTCCGGAAACTGGATAGCAGCTCTGTGTGAGGACCCAAACGACATATAAGTATAGTAACGAATGAAACGAACACAGCAACAGCAAAGGAACGAAGTGAATGTCAGCGGAAATAAGTTGAAATCGGACAGTATTTCGGATGGGTCAATGACTGGGGCGAAGAAATCATCCTCCATGAAAGGCAACGAAAAAACGGATCATTTAAAAGTGCGGCTATCGGCAGGAAAAATAGGTAGGGCTTAGTTTCCTCTGGTGGTTCGGGAATCATAGGCAATGTTAAAAGCAGCGGTAGAAAGCAGATGACGGTAGCAAAGACGTTGAAGGCGGATCTCTGCAAGACAGCAATGATAATAGAGCAGCATGCTAAGGCAATTGAGTTGGCAGAGGGATGCTTCGCGGTGGTGAGAACGCTGGATGAGTTGGCTTGAGTGAGTGTTATTATAGGGACAAATAACTAAGTTCAAAGTTTTTTGTGGCGGAGTTGACGATATTGGGTAGACAATATGAAAGTATGGTTCCATTTGAGTTACTTGAATCGGACTGTTTCGGAAGCGTATCTTAATGTTTGAGGTCCCGTCATAAATCTGATTGACCGAAATCGAAAAACCAGGAACAAGCGAATAAACGAACTCGTGTACCAGCGAAGGCGGTCTTTACTTCAGTGTTTTGCTTTATATCAAATTCTTAGCATTCATTCTTTTTAATGAAGAATGTTCGAGGCTATGAAATAGTTATAATATCATGACAGTGAAATCTATCGATTAAACATTCGTTTCTCAGGCAGTCGATGTTAACCCATCTTAAATCCGATCAAGATTTATTAGCCATAAAGGTCACTAATAAAAATGTTTCAAAAATGGCTCGGGTGCAATAAACAAAAAGCATTGTTCGAAAGGTCAACAACTCAACAAAATATTGCAGAAAAGAATCATTTGGTGTAATATCTGATATCAGGGATATGAGAGTGAAAAGTAAATGTAATATTCCGTTTCGAACTCTTTCATTAATATCTCAGTCAACACTCTTTATGCTAGAATAAAACCTTTGTACCTAAAACGATCAAATTTTCTGTATGGAGATCAAATATTGAAAAACTAGACTCGTAAGAAATCTGATCGTAAGCGGTCGCCCTTAAATATTCTTTAAAGACTGGCACGTGACATGAGCGAAAGCCTTTTATACATAAACAAAGTGCAGCCAAAACAAATCTATTTAAACCCAACAACTTATTATTGAAGCAGATATACATATTTGTATGGATGAGATGATATATTTGCACCATATATACACATATATACGTGTGTATATACTATACCCTCTATATGAGTTAATGTAATTTAGAATTCAAATGTGAAAGCTTGTTTGTATTAAATTGAAGCATTGGCATAGGCAATATTGTTCTTCTCACTCAAACATGTCACTTTCAATCAGCTGTCAAATGGAAATGTCAAAATATCAAACCGAAAAAATTCATGGCGGCTAAATGTCGGTTGAAAATACATAGCCTATACATACATACACATACATATATACAGCACACATAATATTATACAAACATATACAAATCATATTTCACTTAGCAAGAAGAAGAGCGAAGGAAAGTTCTTATATGTATGTGTGAGCGTGTGTGTGTATTTTACGCAAACAATAACAAAATGAATGATCGAGAGGCAAAAATATTTATCGAGACTAAACAAATATTAGAATAACATAACAAACAGTAACACCAACAACTGCATGTAATCGACATACAGGCATATATCACTTTTGGCGCTGAAGCAGCAACAGCAATTGCAACAACAACAAACATTATTCAACATTATGGCTGTGGCAAGCGCTGCACTGACGTGAACACTCGAAAATTAACAGCAAAAGTGAAGGCAATGAACAATTACGAAAATACTACAACAACAATAACAGCAGGAACAGCGTACGGCTCGAACAACGACAATAATAATAACGATAATGCAATGTACTCTATCAGCCAAAAAACAAAAAAAAACCGAAAGACAACAATAAACACTAAATGGCATACATTAGAAAAATTGCCTATGAATTCGGCTATGCCATGCCATGCCATGATATGCCACGTTAAGTGGCGCACTTGTTTGTTGAACTCACGCTCTGGCGCGCTGGCTGTCTGCCGGCTGGTTGTTGTGCTTTCGACTTGATTGCGGCGCTGGTTGTTGTTGCAGAACGCGCAGTGTCTGCCTGCAGACCAATCAATCAACGAGTCAGCCCAATCGATAAAAATAACAAAAACAACGCGCTGTACGTAGGTATGAGTGCAACTATGTGTCTGCTCCGTAAACGCGCGCGAGTAAAAGTGTGAAAATGAAAAAAAAGTTAAAAGTGGAAATAAAAGTTTCAAACAAAAACGATAAGGGAATAGTGTGAACAACAACAATACGGAGTTTTAGCGAGTAACTGCATTTGCTTAGTGCAACATAATCGACAAAATGGTAAAGTGAAGGGCTGACAGAGTTTATTCGGAAATTGTCGATTGGCTGGGGTGTCACGAGTTCAGCGCAAACAAAATGCCCAGACAAGGTGTTGCGGCTCTCACACGAACATATATGTATTTACACTTTCGTAACGGTTGTTTGATTTTTGGAGATACAAGCAATAATTTTTTAGACAACTAAGCCTTTCACTACTAAAATTCTGTATATTATTCGAGGTACATTTTGATATTTCATAAAAAAAGAACTGAAGAAATTGCTCGACCAGACCACAATACTTGGTTCTCAAACCTACAATCCTGAGTCTGAAGTCAAAAGAGAACTGGTTATAACTATATCATAGAGTCTAACCAGTTGACCTTTTCGGAGCTCTAATAACATACGGATGTCTTAGGTATACCTTTAGATCTAAAAGCGATGAATAAAAGTACGTAAGAACGAGTAAGAAAACGCTAAATTCCGGTGTAAGCGAATATTTTATAATCTTGCAACTTACAAGGAAAATTTTTCAGAGGCCTGCAAAACTTTTTTATATTGTTTTTATAGACTTTATTTTATATACTTTTGTCAATATCACATATTATTAACATGCCACATACTAAAAAAAGGGTTCCCTGGGTTTCATAAAGTACCTCACATATCATCACCAATAATATGCAATAATGTCAGCCGGATGTTCTAAAATCCTAATATTAGTTATATGGGGGCTAGGCAGGGGCATCGCGAGGGGGGGTCGAAAACACGTAACTTCGACTCATCAGATGTTGTCATCCTTCATGCCTCTGCACCATATAGCAGGATGGGAATAATGAGGGTCTTATAGAGTTAGGTCTTTCTTCGTCGAGGGAGGACTTTGCTTATATCTGTCTTTAACAAATTAGAAAATAATTTTGAGAGCCACAGTTATATACTTATTTATACTTTGCGATTCTGGTGATCCACTTTTGGGAGTTTATGGGTAACAATAAAGACAAAGATCGGTTCAAGTGTGATCCATTGATTGGCATCAATCTTACGATCTAACATAACCTAATGTTACTTATTACATACCAATAGTTAAGGTTTGAGATTTTAAGATTCCTCATACTATACAATTTGCAATTCTCTGCATCCCAGTTGACTGCGGCATTGAAAATACAGTTGTTTCAGCACAGAAATTAAGCTTCTGGTAATATAGTCTTCATAATAATAAAGACATCCAAAACTAACCTTGAGACACCCATTTCCCAACAAAGAAATCAACTAAAAACAGCGCTCAAACCGCAAATATTGCACCGGCACTTAGTTCCAGCCATTTAACGAACTTGTTCATTCTGGCAGCGGCACTTACAAACAATTCTACAACAGAAAAGAAAAAACTTTGTCACACAAAAAAAAAAACAGCAAACAGGAATGCTGAAATTAACACACTCATATTCAGACGGTGTGTCACAATCAAAGGTCATTCGTGGAATTAAATGGCGCGTAGCGAAGCACAAGAACCGGCGAGCTAAGTAACAAAATCTTTTTTCAAAGCGACCAGCAACAGTAATAACAGACAGCCGGCCAAATAATTTCGTCGAAAAAATGTTAATTTTGTATTTAATTACCCGAGTTAGAAATTATTGCCTTAAATTATGTGACAAACTTGGCTAAAGGTCTCAATTTTTACCAAGTTTCAGCGCACGCTGTGCCCTCATACCCACAAGGTATCGGTGGTAGAGGAAACTCACCGTCGACAAAGCGAAAAAATGAGGAAAAGTAAGCAAAGCGTGAGTGGAAGGGCAGTGTGGCGGCGTAGGTCGTTTACGTCATGCAGCGAAATTTTTCCATTTTCCACATTTTTCCTCAACATTAGTTTCAGGTGACCTTTTCTAATTATGGCTCATTTTGGGGTATGATGAGCGTATTAGTGTGTGGGGGAAACGAATATTTATTGTAATAAACCGCAACATACTGTGACACTGGCGGGGTTGGACAGAGTTGCCAAGGCGTAAATATTATTCTGAGGAATTATAATACACTAATGGAAGACAAGTGAACTTCATGTTTGGGTCGAGTTTTCTCTGTGGGTGATAATACCTCAAAATTTGCTGGAATTTCGAGGTCGAGTTCTTCTGTGGCCACTAATAGCTCAAAAACATCCACATAGAAGTCAAAATAAGTTGTTTGGGTCGAGTTCCTCTATGGCCAGTAATAGAAAGTCGCAAAACAGGCTTGCGGGGTTTTGGAAAGCTACTTACCAATGCTTGTAGACATAGCGGTTCGACAAGTTAAAGACATGTTTATTTCGAGCAAAAACCTGGTCTAGAACTAAGTCGAGCTGCCTTAATCGGGATTTGCTACTGGCTAAATAACCTTTCCTTCTGAAGAGACTGGGAACGATTTTGCAGGAGAAGAGACATGACACAATGTGGGTAATAAGCTTAGTCAGGAAATGAAAAGTTAGTCTTTCATTTTTTTCATAGAAAAAACCTGGTCTACAACTAAGGCGAGCCCCTTTAACCGGAAATCGCTACTGTCTCAAGAGACGGTGAACGATTTTTGCAGGAAAAGAGACATAACACAATGCGGGTAATCATTTTAATCAGGAAATGAAATGTTAACCTTTCTATGGCTCTACTTAAGCTCACTTTGGATCATTAAAACATATAGTAAAAGAATTTTTAAACCATATTTGCGGAGATTCTCTTTTTATACCTTGAACAGGGTATGCTAAGATTGCCACGAAGTTCTTAACAGCCGGCAGGAAACATCAAAAAATCTAGGAAATACATATATAAATGAACAGCATGATGAGTTGTGTAGGACTGCCATGTCCATACCTCCGTCCATCCGTTCGACCACTGGTCTATCTGTATTTACGTGAACTAGAGCCTCAGTTTTTGAAATATCGATCTGAAATTTTGCACGCGTTCTTTTCTCATCAAGAAACTGCTCGTTTGTTGAAATCGTCATTATCGGATCACTATAGCATATAGCTGCCATACAAACTGAACGATCGGAATCAAGTGCTTAAATGGGAAACTGTTTCCTTTAAAGAGATATCGTCACCAAATTTAACATGATTTATTTTCACAGACAATGGTATAATCTCTGAAGAAATTGTTCAGATCGGATCACTATAGCATATAGCTGTCATATAAACTAAACGATCTAAATAAAGTGCTTGTAGAGAGAACTTTTTTAGTCGGCAAAATATTTTCATGAGCTTTGATATGCATTATTGTCTAAGGCAGGGCTACACTCTCCGAGGAAATTGTTCAGATCGGACCACTATAGCATATAGCTGTCATACAAACTAACCGATCGAAACCTAGTTCATGTATGGGATAATTTGTATTTGCAAAGTTTTTTCTTGTTCTTTCATAAAAAATGTGATAACTTGGCAACCCTCTCTCTGGCCTATTAACAGAATTTAAAAAAGCAAATTATTCCACTTAGAAACCAAGAAAAAAGCAGGCATATGAAATGGAATGAGTTTTGCTCAAACCTAATATCCGCAGCATGTGTTTTGTAACCGTTACACAACAATAATAAAAATCAGCTATGAAAAATCATAAACACTGGCAAGTGAGAGAGGTTAGAAAACCACTCCATACCTATATACATATATACGAGATTATGTGTAGAGGAGGATATGTTTATAAAGGATATGTTTGTATATATAAGCATATAGATCTATGTGTCTGTGTGTGTGTATTACAATTGGTATGCGTGAAAAAAACCAACGTTGCCTTTCCTTAATATGAAAAGGCTTCAACTCCAACAACAACAACAACAACAAAAGCAAGAAGAACGCCAACAATGGTAATAACAGAAGCATGAGTAAAATCAGCAGGAAGTAAAATTTTGGCAATTTGCCACCCGCCAGCAATTTCGTAATTAAATTATTTCGCCTTTTTTGTCGTCTTGCCACACTTGTTTAAGTTTCTAGGGTTTTTTGGTATTTATTTTTTTTCTTTTTTTATTTTTTTTATTTTTTTTTTTGACTTTCCAGCTTACTTCACTGGTTTTCCCTCATTTAATAATTTAATATTTTTTGCTGGCGCTGCAATTGGTGGCAATGTGTCGCAACAAAGGGGCGCAAATTTCCACTTTAACTACAGTTACAAAATCCACGCCGCAGGGGTGATGTTTCTGTGACCCCCTTAAATATTTGATATGCCCAGGCGCCAGCGCGCAGACCCCGCCATTGCTGTTATGATTTCTTCAGCCAATGCATTTTGGCGGCTTTCGCTTTCTTTTGTGGCCACATAAAGTTTTAAATTAATTTTTCCACTTTTTCATAATGCCGTTTGCATTTGTTGAAGCGTGAGCGCATTTACAGGCCACAAATTGGTTGAAGGAGCATTTTTCTAGTTGCAAAAAAAATATCGCTTTTGAGTAGCACTTAGAAATCAAAAGTTTTGGCTGATTTTCGAATTGTTATTATTATTAATATTTGTTTCCTTCTTGTTTTTTGATTTTTTTTAGCGCTTCGCATAACTTGTGACTTTGCCACACTTAAGAGTTGCTGAAAATTTGGATAGAGCTTGCGCTAAGTTAGCTTCTGTAGGTAATTTCAGGTTTTGGCAAAAATAAAAATGCTGAAATCTTGAAATCGCATGCCAAAAATTGGTTTATCAAATGCAAATATGCACACTCACACTAACAGAAAAACAACTAACCGAAACTATAAATGAAACTTGCCTGAAACTATGACTGAAACTATATATGAAACCTACCCGAAACTATATATAAAACTATGCCTGAAACTAGGACTGAAACTATGCCTGAAACTATATATGAAACATAAGTACCTGAAACTACATATGTATATATAAAACTTGCCTGAAACTATGTAAAAAATCTGCCTAAAACCAATAGGCCACTTTATAATCATAAACTATATATGAAACTATACCCAAATCAATAACCAACTTGATAATCACTTTCAGGCTCTACTTTGACTTTCATATAAGTACAAACACTTTCAACTTTCATTTGGCCTTCGAAATGATATTTGATTTTCATTGCTTTGTTCAGCTATTAAATACAAATCCAGCAGACTTTCCCTTCCAATATCAGCCTTAATATGCTTCCAATATACGCTTAATCCTTCACTTATATGAGTTACCGGACAGCTGTGGAGCATGTGAAACAAATTGTGTTGCCCAAAGCTGCAAGTCACACATACATACATATAACTGTACGAACATATATGCCAGCTTATCCCTCTCTCACAATTTGAAGGCAAATATTATACGCACACCTCATTTTCACTCTTTCTCTTATCCTTTCGCCTTTTTATAGCTGTACCTTCTAGCTGTAGCTACACCTTCTTTGATATTTCGTGCTTCTGACACATGAAAGTGAAAATTTTGCAGCTTCTCTGTCATCACCCTCTTCTCCACTCCTACATATAAGCATTTTCCTTTAATAAGCTACTGCTTAGCACTCGGCAATTGCAAGTGTAATGCTGCAAAGCCAATTCTAATCCTTTAAGACGTTGTGATGAAGCCTTAGAAAATCATTTTCTGACGTGCTCTGCGATATAACTGTGCTACCTTTTTAAGCGCGTTGAGCATGTGTGTGCTTCTAAGAATTATTTGCAAGAAATAAAATATTTTTAGATATTTTTAGTATAAAGATAGTTTCAATAAAGTGATAGTTCCTCCAATAAAGACGCAAGCTTGCTGTTTATATGAATGAGAACCCCAACGACTACTAAGGGGTGCAGATATTACGATTATTCGTCTAAAGAAAAGTCTTACAAATTAAATTTTTTCATTTGAACAGGTTGGCGGTTGCTCGCAGTTAATGTAGAACCTTATATATGAGCAGTTACACAAATCACATTGTTAAGAGTTAGCTGCTGAGCTGTCTGTTTTGACTACGAAGCTGAAAAAACGTCAGAATATGGTTTATATATCCAATTTATAGAAAAAACCGAAGCCGCTGTAGTTTTGTTTCATTATAAGAGCGTGATTTTGAGGTTAGTGAGCTAACCGACACGTCAGTTACCCCATAAAATACATTCCCACGTAACCGGAGCGGATCCGGATTTTTATCCGATAAGGTTTGTAATCTCCGCAGAATTCCTCTGAATAACTTCAAGAGCTGCTATACGCAACAAAAACAACAATCCTTTAAAATATAAATCATCTGTAAATGATCAGCATGACGAGCTGAGTCGATTGTTCCCACAACAGTTGGGTATACGTAACCGGAAGAGACTCGGATTTTTATCCGGTAAAGATAGCAATATCAGCAGCGATCTTCTGAATAACTACATGGGCTACTATAACAACAAAAACAATAACTCTATAAAATGTATCTGTAAATGCTTGACATGACGAGCTGAGTCGATTTGAACCTGTCCGCCTATACGTTCTGTACTGAACTGTTCATCAGTTCGTCTGTCTACATATCCCTCAAATTTTGCACTCTGATATTTTACACTCGTGCTTTTCTTCTAGAGAAGCTATTAATTTGTTGGAACTGCCGCTATCGGACTACTATAGCATATAGCCGTTATACAAACAGAAGGATCAAACTCAAGTTCTTGTATGACAATTTTTTTTAGTTGACGAGTTATCTACATGAATTTTGGCAAGGGTTTTTATCTGTAGTAACGCTTTATTATTTGAAGAAAATTTTTCAGATCGGACCACTTTAGCTTATAGCTGTCATACAAACTGAACGATCAAAATCCAATCCTTGTATGAAAATTTTTTTTAGTTGATGAGATATTTACATGAAATTTGGCATGTATTATTTTTTAAAGCAATGCTACAATATTTGAAGAAATTTTTCAAATCGGTTCACTATAGTACATAGCTGCCATACAAACTGAACGATCTGATTTGAATTCTTGTATGAAATTTTTGTTTGTTGATGAGATATCTACATGAAACTTAGCACATATTCTTATGTAAAGTAACGCTTTAATATCGTAAAAAATCTTTCCGATCGGACGACTATAACATGTATGAATTAAGCATTTTTAATAAAACTGGTGAAGCTCAGTATATACCAGTTATAATTAATCTATTGATACCTTACGAGCTGTTGTTGTTGGTACTTTGTCAGGCAATAATTTAAGTGTCCGAACTATTAACTTGTTTGTTAATACTCGCTGCTGAGAGCGGTGACAAACAACCATGCTTCTGTGGCTTATCGTCTCATATAAAATCACTTTCGATAACTACTTCGATTTTAACCGCTTCATAAGGCGCAATAAATATCAGTTCACGTTATATTTAGTAATATATTTTAGCATTTTATTACTTGTCTGTGTATGGGTGAAAGCATTTATTTGAGCATAATAAACTTTTTATGGACTTGCCGAATTAAGTAGTGATTTTAGGCGCTGGTGTTAGGCGACTTAGCACGTACGCAAACCGCAGGTGTTGAAGCGCTAAGCCACTGACGCCGGGTGGGGTGGAACAAGCGCTAAGTATGGGAGGCGTCACCTATAAATTTACAGATTACTGTCGATAATTAATTGCCTACAATTAAATACTTCTTGACACCCAACGCGTAGCGCAAAGAGAGAAAGCCGGGAAGTGTGTGCGGTTCAAGTGTTTTCGCTGCTTTTGTCCTTATGAGCGCTTTCAATTTCCAAACCGAACTTTCATCGTTTGCCCACAATGCAATAATTCTCTAGACTTTCATTACTTAGACGTGACGTTAATTAATTTGTTGATTATTTTATGCGTTTTTTATTTTCATTTTTTATTTCGCTTTTGCCACGACTTGCGACCTGGGGGCCTGCCTGCGCCAGCAAGTGCATTAAGTGATTTTTTTGCATCCTTTTGCTTTTTATTACTTTTTTATGCCACAACGCATACCTTTATGCATACATATATGTATGTGTATGTGTGTGTGTGTACTGCTGCCACACTTGCTGCCGTGAAGCACGTTTTTATGGTGATTTTTATGAGGCAACGCAGCAAATGATGGGTCGCACGCATAAAAATTGATCATAAATAGGTACTTGTTGCCGTTGTTTTTGTTGCTATAATTATTATTAATTGTGTTGTTGTTGTTGTTGGTCGACTGCTTGTTGCTGCGCCTGCAGTAATTATAAATGTTGCCATTAAACGGTTAAGTGCATGAAGAGTGTTGCACGCGAGACCAGCAGACTCGCAGCTCCCAGCAATGCACAGCGTCAGCCAGCTCACGGTGCGTGCGTAAGTGTGTGTGGGTGCTTGAAGTGCAGTAGCAAAATGCTGCGGCACAATTTCACTGCATTTTTAATATAAATACAGCAACTTTTAATTTTCATCTTCTGCTTTGGCTGTCGCTTCCTTTGTGCGGCTTTCGCAGTCAAGGGCTCGGACGCGCTGCTGCACCACACATGGCGGCGCATACGCAGCGTGGCAAAATTTACAATTAATAAAATGTGCCAGCGGCAGCAGTGCGCAAGAAAATTAATGCTTTAATAAAGTTTCAATTGAAGGCGAGTTGAGCGAGTCTGGCCGCTGACAGCAGTGCGCCTTTTGCATTTTAATATACTTGACTTTTTCGTTAAGTGTTCATTGCAGGCGCAACTTCGTTTCAGCGTTGTTTTTACAGGACATGTGTTTACTCGTATATATCATTCCGTGAAAAAGAACTCTTAATATACTAACTACTGCATAAGATCGACATTACGGCGGGTAGTAAACTAATCTCTGGCCATATACATACATATGTATATAAGTCCTCCGAACTGAAGTTGTCTACTGAACTGATCTCATATTTGCAATAACTCTATAACGTTCCATCGACTGTTAGTCGTCACTGATAGCCCTCTTGAACTAGACTTTCAACCAACCTAGTCCACCTGGTCTTTCCAACGGTGTGGAGGTCTTCCTCTTTCTCTGATGATCTTGACGGATGGAGTCATGTGTAGAAGTTCACGCAAGTGAGGAAAGAACTCTGAGCGCCATTCACTTGGTAGTAGCCATTGGTGTTAAGTCCCATGCTCTTGAAAGCCACGCCACAGACCCACGATTTGTCTGGTGGAGGACGAAGCCATACTCGCTAAACAGGTAGAACGTGTTGAATGAGTGACTCTCATTGGCATCAGTGGTGGACTACGTACAACACCACCGATGGCAAATCCATTGCTGTGAAGAGTGCTATCAAACCCCGGGAACTCTTGCACACATTAAGAGTGGGGCATTCCGAATCCACTCGCACTTCGATTGCAACACTGATGACTTCAACCAATGTGCTGCAGAGCCTACTCCTAATAGCATCTTCTCCGCAGCAGAAGAGGCACAATGAGCGTTTTCACAAACGGGGCGAAGTTCAAGAGGAAATTTGGAGGGGTAGTCTTTTGTCAGAAACTGTGAAAAAATTCTTGTTTCAGAATCAGTGGGGTGGAGTCACTGGAGAGGAGGCGCAATGTGTGTTTTCACGGACAGATTAGAGTGCAAGGGGAAGGTTGCATGGGAGTCTTCTATCAGGTACTTTTAAAAAACTATTGTTTCATACTCAGTGAGGCGAATATACTGGAGAGGAAGCGCAATGTGTGTTTTCCCGGACGGACCAAAGCTCAGGGGGAGTCTTCCGTCAAGAGCTCTCAAACAACTTTTCTTTCAGACTGCCAAACCGCTGATGTTTCTAAATAAGCACGCTAGAAAGGCCTTCTTTTCCCACATTCTGTTAGAAAGGGAACGAACAGATGTTGCCCAATTTTAGAGCACGCTGCCGCTGAATCTATGGGACTCGTGCGGGTTCAATAAGCATTTGTCAACAAACAGCACTTGTGAGGTTGCGAAAGCGTTCTGTCCCGGGTTAGAACGCAAAACCCCTACTAAACTAACATGACACTGTCTCATTGGCACCCACGCGGTGAAGCTAAAGATTTTTGAGAATGCAACTTGTCAAAGTTGCATTAAGGAAGATGAGATGGAAACAGCTAAACACCTTCTCCTTTAGTGTACAGCTTTCGCCAAACTAAACATTAGGATTGTCATACTTTCTACGAACCCGGCGATAGACTGCGATTTATTGCTTAAAAAAAACTTCTTCTTTTCTTTTTTCAAAAATTATGACTTTCGGCAAAAAGCAGACCTCAGGTCAAAGTCTTGGGAACACTATGAACGAAAATATTTTTTTTATGATATACCAAGCCTTTTTATGAAGTGAACGTTCAATAGAAACTAGGTTACCAAAGCCATTACCCGCGCGTGTGCTGCACGCTGCACTAAAAAAGTGCTCGGCAACGGCAGCGGTATTCAATACTAGAGCGAAAGTTTCGAAGAAGTTGCGGTAATAAAAATTTTCATGAAAAATGTTGAATTCGTTGCGCTTCGTTTGAATTACAACCAAATCCGAGCTATTTTTAACGAAACGTATAGCGCGATCTTCATGATTTTTTGTCTGGCTTCGCAACAAAAACTTGCCTGCACATTTCGTTTCGTGCAGCATAATTTCGTGAACATTAGCCAACTAATAATGGCGGCGAAGAGTGAAGTTCCATGGGCGTTGAAGTAACATTAAATTATTTATGGCGACTATAAAACTACAGGGGCAATACACAAAGCAGCATATAAATATATATTTATGTTTAAATGGATTTACATACATAAACATAGACAGACAGATCCACGCATAGCAACAGCGGCGTGATGTTTCGACTTTTCGAGAGAACAGGTTTTTTCCACAAATTGCCGCCACAACCGAACCGAGCGGTGCATTTGTATGCGACAAGAAATTCTAATTTCGAATTTTATAACACAACAACTAAAACAAAAACAATGGCAACGGCAGGAGCAAGTAATTTAAAGATGCAAGCAAACACTAAATAACGCCGTGGCTGATATTCAAGGTCCACACGAGTGCCGAGCGCCGAGCGCTGAGCGCTAACAACAATTTTTATGCGATTTTCAGGGCTCATAAATTTACGTATAAGATAATATAAAAAACAACAACAACAGCAATAACAGCAAAGACCGAAATTAAAAGGGAAAACAAGCACTTTTTGGCTACACGCACAAAAACAACAACAAAGCATTTTAAATTTTTAATTTCATGTTGGAGTAGCTGGTGGATGCCGGCAAAGCGCATGCAAGGATGCGTATGTTGCACGAATGTATTGCCACGCATTTAATGCGGCCATGCAACTCCACACACACACATAAACACGTATGTGTTTTTTGAAGCGCTTATACACTATATGCATGAGCACATTGTATGTATGTATATGTCATTGTGTCTGTGTGAGTGTGTGTATTTTACGTTTGATATATAATTAGTCAAAGCAGGCAACAACGACACTGATTTAATGCCCACGCCCAAACGCACGCACCAACACACACATGCATATGCACATGGGCGCTTATGAAAGGAGTTGTGCAGTCGCACAGCGGCAGGACGCGCATGGCCCTGGCTATAAATGTTTGTTTAATTTTATTTTATTTTCACTTTTTCTTTTTCTTGCATCTTCACATAAATTTTTTTTTTATTGTATAATATATATGCATGTGTGAGTGCCTGATTGCCTCGCTGGCAACTCAAACTAATAATCATAAACCAAATTGCTGTTGCTTTAGGCAATCAGAAACCAAAAAAAAAAGAATGCCATCGACAGAAAGATTGTTAAAAATGCATTTGAGCACGTTGAAGCTGTTGAAAGACATTGATATTTCGGTGGAAAGCACAATCCTGAACTATTAAATGAGCTCTGAAAAAAGATTTACTTTGGTGTGCATTGCATTTGAGGTGCCTCAAAATAACTGAAATCTCATAAAATGTGGCACCTTTATTCCAATACAATTTCGACAAATGCAACGCTTCATTTTGCAACAACTTAGATCCACTTAAGGATTCCGATAAAGTCTGTATAACACTTTAATATTAGTGGCAAGCATCAAAAGCCTGAGTGTGGAGCTCCAAGCCGCTAATCTTAACCTGCTACATACCTCAGAGATAAATTAATAGTATGAAGTCTCGCATACACTCCAATCCATATTGCCAACGAAAAATATTCTACCACACAAAAATATAGGTGGAGTTTTACCTTAAATGGCTGATGAAGCAGCGGCTGTATTCGATGACTCTTCCATTATAATCAGTCTTGAAAAATAAACCAAGTGCTAGCCACAACCAAAATATATTCGCATTATACATACATACTATGTATGTGTTAGATTCGTTTAGGTTAGCTGTTAGGTCCCTCAGCATGACAGGGTATCATACTTAGACGTTTATGTACAGTCCTTTGTGAAATCAGACCAAAAACTTCCTTGTTGCATATCGGCAAAACGCACTGACCTATCGCAAATCTGCTTACAGGTTTTATTTCCAATTCCGTTACTTTACCTCGATGTCTAAAATATGAGCTCCGCGGTACTTTTCCCTCGATCTGTCAAAAGCGGGATATTCGAGGAAGAAGCGTTTAGCTGATTCTATTTCATCTTCTTCCAAACAGCTCAGACTAACTGACCAGTTAGAACTCCTACAACCATTCAAAGGTCGACCTTGCTGGAAGTGAAGATTTGATTCCACAATTTACCCAGAAGAACCTTGTTTTTGCACAGCTACTGCTAGTTGAACGCATTGCTGGACTGGTCTGCAGCCCAAGAGTCCAGTAGTAAATTATAAGATTGTAATGGAGCCCCTACTTGTTTCCAACAGTTTAGTAATAAAACAAAAGAAGCCAACGGAGCTCCTACTTGTTTCCATTCCGCTTGTTGAACTGGTCGGCGACCCAACAGAGTCCAGTAGTGAATCAAAAAAAGCCATCGGACCTTCTACCCGTTTACATTCCGCAATTGTTGAGACTAAAGAAGTTGCCGTAGCACGCTTATCAGCCTTACAGTTTCCTGCTCCGCTGTAGCCAGGCATCTAAACCAGTCTAATGATATAACAACTCGTTGGTAGAAAGAGTCTAGACATTCCTTTAGTAGATTCCAAGAGTAGATATTTCTCCGCTAACCTTCAGCACAAGCTTTGATCAAGATCATCCGCCTTCTCCAGCGCGTCCGTATCACTCATGCTTCCCTCGAAGATACACATGTGAGCACTGAAACGAAATGAGCTAGGCTCGACGCATGGTAATCCAAGTACCTTCGAATGAAATAAGAAGATGCAAGGTTTTCAGAGGAACCGCAGTCTTTAATCCATCCGCCGCTCACCTCGCGTCCTTCACCCTTGTCCTTTCGAAGGTACATATGTGAGCACTGAAACGAAATGAGCTGGGCTCGACGACATGGTAATCCAAGTATTTTCGAATGAAATAAGAAAGTGCAAGGTTTTCAGAGAAACCGCAAGCTTTGCTCCATCCGCCGCTCGCCTCCCGCGCGTCCTTCACTCTCATGCTTCCCTCGAATCTTCCCTATTATCTATGGTTTTATAGAGCTTTATAGAGCTATGCATTTCCACGGGTTTCATAGACCAATGTAGTTCGTCGGGTATCCCACCTTTTACTAATGGCTTCCCTGCAGCAATATAAAGAAACCTATGATTTTCTTGCGCTTTCCTTGATGTGATGCTTCCACGAGAGCTTCCTGTTCTGTTATCTTTTTTACAGCCAATGCGATCTTCAAATCTCTGTAGACTGAGTGCCTGCCCTTGGCAAAGAAAGAGCGCGAATATAGGCAAATTGGAGAAAAATTTGTGCCCTTTCAAAAGATATTAAAAGCCGACACTGGGATTACGAAACAGTAACCAAAGAAAGAGAGTACGTCTCTATCAACTACAAATTGTGGAGCCAACCAAATGGGATGAAGGCCCCGTCGTAAAGCTTTTCCACAATTTTAAATGAGGGTTTCAGGGAGCAAATAACACATTTTGAATATATTTGATGCAATTTCCTCACTGAACATCTGCTTAACTGTTGTATTTCATTGTTATGATGAACTTCTATGCTTACCAAATATCTTACGAATATTTGCTTTAAATGGAAAATCACCCTCATTCAGGTGAAATCCCGCATATTTTCAATTTGGATGCGCCAGTGCGAAAATGAGTTATCTCATACCCCCCAAACGAAAACCAGATAGCGGTGTACGGACACCACATCCGCACAGAGCAGCGCCATTAACCACCCTCTTTGCCATCATTATCATCAACAGGCACAATTTCGAGGCAGCAGCGACCACCATTAGTGGTCTGGAGCGCCAAATTGCGTAGACGCAGTTGGCAACGGACGCAATGCGGCACGACTTATACACTCCCACACACACGTATACTACGTATGTATGTACATATATGGTATACAAACAACTAGCAAAGATGCTGGCTGAAATTGTCGGTGATATTGCGTTGTTGTGCTGAGGTGTATTACGCATTTGAAACAGCATTGCCAAAAAATGTTGCACGTCCGCAAATACGCAGATAAAACTGATGGACGCAGTGTGCCTTTTGAGCAGCAGCAATCACAGTACAGCGAACGTGACGCTGCGTGTGTGCCTCTATATCTATGTATATGTATGTGTGTGTCTATATGTGCCTGTGTGTTTGCTTTGTGTGCTTGTGTATTGGGTGGTGGTTGCAATACAGCTCAGCCGCCTGAAAATGTGCTGCATAGCAACAAGCAAATATTCCGTGCGGCACGTCGTCGTTTATTTGCGTCCATGCTGGCCGGTTCATGCAACCGAGAAGCGTTCAACCGTGCGTGCAGCGCACTCGACACAGCCAAACAGCCGGCAGTCAGCAGTCGCAACAGTGAAAACCTTCCATTCCAACGTTTTTCACTCATTTAACTGTCAGTCAGTCTGTTTGTTGCTGGCCTGACCGGCGGCACGGAGGGTTGAAAAGGTGTTCCTGGAACCGTTTGCATACATTTAGTTCTGTGCCGGTCGGTGTCTACATGAATATGCCATATAATACACCTTTCCTTTTCAATGCCTACCCCGTTTCGCCGCTGCGCCACATTTGGGTTTTTTGTTGAAGTTTGACGCTTGAAATGGAAAATTCCATTCACATTCGCATGCAAGAAATTCCAAAAATTGTTAAGTTTGATATGCGGAAATTACGTACGCGCATTCCAAACATCCGTAACCGCTGGCAGCCCTTTCACATGCACTCTTCCCCTGCTCCGTCCCGCCAACACTTTTTTGTGTTTTCTTTGCTGTTTCATTCTTTTTTTTGCGATTTCCTCAATTTGATTTGGTTTGCACCGGTTGATTGAATATTTTTCCGCTTTTCATTGCTGTCAGACATTTGTAGCACAGCGAGCGAAAACCTCTCATAAAATAAGCTGAAAAGTTGAGATTTTACTAAAATTTGACAAGACAAGGGTAATGGTTTCGAGAAAGGTAATGTGAAGTATGCGAAAGTTGAAATTCACATGGCAAATCAGTATACAAATAGACGTAACCTCTGTTGATATGATTCCACTTAAGGACCATAACGAACTCCACTCCAAGCGGTTGCTGCTGGGGTGCTTACGCAACAATCAAAAAGTCACCTGCTTGGGGCGGAACCGCCTACTAGAAGCATCTAGAGGTCCTTCCTCAACTACGTCGACGACATAAAACAAAACGCCGACCAGACTACGGACGCAACTAACTTCCGACATGCACTAGCCGCCATTCACAGTGGTGCCATTAACACCTTCACCGACTACCTCTCAGTGAATGGCGTACTCATTACAGACGAAGAGCTCGAGTTGCCGCGAGTATCGACAGTGACCCTTGCGCAGTTTCGTTCTGGCTACTGTACCAGGTTAAACTCCTGCTTATCCAGAATAGACCTTGACATATCGAACTACTGTTCACCAAGCAATGAGTCTCCGCATAGCACTAGTCACCTCTTTGCATACCCTGCTAACCCTACACATCTGACACCCTTCTCTTTTTGGACCAATCCCGTCGTAATGGCACGTTTCCTAGGCCTGCCTTTGGAAAACGTCGATGATAACTTATCTAGTCCGTACCATCATAATTGGGATTAGGTACCGACGACGAAGCCCCAACAAAGATCAGTGTTTATTGTTGGTATGGTGATCAAAGGAGGACGGTGATCACTCCGAGAAGGTTTTCGTAAAGGTTGTCCAAAATCAGTTGTTGTACCGGAAACTATTAATGCTGTGCGCAAATTGATATTGCAAGACCTAACGGCAGTTTGAGGCAACTAAGAGCATTAGAGGGACCAACACACGTTCAATATTGCATGGACATTTGACAGAAAAAATGTTCACATTGGATCCCAAACATTTTGTCGATCGCTCAAAAAGGCTATCGTCGATTGGATGAAATTTATGCGTATACAGCCGAAAGATCAGTCAACTGCATGGATGCTTCAGAATGAGCCGAATCCTACAAAAGTTATTCGCGCACGAAGCTCCTCCAAGTAACTGGTGGCTTGTTTTTTAGGAACAACTGAATATACCATGTCGCAACCACATTGCAAATATACCACTGCAACAACACAGAACAATAAAATTTGAGTGATACACAACCATCTGTTTGCCAGTTGTCTTTCAAGAAATCAGGAAAACCAACTGCCGAAGACGGATTACTCTTCAGCACGGCAATGTAAGCTCTCACACATCTACTGAAACTACCGCATTTTTGGGCACTCACAGCATCGATTGGATGAGTTATCCATCGTATAGTCCTGACTGCTGACCGTATATCTCCGTTTCATTTCCGTACGTAAAAGATAACTAAGAGGTCAACGGTTTCCGACAGCTGAAGAAGCGGTTGATGCGTTCAGAATGCAGGTTTTGGAGTTACCGCAATCAGAGTGGCAAAAGTGCATCAAAAATCGACACAAACGCAAGCAAAAGTGTATAGATCTTAATGGAACATATTTTAGAAAACAATAAAGCAATTTTCGTTTATTAAAATTTGGTTTTGTTCTTTAATCCCGCAATGTAAAAGGCAACCTACGTCTACGTATATGCTACAGTGGTCTGATATCAACAGTCCCGACAAATGGACAGCTGCTTGAGGAGGAAAGGACGTTTACGAAACTTTAGAGCGATTTCTCGAAAGCTAGAGGACTAATTGGCCAATCAAAAAGTCCCCGGTTACTTTCCAAAACCATTTGGGCGTGGCCTCAGTTTCGCGAAACACATCTTCATTCGGCGAAAATTCCTTTTCTGAGAGCATTCTTTTGAGATCTGAGGACAGGGAATGCTTGTCTGGGGACAGATCTGAAGAATACGGTGGGTACGGCAGTAATTCGAAGGCCAATTTATGGATTATTGTCAACGTTTTCATTGAAAAATCCTTTCTTTTCTTGAAATTTCGTTAGAGCTTGGATGATATTGCGGTATATAAAGCAGTACGTATAGGATTGTTGTAGAAAAAAGTCCAAGAAAACACCATATTTCTTAACCCTCAAATGGTGTTTGCATAAACTTTTGGGGTCAGTTTTTTGATAAAAAAAAATTATTGAATCTCAAAGTAAAGCAAACAACTTCTTCAGTGTTTCAAAATAATTACCGAGCCATGTGCTTATTTCTAAAGCGGCTTTACTTTTTTTCATCTTGCATTTTAAATATAAGCACATCAGCGTCCTCATTAGCTCCGCAACGCTATTGATATGCCTGAAGCAACGCTTTCACTTCTTTTCGTATCAATTTCACTTTCGAATGCATTAACTTCGCTGACCTTGAATATTGGTCTCAATCACGGCACACATATGTATATAAATAGAAACCACCCTCAGGGAGAGCTTACGTCATCCGCTATAAACATAATGCGACGAGCGAGAAAATCCCCTCAGGCCGGTGATGACTAAACAATCAAGGGCAATGCAAACTCCACAGACGCCCTGCTTCGAGTTTCCGATTATTTACTTTTTATACGCACATAGTGCCTCTGAATCAATTATATTTTTACATGCCTGCGATTCTTGTGCACTGTTACTCACTGTGTGGTCATGTTGCTGCAGTACACAGACACAATTATGTACCTCAAAGCGTGTGTTCCGCTCTTATGCGACGCTGTAATCGTCATGTGGCACATTGGTGGCTGGCGCTTGCAACACTGGCATACGCACAAATCATGCAATCACGAATGCCACGCATGACTTTCCGATAATCCCTAATTATGTGAATCACTCATGTGAGACTCGGCGCGTTGACGCACCGGGTTAGCGTCCATTGCCCGACATAGCGGCGGCAAAGAGTACTTACAAAGGGCAACGCCGGAATTATGGCGGTGCGGAGGAGAGCAACCGCAAAGAGACAGTGATAGACGCGCAGTTGTCGGACACGCGATTGACTATGAGCAGTCAGCTGATATGGCGAAGAGAACTCAAGGTCCGTTAAGCCAACGACAGGATTTGCGCGAAAAGATTGCAAAACAAAATAGGACTTCCAAGCGCAGAAAAGAAAGGTAAGCTCGCACGAAAAAGTGCGACGGGCAGGAATTGTGGTTTGTGGCAAGAAGTAGACAGCAAAATCAAAGCTGAACCGCACCAGCGGGTGGCTCGTGGTGAGTTCTGTTTTTACGCGCCAGCATACAAGTATGTGTAGTTGATTACTTGGAAATCCTGCAGTCCCCGCGCCGCGCCGCGCCTGGTTTGTATTGGCTCGCGTAAGCGATTCCTGTCTGCTGGCTCGACTGCTCGACAGTTTTACATACTTGTACTTATTTTCTAAGCGAGGCACGTACGCAATGCTAAGTGGCAGTAATTGGAGAGTGAGTGCGAGCCACATTCCCCATTTTCAATACTAAATAGAGAAACACATAAACATTTGCCACAAATCCACATAAAAGTATTTTTATGCCTTGAACTATGTACAAGTTGTCGTTCAAAGGCTCCGGGCGCTAAAGCATGCTGACTGACTGCCATACTGCCCTTGTGACTCATTGATTTTCATATCCAACTTCCTGTCGACGTCTTTTCTTGCTTGCCTCTTCTGCATTAACTGCCTTACGGCAGTGAACGGGCGCTGACTCCGTTTGAATACGAAACAGTGCTCAGAAGTGGAGCGCACAGCTTATGGCAACTGTGTCGCAGGTTACATGTACTTCGCGTGGCGTCTTGGATCACAGCAAGGCGGCTGCAAAAGCTCTACGATGCCAGCCTAAATACTCAACGGCCTAAAGCGGGTAGTTTAGCGTGGGTTTTCCCAGAAATTGCGTCGTAGTTATGTATTTCGAATCTTCAATCAAATGGGGGTTGCTGTTATTTGTTATTACGCAACAACTTTTTGGTATTGAGATTGTTTTTGAGAATGTGGAATTAACGATTAGTCACCAATTGTTTCATTTATATGCAAGTTGTTACTTATGAGCTTCAATTTTTATGCGGTGACTAATACTTTTTGAAGTTTTGACAGCTGAAATCTGCGTTATAACAAAAGGTATACAAGTTTTGAATGATCACTCCTAGTTACAAGGTCTTATATTTGCTTCTCTTACTTTGGAAAAACCTGTAGCTAAAGCGGTTGCCCCTAAAAGATATGTAAGATACATTACTGCATTGGAATCTAAGCTCTTTGTCTTCTAAATAGGAGGTTAGTCCAAATCGAAGGAGATAGACCATAAGATAAATAAATACACGAGGATTGCATCATGACGTTAGGACCATTATGCCCTCGAAAAAGAAGTATTTCATATCAAGATAATATTTTTTTTATTGACTAAAGGGTCAGAAGGATTCAAGATGTATGAGTTCTACCATTTCTCTTCACTGTATGAAGACTAGACCTGCTACCTGTAAACTGCTTCACTGAAAACTGCGCCTCACTATCTGCGAACGAATTTACATATAGAAGCTCCGGACATAGCTCGGTGAGTATTGATAGTTCGGCAGTTTGGCAAACATCGACTAGATCATCCGACTTCTAAATTGGGAAAGATAAAAAAGGCCAGAGTAAACATGGAAATCCTACTTTTAAATTGAAAAAGAAGGTTCCAAGTAAACAGGAAAAAGATGATTGCCGTAAAAGCCTGTTAGCCAAACAAAGGGCCAAAAAGGGAAAGCCGCCTTGAAAAAACAACTGCTGGGTTAACAACTACAGCAATCAAGGCTTTAACCGCGTTTCGCATATCGGCCAGAACCATCTTAAGAAGCAGAGCAGCAATGGAAAGTGTTGCCGGAAACAAGCGACTTCACTACTACGGACTGTCAACTCACAAGACGATCTGGATGGGAGCAAGGAAAATAAGGAAGACTAAATCCGATGGAATGATTCACCTGGGTGCAAAACTGGAAAAGTTATGTGTAAAATTGGTAATATACAAAGTTCTTACTGGCACTCGATAGAAGGTAAAGAAGTAAAGAAGAAGAAACAACTTACTGGTTACAGGGTGATGGCGGCAAACATCTGAGAAATGGCGCTGGCAGTTTGAGAAGACTGCAGAAATATCAACATCAAGACAGCAGTCAAACAACGGAGCAGCTTTTGTGCGCTGGTAGCGCATTGACAAGTGGGGGCTCCACAGTATGTAACACTGGAAGAGGTATCGCTAGTGAGGTTGTTGTTCTGCCGAGTTGACAGTCCTTGGGGTTTGGGTCCGATACGTTTACGTAGACCCGATTGTCGTGAGAACGGATCGTTAGGGAGGTCATAGAGTCTGTTCAAATTCACGTCCAGCGCTGGCAGCCTAAGTATGACTACTCCTCATGGACTACGTAACGGCACGCCATCTTGTAACGAAAGCCAAACCAAAATTGATCTGTAACTTATCAGACTAACCAAATTAAGCTAAAGCTTTGATTTTTACCTAATAAAAAGTTAAGTAAGCATAAGCCAACTGAATGAAATTCAAAACAAAAGTGAAAATCTCATTACTTAACAAAGGCATGCATGGAACGCAGACCCACACATATCCCACAAAAATATGAAGGAGATATGAAGACGTATTATCTAATCGGTTTATTGATGAAAAGGGAGTTAAGCGTACACAACAACAATGAGTTGCACAAGCACGTAAACAAAAAAATGCGCCAAATAAGGGTTTAATCAAATCAGAAACTTTCTTTGCCACGCCACGAAAAAACAATAAAAACACTCAACTATAAATAAAACAAAAACTAAAACGAAATCAAAAACTATTGACAAAAACAACAACGTAACCAAAAACTATAAACAAAAACCAGGGTGAATAAATAAAATTGCTGTTCGAGAGCAAAAAGCCAAAAGGCCAACAAAGCCACGCACACATGCGGCCACAACCACAAGCTTGTGTGGGTGAGTGCCACGAAAAGCGGGCCAAAAGGAAGCAACTAACAAAGGGACCTACAAA
This sequence comes from Bactrocera tryoni, assembly GCF_016617805.1. Taxonomy (NCBI): domain Eukaryota; kingdom Metazoa; phylum Arthropoda; class Insecta; order Diptera; family Tephritidae; genus Bactrocera; species Bactrocera tryoni. The sequence continues at coordinate 75,433,953 of NC_052503.1, forward strand.
CCTACAAAGCCGACAGCGCCCGCATTGACCTTTTCGTGTCAAAGTAGCTAACAAACCGGAAAACGCCGCCAACCTGAGTTGGGTTGCCTTGCGTTGCAGGACATTTGATTAAACAGACAAAGTTTAATGGACACCTATAATGCGTGAATTAGACAGGTCATACGGATGGACGGTGCGTGTGTGAGCAGAGGTGAGTGGGGGTGAAAAACTGATTAACACAAAGGTGAGAGAGCATGGAGAAAGTAAAAGAAAGGCTCGAGAAAAGTGCGTAAAAATCCACAAAGAGAAACTAAAACTAAAAGAGAATTGAGAAAGTTTTTTTTTGCAACAAAAAATTGTTTTTCAAATATACAGCGTATATTTCAAGCTGAGGTCTTTGCTATTGCGAAAGAAAAGACTGTAGAAACATGAACGAAATACAAATTGATCACTGTCTGATGGCGGCACACACCCGCGAATGGCACTGACAGATCGACTATTAAAATTTGCGTCTAGAGCAGGCATCCTAAAGGATCACTATTTCTATTGAGCTTAAGAACTGAACTCCATCTGGTATCGCAAAGGACCAAAACTGGTCTATGTGTGGCTTATTGGCCTACCAGTCTCATCTAACCTAAATATACAGCGATTCGGTAGAGATTTGTTATAATTACATTCAAAGATCGCCAGAGTAAGTAAGCCGAAGCAATATTTAATAAATAGCAATATGGACCATTGGAGCTGAAGATGAAATTAAGTGTATCTCTTCGTTGTTATTTTAGGTGCCACGACATTCATATTTTTGTTGACACCTCACTCCGCCAGTCAATAAGCAACACCTACTCCAAATAACAAAACATGAAAGACAAAAACAACAAGCACATATGTACATATGACTTCAAATCAAAGAAAACAAAACCATGCAAGTGAGTGTGTGCTTCCAAGCGTACCGGGTTCAAAGGACGAAATTATGCGCATCGCCTTTCCGCTGTTTTTATGCTCCTCCGTTGTCTTACCTTTTTTCGCTTTGTCTTGCTGCACACTGCACCTTGACAGATTTTACGGCGCCATTGAAAGACATGATAATTCACTGCAAACGTTGTGTCGCTTGCGGATGGTGGCTTATGTAAGCATGCCACTGTTCGTGTGTTATGGGCTGTGCAATCAGACGCACTGCAGCTCAACACTTTTTGTGTGTGATGACAAACAGTGCATTCAATAAAGTGCACGGACAGCTCATCATATGACTTTAAAGTAGGCGGCAAAGTGTGTGGCAAGGCCATGTATGAGAAGACAGCGTAAGTCTCGTAGAATAAAGTGGATCTTGGAAAGGCGTTAATGGGTTGGCAATGAAGTTGGATATAACAATGAAAAAGTTTTTGAGGAGTTGGCGGGTTCTATCAGTTTTACATCATAAAGCTCTGGACTTCCTTCCGAGCCTCAACTGAGCCTAATTAACAAAGCAGATTCTCAACCGCGCCGTCCATTCCAGGTAACAGTAAATTACCTGCGGCCTACAGTTGGAGAGTTCTTCAAGTTTTACATCATAAAACTCTGCACGGCCTTTAGACCCATAGTTATATATGGACCTTGCTTAAGCCTATTGATGGATTGCTTTGAACCCTGGGCTAGTAGTTGAGGTATTCTGTCACCTGAGTATGCAATGGTGACACCTTGTAGAAATAGCTGATGGGTTAATACAAAGGCTGCCCTCGTACCGTTAGATACTGGCCGACCTCGGAGCCTGTTCCCCTCGCGTCATCATTAAGTTGGTATGGTAGGTGTAAATTAAGATGATTCCTGGTTTTGGCTGATTGGCTCTGAAAGCACTGCCTCACAAAGTCATGCGTTAACCCTCGTCTTGGTCTTGTAACTGAGACAACTTTGGAACCATATAAGGCGACTACTTTTTCTGGAGGTGGAAAGCGACCCTGAGTGGGATTCTCATAACATGAATAGTGTAGACAAAGAGGAAGAGAGGAAGTGGAGTGGGACTCTCACAACATGAATATAGACTACAAAGAGGAAGAGAGGAAGTGGAAACCAGTCTCAATGGACAGTCTTTCAGGAGGGATACATCACCCCTGGCGATGAAGCAGTCCCCGAAAAGAGTGATGGAAAATCGGAAGGGCAATGGGTGGTAAGTTAGTGGAAGTCGGTAAGAATTTGTGAACCGTTATACTTAATGTTCAACAAAAACAAAAACTGTACCGGAAATCGCGGAGATAACTTATCAAATCCAAAAGTTTTCCATACTTCAATATCGACGATTCCGACACGACATGATGAAGAAGGCGTGTGCAAAACTGCAGATCGATATCTGAAAAACTGATGGATTAGTTCTCGTACACACCGAAAGACAAACGGGCATTGCTAAAATGACTCAGCTCGTTCTGCTGATCATTTATGTATATTTCTCCCAGGGTTCCCTCGGAGCATTACAAAAACGGCAAACTTAATATTAAACCCGTGAGAAACTGGAATATTGAAAACGGAACTTCAAAAAACTTGACAATGCGGTGGCAGGGAGACAGGCAATACAAGCGACAGCAATCAAATATGAGAAAGAAAAATATTAAAAAATGTAAATCTTTTGGCACGTGTGTCACTGCTGTGCGAAAATAGCGCACAATACAACAATAAACATGAAACTGACAAAAGCGACAATTAAAACAAACCAATGTGTGTACGAGGAACAGGCAGAGCGCGGTAGGCGAGTGAAAGGATGAACCGCACGGAAATGAAAGGACAAGGAAGTCATAATTCACAGAGCGCCTACAACCGAGATACGCAACAGCGACAGGGGTGTGTGGCACCGTACTTTTTTGCCGTTATTTGCATATGCAGCAGCGGCTCAGGCGCTCAGCAGCTGAGCTGGCAGATTTACGGCGGCAGGCAAACTGTCGAGTCAGTCGCAAATGTTATTTTTCTTCCCTCTGCGAGATCCGGCTTTGATGCGCCTAAAAGGCAACCAGGAAATGCTTTGTGTGCGTTTCTCAAACATGTATGTGTGTATATGTGTGAATATGAATGCTGTGTACGCATTTGTGTAGCACGGAGCACGGTATGGCCGAAGGCGAAGGCGCCCGGTGTCAATCGCTTGTGGTATTGTGCGTTGAAAGGATGCATTTGACTCGGTTGCAGCCACCCTGTGACAGCACACGGCGCGTACAATAGGTGAGCCGATGCTATGCACTTTTGGGTTGTGGATTTTTGAGCGGTGAATCGGTGAGCGGTCGCGCAGCCCATATCAAAAGTGTTGCAACAACACTGCCGTGCTGTTGGCAGCTGAATGATTGCATTTGCACTTTATGCCACACGAACATGAACCGTTGCTTAATCGTGCCATATTCACCCATTCATTCGAACACATACACAAACACACACACACACACACATTGTGGACTTGCCGTCTCACCGCGTCTGTCAGGTTGTCTTTTGTATAGTCATCATTAGGGTCATTATTGTTTAGCGTTGTTGTTGTCGTTGTTGTTGCATCCATTGCATCAAACAGCAGCGCGCACACATACAATTGCATTGAATTTGTATGCGTGCTGTCTGCGTTTGTGCCATTAGCGCATTTAGCGCAATGACAACTGCATACGTGTCACCCTGAGGGAGTTGCAGTTCTGCATTCAGCCGCTGCCATATATGTACCGATGTGTATGTTGGTGCAATTGTAAATTCCATACGCTCCGTTGATGACTAATAACGAGTTGACAATACTCAACGCTGCAGTCGCTGGTCGTTCTAAACGTGGCTGTTGCAGTGTGGCAGCTTCTACTTCAATTTCGCATTGATAATGACGCTGACGTGACAAACACACATGTTTACGAGGGTAGTTCGATGAACGAGTTAATCCTTTTATGCGAACCTTCCACAAAATATGCAGCCGGTTCATCAACTTATCGAGGATTCCGACTATAGGGCTCACCTCATAAGAATTTTTCAATATGAGGGACCCAAAACTCGATTAAAGGTTCCTTATCCCGAAGCTTTGATATCATTTGAACTCGAGGTTTCGACGGTTTCCATGCTGGACTTCTCAGACAAGCGTCGTACATATCCATGTACGCACTCGGTCCACCAATCTATCTCTAATATATTTCAATGAATAGATTTTGAATGAAGAGACCGGATATTCAATTCTAGGTTTCTGTGTACCGAAACTTTAAGTATCTCTTGAATTCATGGCTTCGATGGCTTCCACGCAGAACTTAACAGATAATCTTCGTACATGTCCAAATGCGCACTCAGTTCCTCTATAGGCCGCGTACTCCTAATAAATTTCTCGCTATATACTACTTGAACAATATGAGAAATCAGAAACCCGATTAAAGGTTTCTTATTCTGAAGCATTGAGTATCTTATGAACTTGCGGTTTTGACGGCTTCCACGCAGGACTTATCAGACAAGCTTCATACATATCCAAATATGCACTCGGTCCCCTATAGGCTGCGAACTCCCACAAAATGTGTCCCCATATACGAACACTTCAACTTAGGAGACCGGAATTTCAAGGTTCATCAATTTTTACGGTTCCGACAACTTCCACGCCGGATTTAAGCCAAGCTTCTTAAATATATAAAAATGCAATCGGTCTACCAACCAGACGCGAATTTGAACTAAATGCCTTGCCTTATTCAAGTTTTTCCATACGAGGGACCGCAAACTCAATTAGCGGTTTCTTGCCACCGAAGCTTCGAGTACATCTTCAATTTGAGGTTTCGACGGCTTCCTCGTAGGACATATCACACTAACGTCGTATGTAACCAAGCATGCACTCGGTCCACTAAACCGCCTCGAATTCCCTACACATATAAAAGTCTTTCAATAAAGAGATCGGAAACTTGTTTATAGGTTTACTTAACCAAAGCTTTGAGTATCTTTTGAATTCGAAATTTCGACGGCTTCTATCAGATAAGCTGCTCTTGTAGCGACATAATTTGGCAGCATAAAAGTCCAAGTCCATTCCGGTCATCCATCTGAATCCAGGTTCATAAACTTTCACGATTCTGACGGCTTCCATGCAAGACTTATCCGACTAACCTTGTATATAACCAAATACGTAAACACGTTTTGTGTTTCTGTTATGATTGTGTCACGTCTCTGTATTGTCCCACAGCAATGCAATCAGCCTGAATGGATGTCCAAATGGGTTTTGCGATTCGCACAAAAGGATTACGGTATGTACTTGAATGTTGTGAGGCGCGAAGCTATGCATGTATTCTAGAGCATAGTGCAGTAACGGTACAGTTTTTAATTATTCAATCAGAGTTAAAAAAGCAGGCAACGGACAAAGCTGGTGAAGCCTTAATGCAGAGTGCGATAATTAAGTCGATTTTTAAATCTCAATCTATTCATATTATCCGTCAGTTTGCTCATTAACCCTTTGAAATATTCATTCAAGTACCTCACCTAACCTACTTATACTCTACACCCCAAGCCGTCTTTAATCTCTCGAGTTCTGCTTTCTAGCTACATCGCGTACTCGTTTAAAACCTCGCGCATCTGAGATATTAACCCCAACAAGCTCAATTACAAGATTCCAAGACCTTCCAACTGCACTTACCCTATCATTACTTCTTACTCCCACCACTCCACCTATCCTATTTGCACTACTTCCCTCTCCGCTTATCCTACCCGATTTGCTGCTCCGCATACATATCATCGCTCCAATCTACACCTCATATTCGTTTGAAACCCCGCACATCTACAATACTAACCCCAACAAGCTCACCTACTCTACTTACCCTTTCAACTTCACTTACCTTATCTTTCCTTTTTACTCCTCCCACTCCACCTATTTTATTTGCCCTACTTCCCTACCAACTTAACCTACCCGAGCCACTACTCCACATATCAGCGCTCCAACCCCAGCGAACTCCTTCAACTAAATTTATTTATTTAAGGTTTCAGAGCAACAAACAGCTGCGGAGTTTCTGCGTACCAAACCAATTTGGTACAAAAGGAATTCCTTTGTTTATGTTTATTGACAAACACATTAAGCTAAGACTACCCAAAGCAGCGCTGATTACGTCGAGAGATCCCTACTTCAACAACTTGAAGCCAAAGTGTAGCGCTGCCAAAGGTAAATTTGATTAAAGCACTCACTGAGCTTGCCACGCCACTAACATTGAGCACTTGTGTAGGGGAGGGGACGGTTGGATTAGATCAGACGTAACAATAAACAAAGAAAGCAACCAACAACACTATCAACTTGTAAGACAAATGACACAATGAACCGATGACATTACCGCAATACCAAAGTTTACTGCTGGCTTTGAAGTTTGCCAGCAATTCCAGCAGAAGGAAGCAAATCTCTATGAAATGGAGAAAGTTACCGAAGATGGAGTTTGGAATTTGATTTGGAGTTGAAATTGAAGTTGCGACTTCGCTAGCGCAGCAAGCTGAGATGAAGCTGAGTGGACAGCGCGCGCCAACGCGCGAACACTAAATAGTTTCCGACGCTAAACTTTCAGAGTTAGATGGATCTGCGGGTAGAGTGACGGAAGCAGCAACAAAAGATAACAGTGCCGGTGCATGCAACTCTTAAAAATTGCACTGTGCTAAGAAATTACTTGCAGACAAGTTGAGAAATCGTACTTTTTGAGGTAAAAATCCCACAGAGCTCCGCGTAGCACCCGCTAGAAAGAAGTACGTTACAAAAATGTGCAAACAAAATGATCCGACAGGGTGCCGACTCCAACAAAAAAGCAGTGCAAAGGGTGCTGAAATGTAGCTATTGGTATGTGTTTGTCTAACCGACAATAATAACGGTGTTGCTCGAAGTTGTTTCGTGCGACTAAATGACGAAGTACCGTTGATGAATCAGGCATAATGGGAATAAGGGTTGACTGGTGTGTGGCTGCGCAGCATTGTGGTTGGGTTGTGTAGTAAATTCGTTGTACAAGTGGAGTAATGTTGGAAAAGTATGCGCGATGCGTGGGTGCGGCAAGGCAGAACAAGCATATCAGCATTTATAAATAGCAACAATTCCTCCCAAACGCAAAAGATGGCAACACGCAGATAAGCTCAACGCCAGGCATTCGTTACCCGTTTGCTAGTTGTGTACTAGCACTTTTATTGTTGTAAATGTTGTTGTTGTTGCCGTTTATGATGATGACAATAATGATGGCTTCGCTGTAAATGACGTACTCAACGCAGTCGCTGGCATATGTATGTATGTATGTGTGCCAATTGGCAAATAGCTGCGTTTGCTGGCTGATGGCTGCCTGTAGCTATGTGTCTGTGCGTGTATGTGGGTGCGTGTGAGCGCGTGTTTACACCCAAAACGCAGTTACTTTTCGCTGATTTCGTCAGTTGATTGTGTTGGCAGCCATCCATCCACTCGTTCGGCTGCGCATCCTGTCGTCGCTTGCCATATCTAGTAAGTGGCGGATGCTATGCGCTTGTAAGCGTTTTGCTAGCAGCTATTTGTTTTTGTTGTAGCATTTGCTGTGGTTGTTTTTGAGGAAATGTTCTTTAGCAAAGTTTTCGAAATGAAAAAAGGCAAGCATTTACGCGGTGGCTACGAATTTGAATTTCTTTCGGGGAGTCGGTGTATTTGCTAAAGTGAAGTGGTGTTGTTAAAGTATTTCTGTTGACGTGCGCGTGTGTGAGTTTGTGTGCGGGTTTGGGTTTGTTGGAAACGAAATTGTGTCAAGCAAATTTGCTCGTTTACCTTGTTTATGCGCGCAGGTTTTGTGTGTGGCATAAAAATATACATATTTATATGCATAAATACATTTAAGGCAAAAGACTATGAGACTATAGACAAATTTAAGACCAAAAAAATATAAAAACACAAGAAAAAACTTTAAACCCTGCGGCACCGAAACTATTAATCCCTCACAGTTGTATTTTTTATAGCATAAAAGGGCATAAAAATCTATACTTCCACTTGATTTTGATAGGTCAATTTGTATGACAGCTATATGTTATAGTAGTCTGATCTGAATATTTTTTCGCAGATTATATCACTGTCTTGGAAAATGATATGTACCAAATTTGGTGACAATATCTCTTCAAATAAAAAAGTTTTCCATACAAGGACTCGATTTTGATCGTTCAGTTTGTATGACAGCTATATGTTATAGTAGTCTGATCTAAACAAATTTTTCGGAGATTATGACTTTGTCTTGGGCAATAATTCATACCAAATTTGGTGACGATATCGCTTCAAATAAAAGTGTGTTTCATACAAGGACTGGGTTTTGATCGTTCAGTTTGTATGGCAGCTATACGCTATAGTAGTCTGATCTAAAAAAATTTTCGGAGATTACATAATTATCCTGGATAATAATTTATACTAAATTTTGTGGCAATATCTATTGAAATAAAATAGTTTTCCATACAAGGACTCGATTTTGACCGTTCAGTAGGAAACGTTGGAAATACTAAGTGATGTACAACTAACTCTTACGAGCTTATGAATCGAAACACGCAGGAAAATATCAAAAATTTCGCACCATTTAGTAAATTTCTCGAAGCAAAAGCTGTGAAAAACTGAAAAGCATAACGTATAAGAAATCTCAAAAGAAAATCCAGAAATCTTCAAAGAAAAATTGCCTAAAAATAGAACTAAATCTGGGATTTGTCTTACTTACATATGTATATGCAACTTCCATGCAACAGTTCGACAAAAATCCATGACAAAGACAGAGGAGCTGTGTACAAAACTTTGCAACGCATGGATTTTATATAAAAATATGTTATCCAGCAGGAAAGTTATTAGTTGACGATATGAGACTTTTTAAAAAATTTAAATATTTGCAGCGAAATATTGTAAAATTACTACCAAACATTTGCGTTTGGAGAGTTATTGATACTTATTTTGCTTTTTTGACCGATAGATCGATAAAAAATCGTTTTGAATAAAATATTGTGTTCCACAAGTTCAATCTCAGCAATTCCGAATAAAATACTGTGTTCCACAAGTTCAATATAAGTTATTTGTTACTCACAAAGTTTTTATGATCGCCACCTTAAAGCCTTTCGTTCTCTCAGCTATTACGAATAAAATACTGTGTTCCACAAGTTCAATCTCAGCAATTCCGAATAATATGTGGTGTTCCACAAGTTCTATAAGTTATTTGTTCCTCACAAAGTTTTTATGATCACCACCTTAAAGCCTTTCGTTCGCTTTGCACTTCCGAAAAAAATACTGTGTTCCACAAGTTCAATCTCTGCAATTCCGAATAATATGTGGTATTCCACAAGTTCAATCTAAGTTATTTGTTATAAGAACAAATATTTTATGGTTGCCACCTTAAAGCCTCTCGTCTTCGCCGCAAAAAAAATTTGGTGTTCCATAAGTTCAGTTTTACCTACAGAGCATATTTATACGTATAAATATATGTATATATATGTATAAGCACGTTTGCTTACTTGAGGCATGATCTCACAGTTAAAAAGTTCTTGCAATGGCTCGTATTGCGCGGCATGAAAGCAATTGCTAGTTTAATTCGCTGTATGTTGTTAAGCATTTTTTGCTGGTTCCATATTATTCATTTTATAATTAATTCAAAGAAGACGCAAAACACCACAAATACGCGCACACGCATATCCACAGTTATACTAGTTGCAACACTTGTGTGTGCGCCTATCGCATGTTAGCGATTACACTCCAACCGCAAAGTAGTTGTGGCAACAAGTTTTCTGTTGTGGCTTTGTGGCCCCCCACAAATATTAATTAATGGCACAGCCACACTGCGAATGACTAAATGTACTTTTCCACTCTGTATGAGCAGCGGCAGCCGCGGTGGCAGCCACAAAAAAAACAAATGTTTGTATGTATGTGCCTATTTATATAGATAAGTCTGTATTGTATATTCTATGAATTTACACGCAAATATGCTTTTATGTAATATATGTATGTGTGTGCTTGTGTGTTACACGCATGCACTTGCTGTAGTCCTGTTGCATGCAACATAGAGTGTGGCAAGAAATTAGTCATAACTGCGAAGCGCGTATGCAATTTATTAATAATGCGCATGAAACGCACGCCCATCTCAATGTGTATTTGTGTGAGTAAGTGTCTGTGCTGGCCTAAGTGAGCGCATACAACAAGGATGTGCGCTTTAATTCAAATCAACGCAAAAGAACACGCAGAAAGAAAAAACATCAGCGAAGCTATGTCGGCTGCACCGAAGCTATGATACCCTTCACAGTTGTATATTTTATAGCTTAAAAGGGTACTAAAATATATTTATCTCATTATTCATCGGTCCCTTTGTATGACTGCTATATGTTATAGTCATCCGATCTGGACGGTTTAATCGGAAAATGTACCGTTGTGTTGGATAATAATACTTGCAAAATTTCATGATGATATCTTCTAAGATGAAATAGTTTTCCATGCAAACACTTGATTCTGATCGATCAGTTTGTATCGTAGCTATATGCTATAGTGATCAGATGTGAATGATTTCTTTGGAGCTTGCTCGGATTTCTGAGGCAATAAATATTCTCAAATTATGTGAAGATATCTTGCAAAATGAAAGAGTTTCAATACGAAGACTGGAGTTGGAATGGTTAAATTTGAATGACAGCTATATGCTTTAAATGTTCGAATAATTAAGACGCTTTTTGGTGAGAAAAGTACGTATGCAAAATCTCAGTACCATATCTCAAAAACTGAGGTAGTAAATCACATATACTCAGACGGAAAGGCAGACAGATATGGCTGAACCGGCACAGCTCGTCATGCCGATCAAAAAAGTTTCCAACCTTTCCTTTTCCTATTACAAATATCGTGGTGGGGTACAAAAACCACGGCAAAGTCCAAAATAGCTTGCGCTGAAGTGCTTTTGGTAATCTCTAGACTTCTTACAGCAAATGTCGACAGACAACTTCGAAAGACTCGGTAAAATTAAGTGTACCAAAATGGGTGAAGTGTAATGTATATAATGGTTGCTGATGAGCATAGAGAAATAAATAAATACAAGTAGATAGAAAATAATTGAGGTTTATGGTCTAATGTGAACTCTACTATATCACATATGTTCCCAAAGGTCCAACACTCTGAACAATTCCAGGAGCTTGCTGGGAGCGATGGAAGTGATGTTATCCCTGTTCACGTGGATCGGTCAAAGGGCCTTGAGTCTGCTTCTACGAATTGCTGGGCAATCTAGAAACAGGGGTTTTGGAGTTCCCGGTTCCATGTCGCAAAACCGGCAGTTTGCTTAAGATACTTTGACCATGTTGGACAAGTGTTTCTTGAGCCTACAGTGCGCAGTATAGAGCGCAACAAGAATACGGAATTTGTCTCAGGGGAGGTTGATCATATCTATAAAGCTTACCTGGTTGTAAGCTCCCAATAGTAACTTGGCGTGGTGCATTCCTGATGTTCTCTAGGGAAGTGACCTTAGTATTTGTAACGAAATTTATTTTTTTCACAATCTTTCATCGATAAACTTGCCAGCAAAGGTGGAAAAAGATATGAAAATATCAGAAAATTATGGTATACAGTGTAAGTCTGACCAGGGTTGATTATGAAACTACCATTATTGCATTGCATAATTGCTTCTCATGCCGCGGAGTCGTCGAAACACATAAAGCGATCGGGAATCCTAAACTATCTAAAATAATGAACCCTAAGAGTTCAGAGAGGTCTTGTCGACGTCGCTCAGTGGTTCAGTATTCTAAATATGACAAATCCGAGATATATTTTCTGAATGTTAAATTCATAACCCGATCGGAAGTCCTAAATTAGATGACATAGTGATCTTTAAGGGCACGGAGAGATCTTCCCGAAGTAACTCAGTGATTAAGAATTCAGTGCGGTCATCGTAACCAATATCTCGCAACAAAAAGGTATCTAAGACATATTCTCTGAATTTGTAATTCATTAACTGGATCGGTAATTACCGGATTACCGGATCCCTAAGAGTACTGAAAGGTTCTATATTTTCTGAACTGTAAATTCATAACCCGATCGGGAACACTAAATTGAGCACTAATTGATGAAATAGTAACCTTAAGAGCTCTGAAAGATCTTGTCGACATCATTCAGTAGTATAGAACTAAGCGTTTTGATAGTTGAACTTTGGTGTCGAACTTCATACATTCATCAAGTCAACCCATAAACCATACTTCGTATGATTAATAAAGAGATACAACTTTAAGTTTGAAATAATTGGCCGTTGGAGCACATGCCTTCCACTGAAACTGTTTAGAAAGCGCTGAAGAGGAAGGCATGCGCTTATCGTATCTTCGTAAAGTAGTAAGAGCTTGCTATGCGAGAAGGCCTAAAACTAACCTCAAATAAGTCGTGATTAAGTTGGAAACACCGAAGATAGGTAAGGACTTCAAGGAAGTTACTACCAACAAGGAGTTCATCAAGAACCGCAACAAACTTGTTGCTGATGCTGCTGCCTCCACTCCAGCTACTGGACGTTTAGAAGGAAGAAGCCAAAAAGGCGGAGTCGAAATCCGAGGAACGACGATTTGAGTTTCGGTCTCTTTGTCTAAACAGCTCAAGAACTAACAAAATTTACAATAAATTTACCAAGCCCGCGCGTGAGCTACATAAAAAGCAATTTACAAAATTTTTTTAAGAAAAAAAATCAAAAAAAACTAACTTTCAACAATTGCAAACGCACAGAGGCACACAAACGCCGTCATCAACACTTATATATATATGTATGCATTCCCACACAACTCATTTGCTGCTGCACCGGTTGTTTGCAACTTGCATCACAAAAGTCGAGGTAATTGCTCGTGCGCTGCCAGCGTTGTCAGTGTCAAAAAATTACAAACAACTTTTGTATAAATTTACAAAACGTACACAAGCGCTGGCACATATGCCACGCGTTGATGCAGCAGCAACAAACACAAATGTGGCACATTGTGAGACGAGTGTTTACAGACGTTTGGTGGGTGGGTGGTTGGTCGGTTGTTTTGGCCCGCCACGGCATAGAATGCCGTTAAACAAATGCTGCCATATTCAATAGTGAAAGCTTTTTTGTTGCACTTGTTGTTTCCGCTAGCGTAGCTGTTGCTGCCACTGCTGTGGCAAGTTAAATGCACTTTTGTATAAACATTTCGCATTATTTTTAGACGCTCAAGTCTAAATGTCCGTCCAAAAGTGTAGCCGTGAGTGTTTGTTTACACGAGTGCTGGGCACACACATGCACATACATATATGTATATATGTTTATGTATCATACATATATATAAACAAACTTATAGGCCAAATAGGCAGTGTGGCAGCACGCTTGTACCGCCTCCCATTACATTCAATGCTGCCGCTGTTGCTGGCAAAAGTTTTTGCCTTCGAAAGCTGTAAACAAACAAAATTCAATTTCAATTTTCATTTTAATTTCCATTTCATTGCTGTGCGCGCCGCCTTCCGCGCCGTCACCCGCTCACAGCCCAAACTGCTGACTGACTGGCACTTCCTCTGTGCAAACATAGGTGATTTACAAATATACAAACACAAGCACACATAGATATATATACATACATATATATTATAGTGTCTATTTGTACACTTGTGTACCATGCCACACACACATACATACATATATGTATGTACATACTAACATATATGCGCGCAGTCTTCTTGCTGGCCCTCGCTTTGCAAACTTTATTTTTGCTCGCACATTTATTTTTATGTTAGTTAAAAGATGTGTAAACAACTTCAAAGACGTCCAGACGTGGCTTGAGGTCATTTGAAAGATACGCGTGAGTCGTGCTGCCGCTTTGGCACTACTTGAGTTGTGGGTGGACAAATATTTTCACTGCTATTAAAATTACGAAATATTAAAATCTCCAACTTTCACGCATTTAAATACGTTGTTTTTGTACTTCTGCCGTTGGTCTTGGCATTCTGCATAGATAAAACTTGGTTATTTGTATTTTAGAAGTTCAACTGCCGAACTTTGAAATATTCATAGAAGTTTCGGTGCTAAATTTTATAACGGGATTATTTGATAACCGACTATTTTGCTGAGGAACTCAATTAATGCTTTCAAGTACTTTCAACTTTAACGTAGAGTTTGATTATTTGAGAGCTGGTTAATCGTTAACTGCTGAATTTGGGGATATTTGAGGGCTGGCGGCAGTAAGAAATTGTTAGCTGCTGAATTAGGCGAGCAGCATGGCTGCGAGAGGACTTTTGCTATGGCATGACTACGAGTTTTCGGGCACTGCCTCAGCAAAATCAACCATCAAGGCTTGGTATGTAAAGTTTAGACATGGTGACGAAGACGCCGAAGACGATGAACCTAGTAGACATCCAAACGCCATTGTCACCGACGGAAACATCAAAAAAAGTGCACAAAATAATTTTGGATGACCGTAAAGTGAAACTGTTCGAGATATCAGGCACTCGAAAGATATCAATTGAACGTGTACATCACATCTTTCATGAATATTTGGGTATGAGAAAACTCTGTGCAAAGTGAGAACCACGTCAGCTCATTTTAAACTAAAAACAATAACGAGTTGAGAATTCGTAGCAATGTTTGGGGATGTTCAGGCATAATAAAGACGAGTTTTGGTGTTAGTCCAACATTTCAGTTCGAAGTCCAATCGACAGTCATCCGATTCAACTGCAAACGAACAAGGCGGTCCAAAGTGTCAGAAAACAAATGACTGGCAACATTATAACGTCTGCATTTTGGCCTGCGCATGGAATAATTTTATTAGACTCTCCACAAAGAGGAAGGATCATCAACAGCGGCTTAAACATAGTGTTACTGGATCGTTTGAGGATGAAAGCGCCGAAAAACGGCTGCATTTAAAGAAAAAAAGTGCTATTTCACCAAGACAATTTAGTGTGTCACAAGTGAGTGAAACGATGGCAAAAAGCCATGCATTGGACTACGCATAGCGTCGTGATCCCCCATTGTCCACAGATCTGGCTCCCAGCGACTATTTCCTTTCCTGTGATCTCAAACGAACGCGCGCTGGGAAGGAATTTTCGTGGAATGAAGAGGTGATCGCCGAAACTGAGGTCTGTTTTGAGGCAAAGCATACATTGAACTATAAACATGGTATCGAAAAGTTGGTGACCCACCCTTCAACTTGAAGGAACTAGGTTGAATAAATTGAACGAGTTTTCTCAAAAAATGTATTTTTCTAGGTAAGCGGGGACTTTTCAGTTGACCTGTTAAATGCAGATAGCCAAGCGGCTTTGAAATCACTAATGTACGACCAAGTGGAGAAGGACCTGGCTTCGCTTGGAATATCCAATTGGCGCCACGTAGCGAAAAGAGGAAACGACTGGCGCGCTGTTGTTAACTCGGCTATAAGCGCGTAAGTGGTGTCTACGCCAACAAAGAAGAAGAATGTACGATTTCAAGAGAAATATTGAAAGAATGTCTTCATCTCTTCGTGGATCTAGAAGCCTATTTAACAAGAAATATGTAATAGGTTTCAGGATATAGTAATATTCCTGGAACTGCAGCCAGGAACTAGCCAGAGCAGGCATAACAATACAATAGACTGAGAAAAAAAAAAAAGGGAATATATCATATATGCAACTGGAAATTTTTAGATATTTAAATGACAAACATGTTATAGATGCAGCTCGATGTAGTAAAGCGTTAATTAGAAGACACGTGAGTGAACTGGGAACACCATACAATGACTGCTGTAGAAGCTGTTAAGAGGCAGAAGAAGCAGAGACTGCAGAACATAATCTATGCGAATACAAAGCTTTGTATAGGAAAAAAATACACTCTGTGCAACTGACGAACCACCTTGTGCTGTTGATGAAGTTCATCAGAAGATCTGTTGGTCGAGAACTAAGAGACTCGAGAACATCTTCTATACGAATGCAAGACTTAGTAAAGGAAAACAGTCGCACCCTGTGCTCCTGATGAACCACCTTGTGCTGTTGATGAAGTTCTGCAGGGGACCCATTGGTCGATGCATAAAATCCCTTCACTACATTACGTTCTCTCTTAACCACGCTCGACCAATAGACTTCTTCAAGAGCAGCTAATAGTTGAAGTTTTCTGATGAGCTGCATCAAGAGCATCGGGTGGTTCAGAGAGATCATAATAGAGTGAGGTGATTTTGATGCCGTAGGTTTAAGAATGGGTCACTTAAAGGCTTAGGTGCGTCGTCAGACATCCACTCAACTTACCTAACTAGTTCTAGCAAAGACCAATTTCTCGGTCGAGATTTTTATCCTGGTCAAAATATCTAACAAAATTTTGTCCCTCTATCTCAAAGCCGCCGAATTATCTTCTGTCTGCTAGGTTTGATATAAGGATGATCCAATTCGAGGTTCATTACTACCTGATCTGTCAAAAAAGTACCTCTACTAGGATCACTCGTTATATAAGTAAGTAGAAAGCCTTCCACCTATGTACCTAAACTATATACTTATATATTTTCATATGAGACCAAAACACAAAAAAAATTAACAGTTATTCTAATAAAATAGAGTTCTAAAATGGGCGCAGTAAAGTTTAAGAAAGTCTAAATTTGACAAAAGTAAACCATCGTTTCGCCTATTTACCAAATGCCATACAAACGCCTACAACATACTTTTTTCTAAACCACAGACTAAAAGACATCACAGCGTCTAAGAAAAGACAAAAAAACATTAGAATCCAAAATCAAAAACTGAAAACTTTAAACCAAAACCAAATTGCGCTACAAATGATAGGCTTCTGCAAAACCTTTGCCGCAACGCGCTAAGCAATGAATTACAATCAAAGTTTAACTTATTGCCAAGCCCTCGAACAACACCAAAAACAAAACAATCCAGTATCAAACTAAGCTGAAAACAACTGAGCTTGATCCTGCACATATTGGCAAAGCAACAGCCAGAGATCAGCGAGGTCTCGCGTGGTTAACAAAAAAAAAGAAACACAAAAAAATACAAAAAAAAAGAAAAACAAATACCTACAAAACCAATAACACAGCGTAAACAACACAGGCAAAGGCAAATAATTTATGATGGAAATAAGTACATCGAAAAAAATTAAGAGCCTGAAAGGCAAGCGTGTAGTAAATAGAAGAAAATTTCACGAAAAAACAACAAAATTAAAAAAAATAAATTTGTATGCACATTACATGCACACACATACGGCTTGGCAAGCAATTAACTGAAAAAAGCGACATGTAAAAAATCAAAATAACGAAACCTTTGCCTTTAGAGATAGATAAATTGTAAACAAGCAGCAGAAATGGAGAAGCCAACCAAAACAAATCTCACAGCTAAAGGTCTCCACATGTGTGTGCACATACAAACGCATATAGATACATTTATACATATATATATATTTATACATTTATACATATCTATATATGTATACATATATGTACATATATGAAAAGGTATACAAAGGTGCACCCTGCAGGGAAATCGAACACTGCAGCACTTTCTACGCGGTCAGGCAGCGGGGCTTGAGCGCGAAGTTGCGACAAATAGTTCAACATAACGAAATTCATAGCAGTTCAATGTACGAGCAAGTCGCGCCCACGCAGCTGGCAAACGGCATGCAAATCAACCAGAGACTAGACTTAATGGAAGCACAAGCTCTAGAAGAAGCAAGAAACAAGACTTAGTTGAAGCAAAATCTCAACTTTAACACAATTTTGATGCCAGAATTTTGCTTTGAGCTCTGGTAAACTGTTTGAGTTCTGGTTATATTCATTACGATTATATAGATATGAAGAACCTATCAATCTACCCGAACAATATTACAAGAGCCACCACGCTGCATTGCTGGCTTGAATAGTTTCCTACAATTCCTAGATCAGTAATTAAATGAAAATTTGTCTTATAGCAAAAGGTGCAGATATATAAAAGCTAAAGCGGCTTCTTTGCTGAAACTTCAGACACAGTTGAGCTTCCATATTCAATACCTACTCCTGTATCCGCGTCGAATACCTCGGGCAACGTCAGCAACTCAGATCTGAGGTGCAGATGTATACGAGCCAAAGCGGCTTCTTTGCCCAAACTTCATTAACTTTAACCTAGTGTGATATGTGGTAGTTACTCTGGGTATCCAGCCACAGTTGAGCTACATACTCAATACCTGCTTCTGCGTCCGCGCCGAATACCGTGAACATCTCTGAGTGAAATGCGGTTTTGGATACTACGTCACTGTTGGCAGCTATCAATTTGAAAAAGTTAGGGACTTTGTACATACTTATATCTCGGAACTATCATAAACTACACCAATAATTTAAGCCGGGAGATTAAGCGTAGAGTAACTTCTGGCAACAGAGGTAACTTTGGGATGGTGTGGGGATTGGTAGGCAATTGAAAAGCTGATCCCTCACTCGACAAATATTACGATTACAAGTCTCTCATCATCACTTTCGCTTGGAACATACGAGAGTACAGTTCTTCGCAATATCTTTAGAGACGTCCGTATCAAAGAAGATGGAACCGCGAACTGTACTCACATGAGATTTACGGCGATATGGTAATAGTTCACCGCATAAAAGTTTAATGAATACGCTGGTTAGGCCATGTCGTTCACATGAAATATGTTGCTTCAGCGAAAAGCCTCTTCAACTCGAAATCTATGAGTGGACAATGAAAGCACGGATGCCCACACACTCAATGAAGAACCAAAAGAGACCCATCTGCACTTGGGATGTAAAATTGGCGTTGACTCGCAAAACAAAGAGGCAAAGCTTCATGTTCTCGACCCAGACCGATCGACGGTTGAAGCGCCAAAGAAAAAGCAGAAGAAGCAGACGCGCAAATAACTTCAGAACTGAACTTTGGAGAGTGAAAAGATGTATGCTGGATAGAAAAAATAATAAAAAACGAATTGAAGGAAACTTATCGGACGTTGTTAAAGTTGTATGGTGGAGTGGTAGTTGGAAACATACTTTGCAAGACTGAGTTTGACACAACTCGGCAGTTTTAGCGTCGGCGAACCATAGACATAAGCGAAACATAGCCGGAAATGACATTACTCAGACTCAAAGCGCTTACTTAATTCATGAGTGTCTTATGATCAATTATATAAGAGTTTGGAGTACTACAATGGACCAGGGCTCTAATAGAGACTCTTGACCTAACCATACTTAATCTAACCTAACCTAGATTTATCAACATAAACTAACCCTTTTTTTCGATCAGACCCATATATTGAGCCGATATTGCACTTTCGGCGAACCAAAGACATAAACGCGACATAGCCGGAAATGACATTAGCCATCCGTTTCAACAAATTTGTGACCGACTCAAAGTGCTTCCTCGATTTCTGAGTGTCTTACGAGCAATTATATAGGAGTTTGGAGTACTACAATGGACCGGGGTTCTAATAGAGACCAAGTGAGATCCTAGATCCCTGAAAGACCTTGTAACCCTAACCACACTTAACCTAACCTAACTTCGACCATTTTTTCAATCAAAGCTATATACTGCGCCGACGTTGATGATGTGATACAGATAAAAACCGCTGGAGAACTACATAAGTTCTACGCTTTTTGTCAACCTTCATCGTACAAGTTCAGGCAAGCTAAAATAGTAACGGTTGGAAGCTGGCACGTTTTCACTGCAGGGTACCTACATCACTATTATTGTGATTTGTATGCTGAAACCGCTTACCGAAATACGGGCAACATGAAGAAACCACAGCCTAAAATGACAACAAAAAGCACAAGCACACAAACAACGAACAAAGCTGTAGAAAAAAACAACGAAAACAGTGGGAAAAGCAAGCAAAAACAACCGACATTGTGTCACAACAGACATAGATACATACATACAGACATATTTACATACATACATACACATCCAAATACATATATGGATAAGCGTGCCCATGAAACAAAGCCAAAGCCAAAAAGCGCACCAAACAAACACAACAACCCAACGATCCACAGCGATCCATGGCGATCGTCGCCAGCGCCCCTCCCCAGCGGCCGCTCACCCAACACGCGCAACAAAGAACGACAACAACAAAAAAGAAAGAAAGCAAGCAAGACACTCAAGTCACAAAAGCGCAGCAAGCGGACGGGACTAGCTCGTCACAGCTTTGGGGATCGCACGGGCAATCAAGACACACACACAAACACACTTATACAAACATGAAGTCATACAAAAGTAGTTTTGCTGCTGCTGTCGCTGTGCCGCTGCTGCCGAGGAAGGGCTCGAGGGTACAACCGTGGCCGGGCCAAACAATTTTGTACGAAAAATCAAAACAAATAACCAGAGAATGAGAGAAACGACGCTTAATAAAAGCAAATCAAGAAAGGTAAAGTGGCACAAATCAACCAAAAAACTACAGCAAAAACAACAAAAAACCTCAAAAAAGTAGAGAAAAACACACGAACTAACAACACAAGTAGCAATCAAAGAAACCACAGCCGGGCTAAGGCAAAGAATTAAAATGTACGAGTATGCATGTATAATAACAACAATAAAAATAGGCTATAATGGCAGATAGAAGAACGTGATGAAAAAATTATAAGAGCTGCACACAAAACTAAAAAACAAAAAAAAAAATGGGAAAGAATAAATAAATAAAAAGATCAAGTAAGCAAGAAACACAAAAACAACAAACAAATAGGTTGATTTGATGTGTTTGCTTGTACAACGTATGCTTGCATGTGTGTGCGTGTGCTTGTTGGTGTACATAGAAAGCGGGTTTTGTGCGGCCGCGACTTGGAACCGCGGCAAGTAGGCGGGTAACACCGGTAGCTGGGGCACAATACGACAGTAAAAGCAGCAAAGTACAACAACAACAGTAAAAACAGCAACAACAACAAGGAATGAAAAAAACAATAAGCAACGCACAACAACAGCACTAATAAACTAGTGGCTGCGCGATCGCTTGTCGATTATGTTGATGAAGCACTGCTTTTCGTCTTGCTAGTTGGTACCTAATGATATTCTAACACACACACACACACATATGTATATACTTATATAGTGGATAGTTACAACCACGCACACCTTTACACACAACAAGTAAATGGTGATGTGTAGCGGGCGCAGAGTACTCTCTAATTTGTATGCTAGCGATGTTTCATATTTGCGCTCTCATACATATTTATGGAGACCTTTAATGGCATCGTATAATTTTTCTAACGTACAAATTTTGTGTTTTTTGCTGTTTTTTGGTTTATTTGTAGTTTTTAGAAAAAATTGTTAGTGTTTTGGAAACTAAATGTAAAAGTAGTAGTAGGTACTAATGTTGGTACATACATACATACACACATACATACATATGTATTTAAAAGTATAGAGCACCTTTAGGGGAAGCAGGATTCAGATATCAGTTCTACACTTCTACAAACATAGTATGCATGAACATATTTACATACTTAAATTGCTTGCTGCCACAGCAAAATGTTGGGTTTCTTTATGAAAAAACACCAAAAAACGTTAACTTCGGTTGCACCGACTATTTAATAATAATAGTTTTTATGGCAGCTATACATATATGTACTATCGTAGTCCGATCTACACAATTTTTTCGGTGGTTGCACTATTGATTAGGATCATAATGCATACCAAATTTGGTATATCTCTTCAAATAAAAAAGTTTTCTATACAAGAACTTTATTTTGATCGCTAAGGTTGTGTTACAGCTATATGTAATTGTGGTCCGATCTAACAAATTTCTACAGATATTGTAGGGTTGCCTTGTAAAATAATATATGCAAAATTTCGTGCAGATATCTTGTCAAATAAAAAAGTTTTCCATATAGGGATTCGAGTTTGATTGTACAGTTTGTATGGCAGCTATATGCTATAGTGATCAGATCTAAACAATTTCTTCGGATGTTGTAGCTTTGCAATGGATAAAAATCTGTGCAAAATTTTTTATAGATATCATGTCAAATAAAAAAGTTTTCTGTACAAAAACTTGATTTCGATCGTTCAGTTTGTATGGTAGCTATATGGAATAATTGTCCGATCTAGAAACTTTCTCCAGATATTGTAGCTTGGTTTTGAGAAATAATGTGTGAGAAGTTTCGTGAAGATACCTCAACAAATAAACAAGTTTTCTTTACAAAAACTAACTTTCGATCATTTAGTTTGTATGACAGCTATATGCTGTGGTACTCCTATAACGGTGGTACCAACAGAGAAGCAGTTTCTTAAGGAGTAAAGCACTTGCGCAAAATTTCAAATCAATATCTCAAAAATTGAGGGAATCGTTTTGAGTCTACGACGTTTCCTTTTGGGTGGTAGAAACGTCGTATGTAGTATATTAAATTGCCCGCTTGAAGGTATAAAAAATTAAGCGATATTTTCTTACAGATATTTCTTGACATTTCCTTTTGATTATTGATAATTGCTTTAGATACAAGGCATTCAAGGAACTTTAATCGATCGTATTAACACTAATAAGCACGCTACATATAGTACATACATATATTCCCTTATACATATATTGGAAATGAAGTAATCCCGTACTCCAACCTCGACGAAATATTTTGTCTATGAAGCTGTGTGCAAAGTTGAAGTGGTAGCGGCCTATAAAAAAAGATTTGCAGAGCTAAAACTAAAATTCAACAAAATAAACCGGTTAAACGTTAAGGAATCAGCCCTGAAATCATTAATAAAGCTCAACAAAGTGTTATTTTCTAATCGTTTTCTACTGTTATCGGTCATTTGTGGCTTGTTTCAACTTATCTTTAGCTAATTCCAAACAGTTTCCCAATAAACTTGCACGTAAACTGTCGTTGTATGTATGTATAGTCCGCTAATTTTTTGATTTTCATTTTTTTTTCAACTTTTCGGAATAAAGTCTATATATTTTTTCTACTTTGCTTTTACCTTTCCGTATGAAAGTCTATTTTGCGCCGACAGCAGCCGAAAATAGAAAAGTTATATCTTCAGTGCAGAGGAACCGCCAAGATTTGGTAGAAAAACAATTAAAGTTGAAATATAAAATCATATACACAAATATACATATATGTATATGTATATCGACATACATACATATGTATAGTATATAAAGTACATGAGCTGATGAAACATGAATGAGCTGAATTGTACAGCAGAGAAATTTGGTTACACAGAGTAATTAAGAAATGTTTTAAGAGCGAGACTGTTGCTTAAATTGAGTAGCAAAAAAAGAAGAGAAATTCTTATAAACTGAGTGTTCCAAATATAAGAGCAAATCACATAAATTGAGTGAACCATGAAAAGAGTAAATCACAAACACTGAGCATATAACAAATTTCTGCAGCGAAGAGCATAAGCTACATATAAAAACCATGCTCAACTGATCGTTTGCTACACAGAAAAAACACACTCAAACGATCGTTTGCTACACATAAAAAACACACTCAAACGATTGTTTGCTAGTTCTTAGCAGAGAATAGCTAATTTACTTCATGTGCTCTGTTTTTGCAGACCTCTCTTTGATCATAAATGCATTTTAGTTTTGGAAAATAAGAAGCAGCTGATCGGCTCAGCTGTTATTACTGCTTTGTAACCACAAAGAGTAACATGCTGCAACAATCAAAATTGCTCAATTGAACACGTTGTTTTAAACTCGAATATCTTTAATGCAAGTTGAGTTAATTGCTCCTGAAAATTTAAAGAGCAGCAGCTGATCGTAATCAGAAAACTGTTTTCATTTGCATAGTTTGAGATAAAAATTAAAATGATTTAAGATTTTGATGTTATCGAGGCTAATTTGAAGGAGTTTAAAATGCTTTTCATAAAATGCGATCAATAGAGTAGAGAATTAGAGCTAAGTTTTCCTAACATTTGCAATAATTTCTATAAATTTTATACTACCCAATTGAATCTATAATATTTTGTCATTAATATATGCATGAAAGTATATTAATGATAAAACTTTAATGAACTAGTTTTAAAGTTAAAACAATTATCTTGTAAATATATCATAAGTATACAGCTACAACCTATCCTATGCACCTCATATGGTACATAAGTTAGGTATAACAGCCGATTTACGATTACATAGAAAAGCGATCAGTTGTGAGGCTCTTCTATGAGGAAGAGTTTTATATAATAGAAGAGTACTGAATAGCAAATCAGTAGAGCAAAATGCTGTACTAGAACAGTGGCGCTTCCCAAATATAGCCACTCTTGTGCCAAAAGTTCTATCCAATGAAGAGTGCTGATTAACAGATCTTCCGAGCAACACTCTCGCATAGCTCTATGACTAAGAGCGTGGAACGTGATCACTTACTCTTTGAGTGCTTGAAAATTGAGTAACAATTCGAGTAGTTTCAACGCACTGAGTGATTTTGTAGAAATGAGTTGATGCAGTTGAGGAAAAGAGAGATGTAACACACTCAGCTGATCAGCATAGTTTGCTTTTTGTTTGAAATTTTATATACATACATATTTATGTAGGTATTAGTAAATGTAATTTAGTTATCTGTGTATAAGAAAACAGCGAGATAAGTTGTACATACCTGGAAGAAGAATGAAGAGATATATGTAGTTAATAGTGGACTGAATATGATGAGGTACTTCTATAAAATACAATTTTTTCTTGTGAATATGATGATATACATACTTCCATAAAATTTATATTTTTTTTAGCATTGAATAAATAGTTTTTTTAAGTGTAAGTGAAAGGATTTTGAGTGCATAAGAGCATAAAAATGCTTTAAATAGGAAAATAAGGTAGTACTTCTAAAATAAATGCTAAAGTAGTTATAAGGAACTAAATTAAATGTGGAATTTATATGTCGATTAAGTCTTAATTTCAATGGCTGTATGAGGCAACATTCATTTATGTAGAAGAAATTTGGAGCTACTAATATATATTTTTAGACTTCAACCAGTTTTTATTAACATAGAGACTCGCGGGATTCAATAAAAAGTATCAATATTAAAAAATTTTAAATTTTTTTCTCATTTTTTCACTGATGAAAATATTACAACAGTGAAAGATACGTTGCTTGAAATCATCAGGCAAGAGTTAAAGAGATGTTAAGAGTGCTCGAGATCTCTCGCAAGTCCGTTGGAATGGTTTTAGTAGATATTTTGGGTGTGAGACGCGCTCTTGCACGACTCGTGCCTATAACGCTGAATGCACCATCGCATTGAGCCACGATTGTGACCGTTTTTAAAGCCAAAAACGCAATGTATACCATCGAGCAACCACCGCATTCACCAGCTTTGTCTCGATGCTATTTTTTCTTATCCCCCAAACTGAAATTGCTGGTCCGTGGAGCTCGTTTTCAGTCGATCGGGGAGATTAAACAAAATTCACTGAAAGGGCTGAAGTCCATCCCAAAAAATGTTTATGAAAAGTCTTTCGATGACTGGAAAAAAATATCACTTCAACAAATTTTTTTAAAGCCTTTAACACTAGATAAAAGCCACACATTTACTAAATTTCTACGCTTCAAAATTAGGTGCTATTTTCGAAGTGAAAGTGCCTTCGCAGAAAAATTATTTTAATAGTATTTTCGTGCTAATGACAATTTCAATAAATTTCACACAATTTCCCGTTAATTACTATTTTGCAACAAAGTGACGTGAGAGAAAAAGGTTGGCGCAGCATGTGGCACATTTGTCAGTATGTATGATGACAGTTTATATGATGCACATACATACATATGTATGCACATAAGTATATGCAGTGCTTTGTGCAGTAAAATTGAAAGATTTACAATAAATTCGAGGCAATAAATTATTATATATGTATGTGAATGTGTGAGCACTTCAAAGAAAATTCGTCTACTAATTGGTTTTGACAGTATGTAGAAGAAAGCACTAAATAATGGCAAAATGCTAGGAAAGCGTAGAGTTCAGGACCAGCGGTTGATGAAGGTTAAATGTGCAGCTTTGACAGATATTTAGGCTAAAAAGCGCGTTTTCTACAGGCATTTGCTTTTTTTTTATTAGTCATTATCGGAAACGGAGATACACTGCACTGCAGCGCTGTTATTTATGCAATCAACAGGGTATATTAAGGTTGACAGCGTTACGTTGAAGAAGCAAAGTTCGGATTAAAATCAAGTACTTGTATGAGAAATATTTTTATTTGAAGAGATATCAACACTAGATTTAACATAAATTCTGATTCAGGGTAAATCTATCATATATGAAAAAATTTACTAGACCACATGACTATATCTTATAGCTGTCATACAAACTGAACCGTCAATATTAAGTGCTTGTATGAAAAACTTTTTTAATTGACGAGATATCTCCGCAAAATTTTATATAGATAATTATACAAGATTATGATATATTCTGCGTGTATATTGCTTTGATCGGACTACTATAACATATAGCTGTCGTACAAAATGCAGGATAACAAACAAGTTTTTGTTAGGAAAACTTTTTTGTTTTACAAGATATCTTTATAAGATTCGACTTAACTTACTGTCACAGACAGAGCTATAACATTTCAAAAAATTTTTGAGATCGGTTGACGATAGCATATAGCTGTCATACAAACTGCACCAGCAAAATTGAGTTCTTGTAGGCACAACTTTTTTATTTGAAGAAATATATTGAAGAAATTTATCCCAACTTATGTTCCAAGGCAACGCTACAATATCTGAAGAAAATTTCCAGATCCGACCACTAAATCATATAGCTGCCATACAAACTGAACGATCGAAATCAAGTGCTTGCATGGATGGCTTTTTTATTTGACAAGATATCTTCATAAAATTTTTCGTGAATTATTTTTTAAGACAACGATACTATATACCAAGGAATAGTTCAGATCGGACAACTATAGCATATAGCTGCCATACAAACTGAACGATCGAAATCAAGTCCATATATGGAAAAGTCTTTTATTTGACAAGATATCTTCACGAAATTTGGCGTGAATTATTGCCCAAAACTATTCTTTAATATATGAATAAATTTTTCAGATCGGACAACTATATCATGTAGCTGCCATACAAACTTAACCATCAAAATGAAGTTCTTGTATGAAAGACTTTTTTATTTGATTAAATAACTTCTCTAAATTTGGCATACATTATTTTCCAAGACAGTTGTGTAATCTCCCAAGAAATTGTTCAGATCGAATAACTATAGCATATAGCTGCCATACAAACTTAACCATCAAAATTGAGTGCTTATATGTAAAATTTTGTATTTGTCAACTGTATGCTACCTGCGGTGCAGGCGAAGTTAGCAATTTTTCTTGTTGTAATTAGATTTTCCAAGAAATCATTATTTTTAGCTTTTCCCATTCACAGAAGCGCTTGCCGCAGCGGCATATGTAACAGTAAAAATTAGATTTATTTCAGCGCTTTAAATGCGGTACACAGCAATCAACCTTGAACTATTGTACAACATGAAAAACCGCAAAGCAACTTTGTAGTAATGCCAATAATGCAAC
The DNA here is from genome assembly GCF_016617805.1 of Bactrocera tryoni. Taxonomy (NCBI): domain Eukaryota; kingdom Metazoa; phylum Arthropoda; class Insecta; order Diptera; family Tephritidae; genus Bactrocera; species Bactrocera tryoni. Next base: position 75,461,177 of record NC_052503.1, read on the forward strand.
AACAGCAACAATGATAGCAGCAACAATAGCACCTAGCACATAGTGTGAGTAAAGTGCAGCGCCTATATTATATTTATATTGAAATAATAAGTAATTTGCAGGTCTACAACAATAATAGCAAACAGCTAGCACTGACAAAGCCAACATGGCTAGAATATTACAACATGTAATGCATTATTTATAACATAAAATTAAACGCTAATTAAAGAATAACATGAAACCCCAAGCCAAGCAAGAGTTGCGCCAACAGCAGAGCCTGCATGCAGCCACACACGCACACAGCCCAACATGCACCTACATGCATACATATGTATATATTTGTGAGTGCATGCATATACAATGCGCTATTATGGGCTATGCGCTCACCTGAAAACCTGCATGTCCAAATGACCGACAGACGCAATCAACGCACACACTCACTCACTAAAACACATATGTACATACATATGTATGTACACTATATATGCATGTGTTGAGGCGAATCGCATGCACTTGTCAGTTTATTGGTGAAAACAAACAGTACCTCTATGCTTGGCACTTAATAATATGCATTTATACTCGCATTCACACACACCTGCATACATATGACCACGCTAGCTTGCTTACCCATTCGCATGCTTTGGCAATGTTGGCAAAATAAAAACAATGCGCAGAAAAAAAATAAATTCACACACATCAGAATTGGCAAGTCAGAACGATTAATGTTATGTTATGCAGCACAATTTGCTTGAACCAGCCAAGAAATGTTAGTAGTGACATTGACGAGACTCTAGGATATTTGAAGCAATAAGCGCGGAAGCGACTGCTCAGACTCTTAGGAGCAAAAGTCAACCGGTGGCTTCAAATGAGTAAGCTGCAAAAATCGTTACTCTCCGAAATAAGTCTCACTGTGATCCTAAATTCTCCGAAAAAAATGTCCTACAGGAGTTAGTGTGCCGAAAAGAGGTTGTTAATGGGTTAGGTGTAGATCGGGACATTACTACATGCTATAATGATGCGATCTGCATATTTTGTTTAACAGTTATCCAATTGCCTTGGATAATAAACCATGCCAAATTTCGTGAAAATATTTTGTCGACTAAAAAGTTTTCCTTATAGGCACTTAATTATGATCGTTGATTTTATTGACAGCTATATGCTATAGTGGCTCGATCATAACAATTTTTTCGCAGATTGCAGATATGCCTCTGATATTAATTTATGCAAAATGTGATGAAGATATCTCATAAAATAAAAGAGTTTTTGGTACAAAGGCTTGAGTTTGATCGGCCAGTTTGTATGGCAGCTATATGCTATAGTGGTTCGATCGGAACAATTTCTTCTCAGATTGAAGCGCTTCATTCTAGAAAATTTCTCGCCGAATTTCGTGAAGATATCTTGTCAAATGTAAAAGTTTTCCATACAGGGACTTGAGTTTGATCGGTTAGTTTGTATGGTAGCTATAAGATATAATGGTCAGATCTGCAAAATTTCTTCGGATATTTTAGAGATGCCTTAAGCAATAATGTCTGCTAAAATTCATTAAGATACCTCAACACATAAAGCATTTTATAGAAGGACTTCATTTAGATCGTGCAGTTTGTATTGCAGTTACATGCTAAAGTGGGCCGATATTGGTGTTTCCGACAATTCAAAAGTCTCTTGATGATAGAAGAACGTGTGTTAAATTTCTGATCGATATCTCAAAAACTGAGGGACTAAATCGCGTATTTGAAAACGGACGAACAGACGGGAATGCCAGCTCGTCACGCGGATCTTCTTCCCTCTGAATGTGAAAAACTTCGTGGCTTCTGGAAACAAGAATTAATAATATGATGGCTCTTTGTGTTGATCTAGTTCCAACCGAGGCTTCTTGCGCTGACCAATACTACTCCTCGGAGATTCGTCTAAAATCAATCGAACAGCAAATAGTTGTTTTCCTACAGATCATATATTAATAAATATATAATTCAGAAAAAACTGCTTCTAGATTTTCGAGAAAAAATCTACATTGGATAATATTCACCCGAATAAATCACGTCCCGCACGCAGTGAAAAAAAAAAAGTGTACACGAAGACCATGGAGAGTCGATTCACAGCCGTTCACAGCAACTCGGACTGACGTATGGAACGATTTGGCGCATTTTACGTCGAGACCTTAAATTGAAAGCGAATAAAACACAGCTTTTTTCAAGAACTGAAATCGCTTGATCATCCCAAGCGACATCGCTTCACTCTACGGGCTCTTGAAAAGTTCAAAGAAGATGCGACATTTTTGAGCCAAATTTTGTTCATCCATGAGCCTCATTTCTGGCTCTATGGGTATGTAAAGACGCAAAATTGTATCTTTGTTACGAAGAGCAATCTGGAGAGATTCAAGACCTGCCATTTCATCCACAGAAAACAACGGTTTGGTGTGGTTTGTGGGTTGGTGGAATCATCGGTCCATATTTCTTCAAAAATTATGGTTTCAACAAGTAGTCGCTACTTCTAACACATCTCAACAATCATTTGATTTATTGAGAGAACAATTCGGTGAACAGATAATTTCAGGTTTTGGGTCGGTCTTAGACTTATTTCTGTGAGGATATGTAAAGTCTAAAATCTATGCGGACAATTACGTTTCGATTCAAGCCTTAGGGCAAAACATCAAGCGCGTCATTCGCCAGTTACCAGCGGAAATGCTTGAATCATCGAAAATTCGACTTAACGGATGGACCATCTAAGACGTAGCCACGGCCAACATAGTTTCTGTGTTTTTTTCTTTAAAAAAGTAGGCAAATGTAGTGGATTACAAACATTTTCCGTGCGGCTTAAACGACTGCGATTTAAGGGAAACGTAAGTGAGTGGCGATGAAATCATCACCATTTGCAGGTTCATAATATATGTAAGAAAAAAGTAAATAAAAGAATAAAAAATGAATTAAGAGTAGCAACAACAGCAACAAGATGAATAACTGAGGCTTTTGTGAACGGTATATGTAATCAAGCAGCAATTGTTTGCATGCATGCGCCAGACTTACGAGAATACATACATATATCTCTATGTGCTTAATTTCAAATGTAGAATAGAGTTGGCGTACTAGCGGCAGCGGCGAAGTCCCAGCGCGCGGCTAGGAACGCCGTCGACTTGGCTGAGACTATAACCATACAGCCAAGTACAAGCAGGCCAGACATGCTGACGGCAAACAGCACGCAGCGCGCCGCAATTGCTAGGAGGCGCGGGTGTTGACGCGGTGAGGCGGCGGTTAAGCTGACAAGCTGACGGGCTGACTAAGAGTTACCGAGCGCTGTACACGGACGAGTGAGGTGTGCAAAGAACGAATGTGCGGTGAAGTTAAGGCGGTAGCATGCGGGAAGCAGTAAGGTGTTAGTATGTATATACTATGTATGTGTGTGTGTGTGTTTTAAGCAGTATAATTAACTTCAAGTAAGCGAAAATGATTGTGGAGCGCCAAAGCGCTAGCTGGCTTGTCTCCGTTGTATGCTTGCTATTGTTGTTTATTGCTGCTGCTATTGCGGTTGTTGTTGTTGTTGTGCCTGCTATTATCGTTTTAAGCTATGTATGTGGCGGGTTAAATGTATCAATCGATTCGTTTCGAAGGCGGTGAATAATCACCGCGTTAGTTATAATACACGTAAGCCGCTTTATATACCCACACACACACATGCACACATGCGGACATATGTGAGTAGGTGCTCAATAGAACGCGCGATCACTCAACCAGCACGCCCCGTCCGTCCCCACTGCACCACCGACACCACCATCGTCGCTCTCGACCAATTCAATCGGTTTAGCTTGATTGATCGTGCCAAACGGTGAGTTAACAAACAAATAAATTAACGAATCAACATAAAATGAGCTGGTGAAGGTACGCGCGGACGGACAGTCCGCCGGACAAGCGAACAGCGGCCAAGCGTATTCAGCGCTGGACTGAGCTGACAGACAGACGGGCAGACATGCCGTCAAGCGACACAGCAACGGCGTACAAGAGCGCGCAACTATACAACTAAAGAATGGCACAGTAAGAACGAACAGCAGCAACAACAACCAACAACTAGCCCAGCACAGCCATGATAGATCGTATGATTGATGATTACTCATCGTTTTGGTAAAAACAAAAAAAAAAGTTCTTGTTTATTGTTGTTCTGATTACTTTTCGAAGGTTGCGCTGCGTCCATTATCGCAACTCGATTACTTACATAACTAAGCGTGTATGTATGTATGTGTGTGCTTTCGTGTTTTTTTTTTTTTTGAAGTGCTGAAGGCTCATTTTACACAACTTCAAAGTGCTTTGTTTTCTTGTGCCCATTGTTATTGTTGTTGTTCACTTGTTTTCATTAGACTTCAGTTTTAATGCTTTTTAAGTAAATCGACCGCGATGAGTTGGAGAATCATGCATTGGCCGTGTGATAACTTGAAATAATATGCCTTCGCAGATATGATTGCATGCTTATGGCAGTGAGGTAATGCTTGGTACAGTTAAAAACTTAAAAAAATTATTATAGAAATGTTTGAGTTTTGGCGTTGTTGCATTTTGCAAGTGACTCTTCTATAAGGGACTTTGTTCTTGTTTGTATAATATGTTACCATTTTAATAACTGATTATTCTCACATCAGTTTTACATTCTTATCGGCATCATTTCTGAATAAATATCGACCGAAAATTCCAACGACCCACTAAACACACCAAACCATTGTTGTTTTTTTGAATAAATGATAGCTCTTGAATCTCTTTAGGTTACTCTTCGCCCCTAATGCGACAATTTTGTTTGTTCATATACCCATTGAGCCAGAACTGGAGCTCATCGCAGAACAAAATTTGGCTCGAAAACGTCGGATCTTTTTAGAACTTTTCAAAAGCCCATAGAGCGAAGCGATGTCGCGTGGGAAGGTTGAGTTTTGACAAAAGCTGTATTTTGTACGCTTTCCATTTAAGATGTCGACCTAAAATGGTCCACGTCGCTCCATACGTCAGTCCAAGTTGCTGCGAATGGCGCCGAATCGACTCTCCACGGTCTTCCTGTACACACTCTGCTACGGCTGCTGTGTCTTCTTCACTGCGTCCTGGACGGGATCTATTCAGTCGAGTATTATCCAATAATGAATGCTGGGTTTCAAGATGGATGATTGTGTTGCGAATGGTACACTCAGTAGGCCAATTATGTTGACCATAAGTTGAGCGAAGCGCCTATAATACACATAACGTGGATTTTTGTAATAAAATTGGAAACGTTGTTTAGGTGTAAGTCTTTCCATGTTGAAATCTCAAACAATACTGAACAAAAATAACACGACAGAATCGCCTTCTCTTTCCTTTTGAATGCGCAGTTACCGCCCAGGAAAGACAAGCCAAACAGCAGAAGCCTGGCGGCTGGATATGTAAGGTGGAGGTGGAAGCGGAATCATCAGCACCAACAGAGTAACCTCTAATAGATTCATGATAGAGTCGGGAATCTGAGGAAACGCTAAAAACCCCCGGGTTGAAAGCGGGCGATAGCAACTAGGAAGTTAAAGATGGACCACCGTATGGCACCGTGGATGGTAGGTGAGTGAGATTGAGTGAGTATCAATCTATAGTCAAACGACAGACAGGCCGCATAAAAGGTAGTGCTCCCTCGACAGGAAGCCTCGCACGGGAGCAGCACCAACATTCAGTGAAATTGCTTAACGGGATGACTCAATGGAACTGTGGGGTCGTAGCAGGTAATATATAGCTACCTGCCACGAGCAGTTGAAGCGGGTCGCGGCTGCTATAACCGCGGTTTACATTAATGTGGTCAAGAGAAATCCCTGGTCACCTTCAAGATGTGGAACTGCGGGCTGTCACCACGGTATTCACAAGTTGGTGAAGTGTGCTGACGAACGGTGGGCTTCCCTGTATAAGAAAGTGGTAGCTGGGGTTGGATAGTTCTGGAAGTTAGCTATACTTGAGACTTGTGCTCAACGTGGCTACTGTAATATCAGATATTTGAGAGGTTGCTTCATTGGATCTTTAAGACCGTTGCTATGGTGAATGTCCAACAGCATTCAGCAACGAAGAGAGAGTAGGAAATTGACGCCCAAACGGGCGTGGAAGTAGACACGTTGAACTACCTCTAAACATTGAGGTTCTCCCAGCGGTCAGAGGCAACTAATATCCAATATGCACTATGTCTGTTATTTGGCTTGCGTCGAAATTTCAGCATAGTTTTGACAGAAATAGTGCTATAATACGCAACTTGAACTGATATCGTAGACGTTTAATGAGATTTCTTCTAATGAAAAGACATTAGAAGTTCAAGCGACAAAGGTCACTTGTCATTGAGTTTGATGGATGCTCAACTGGTAGTACCAAAAACGACTAGATCTGAACGGAGACTTCCAACTGGTACCACAGGGAGCAGTCAGCGCATAGAGTTCGCTCCAAACTGCTTATAAGCTTCGCAATTTTGGGGAGATTCTTGGTGGTTTTTTGTATAAAAAACAAAAATAATATGTAAAATTATGCAAATAGCACTGCTTTTGTTCTTAATTACTTGAGAATATGTATGTATGTGTTTTTGAAATAATATTGAAATTTATAACATACATATCATTAAATGTATTTGAAAATAATATTTTCTCTAATTGAAGGGTGTCTTGCTCGGAAACCATGCAGCTGTGTAAATATTTTCAAGCAATTTAATAAATCCATATACTATGTATGCATGTATGTAAATAAACATCATACGAGTGTAATATACACGCACACAAACACCTATAAAAACATAGCTGCATTAATAAACCGTTTTATATCGATGAGAAGGGCTTTTAAGTATGCCATAATGTTTACTTTGATATATGAAAAATTTTTAAAATAAAAATTATACATACAGACACAAAAACAGCGATATGTACATATAATATGTTTACGCTTGATTTTCTATTTGTTTATTCGAGTGGGTGTAAGCAATGGGGGATGTTTGCTCTGCACTTAAGACAACAACATATCAGTGTAAATATATGTAAATAATCTTGGGCTTATCAATAGGTACTTGTACTTAGTTAAAGGCTTAGCATGCGTGCCTGTAAATATGTTTTGTAAAGATAGTAATATTTACCAGGTTTTATGTATAAAAGGTGTGCGTTTTTATACTTATTAAATGCATTGCTTTTAACTATAAATAAATATGTGGAATGAATAGTTGTAGAGGATTACCATATGTAAATAGCAGGTACTCAATTGCATCTCAAGCTCTTCGCACTGACATTGTTGATAATATGTGGGGTCGCCTACATGGGATATGCCAATAGTTAGAGTAAGTATGCGAGGGTGATCTGCAGAATACATATGTATGTACTTATCGAAATATAGTTACATACATACATACATACTTATTTGTATGACAACATTTTATAAGCAGTTTTGAGGGACTGCGATAGCTTGAGACCTGTTTTACATCGAGTGAAAGGAGATGTTTTTGGGTATTGTATGTTATAGTTATAAAACATCTGAAGAAGTAAATCTGATGACCAGATATAGCTGACGAGAACCCATGCTCTAACTCACGATGCCCAGAACTTGTCATATCGATTCACATAATATGTATTATAACCTCTATATCCCACCGTTTCTAAACCTTTACGACATTCTATCGAATGTTATATTTTCTGTTACATATCCCTTTTAAGAACAGCAGGTACCACGAGGAGTGCCGTGCCACAGTGGAGATAACACAGGCTGCCTACCTAGCAACGTTACAATCGACCACAATACGTGCGGGATAGGATAGATACCGAGAGTTGGAGAGGGAAGCGAGACGCTTTTGCAGACAAAAAAAGATAGAGGCTGAAATGCGTGAGTACGAAGAGCTTAACAAAGTAGCCGACAGGGGTAAGGCTTAAAAATTCTACGAAAAGATACGGCGACTAACAGAAGGCTTCAAGACCGGAGCATACTGTTGGACCAGGAGATGGTGAATCCAATTCCCCAATCGTAGAGGATGTAGCAGACGTTCCATTGCCCGACCAAGAGCATACTCTTGAACCAGGAGATGATGAACCCAATGCCCCAATCGATGACGCAAAACTAACACACAGCTGTGTAAACTAATGTTGAGCACTATAAGCTCCGTCCGGATCGGAAAGGACCTCTCCGAGAAGCAGATGTCATCGATGTCATTGGCCATAACATTCGCTCTGCTTTCTTCATGTTGGATAAGTCAGCGTAGTAAATGGGTCTGGTAGAGAACGAGTCTATTCGTCTTTACTTGCCGTCCTCTTGGCTATAAAACCGGTTAGGGCTGCACATAAAAGTGTAATTTCGTAGTGTTTCAAGACCTGAGATGTTCCTACAGAGACTCTTACTTCAACTTACCACTGAAAGAGCTGAAGAGTCCGGACGAAGGGGTCAGCCCGTCTGCTTTTTCGTTTCGTTCTATTTCTATATGACGGTTTACCCAAATAATATTAACCAAATTACCTGCTGAAAGTCTGAGCAAAATCTAAAGCAGTCAAATTTTGTGCTGGCACTGTGGATAGACTTAATTGCCGCCTTCCAACCCACTAGTATATTTATGGACTTGCTGCTTAGAGCAGAATCCCTCCTTGTAGCTTCTGTTATGACAACAATTTCTATATTGAAGTAGTTTGGTTTGAAGATATCTTCAGCGTGAGGATTACTACAAAAGAAGAACTCCTCATGCTTGAGGATACCTCCTATGAATGGAATACTACGAAGGGTACTACATAAGAAGCTGGCTCCTCTTCCTAAGAATCAATCGGGTTGTCTCATACAATCCTCCTCCCTTTACCAGATGAGCTTTAGACTGAAGACGGAATTGTAAATTAAGGTACCTGCTGTGTCTGGATTACAACAGAAAAAGGGTGCTGCTTTCCCTAGAAGTCAATTGAGTTTCCTCATCTAATCTACTTCTTTTTCCAACATGACCTTTAGACTGAAGACTGAAGTGTAATTATTTTGTTTGAGGATACCACCTTCGTATGGATTACTACACAAGAAGCCCGCTCCTCTCTGTAGAAACCAGTCGGGTTGCCTCATCCAATACTCCTCCTGTTACAACATGGTTATGGGACCGGTTATGCTGGTGTGAAATAGTTTGATAGTTAATACCTTTTTATTAAACTTATTTTCAAATGGTTTCAAGGGAATCCAGCTGGTTCAGAGAATGCCATAATGATACTCATATTTTTAATTTTTTTTCATATAACGGATTATTTAACTCACATAACGGATTACTCCTTCAAAATCACTACAAAAAACTAACTGCTGAGTGAGTGGGGTTAACGCGAAAACTATTTTCAACACAATAAATGCATTTCAAGCTTCAAATTAGGCGAATAAACAGTTAGATTAAATTAAGCACAGTTATTAATTAAGCCAACTTTCAATTAAACAAATTTCGCAATAATAAACGAAAGCGCTCAATTAGAGAAGGCAGCTGGCAGCCAGCAGTGTCAACTCAACTCAGCCTTTGCTAACTGGAAATTTCTAAAGAGATTTTTGCATTTAATTAATTTTGCTGATTTTTCCACTTTTTTGTGATTTTTTTTTGCAATTTTTTTCCGATTTTATTTCTGATTTTTTTCTGATTGTGTTTGTGATTTTTTCATGTTTTCACCGTAATTGCGAGTGTCACCACAGAGTCGCTGCAGCAAATGGAAAATTTCCACATAAATTCGCAGCGGCAACAACAACAACGTAGCAAAAAATGGAATAAATGGAAAAAAATCTGCGCTGACGACTCAACGCTGAGGGAGAAATTATTGTTATTATTATTGTTGGTATTTTTTTTGTTGTGGCAAAAAGGTAAAAAAAAATAAAATCATAAAAATAAAATTAAACAAAGACAAGTTTACAACAAAGCGCACACTCACACACACACACACACAGAGCGAATAGCTGAATGCGGCAACTATAATTAGTTGCATGCATTTTATAGCCGCATCATCATGCCACCAGCCGTGCCACCGCTTTGCCAATTCAGGCGCTGCCATCATCAACGTCGTCGTGCCACATGCACCGGCGAGGTGAAAAGCCAATTTCAGCTGAAGCACGAGCACACACACTCATACACATGCATGCATGTACACACACATATACCGTTAAAGGGTGGCACATAGCAACAGCTGACAACTGCATGCGAAAGCGGCAACAAACAGTTGACAACGGCAGCGGCGGCTGCAGCAGGCGGCAGGCAGAAGTGGCAGCATTTATACTGCAGCGGCAACAATTAGTCGTCTTAATGACTTGACATGTATGGAGCGCGCTACGCTTGTTTTGCACAAATCTCTATTCTGCTTCGTCTTAGTCTTTTTCGGTTTACTACTTTTTTGTTGGCCACTCTTTATTTTTCTTTTTTTTTTGTTTTCTTTTGTACCTTCATGTGCTGAATACCGTTAGTTTGTATGGCATAGCGGCGGCAAGACAACGGTGCGTTCTGACTTGCCCCCGAAATGACATAGCAGTGGCAGGCAACAAGAGCAGCCACAACTCGGTGAGTGTGGGCTGCGCCACGGCGTTGGCAATGATGGTAATCCAAGCGCCGCGCTGCAGCATACAGCTCAACCGCTTCGATTCCGGCGACCCAACAGCTGGCTCAGTTCGGTCGGTGGGTAGTTTGGCGGATGGGTTGATTGGCCCAGATGACAAGCGCTAGATACTTTCGTGCAACACGTTTGTGTGTGTGTGCGGCACAGTGGACAACATTGGCACCAAAAGTATATATCTCCCAATGGTAGGCAACCCTATTCACAATTTAATCTAAAAGTCGGTTGTTATACAGACAGCTTCTAAGTGCAGCAATGCATGCAAATCGGTCCAAACCCGTAGTTTGTACTTTCGGCAACTCAGGATGTCGCCAAATCCGGTTGCCTGATTTTCTTAAAGAAGACCAAGAGTTTGGAAACAGACAGCAGGCCCCAAAGTTCGGACCCCTATTCAGAATTTGTTCTAGAAATCTGCTGCTATCTTATGCTAAGGACTAAGTGAGCCACTCAGTTCCAAAGCGCAAGTCGTGTTAGTGGTAATTCTGAACCGGTTGCCTGATTTTCCTAAAGACGGTCTGAGCAGATCTTTGGTAGATGAAGAGAGAGTGATCATTAATAAAATACATACAAACTTAATCAGCTGTATTAAGTGAGGCAATGCACGCAAATCAGTCCAAACCCGGTTTTCGCGGTTTCGGCAACTCAGCATGTCCCCAAATTTGCTTGTCTGCTTTTCTTAAAAAAGGCTAGAGAAGATCTTTGGTAGATGAAGAGAGAGGGATGCTTAGTAAAATGCGATCAAGTTGCAACACAGACTCTAGACGCCAATACTCGAACCCCCATTCGGAATTTATTCTAGAAATCTGCTGTTATTAGGCAGATATGTTATGGCAAAAACCAAGAAACGTTCTTTGGAAGATGAAGCTAACGACGATATAACGGTTAATAAAGGGTTTCAAGTTTCATATAGACTTTTAAGGAACCCGAGGTTTAGTTAAAGTAATGAATTTTTGGCCTATGGTTTTTTCCGTTCCTTAATAGAATTTGCAGATTACTATATATTGACATGAAGTTGTGGTGAGATACTCCTAATTCAGAATTTATTCTAGAAATCTACTATTATTAGACAGATATATTAGGCCAAGAACTAGGTAAGGCAATAAAACTAAAAACGGACTTTGTATCTGCGGTAATGCTGGAGGTTGTTGTAGTGGCAGAATTCTGTTGAGTTGTCAGACCCGACTGTCGTGGGAACGGTAATTCTGGAGGTCTTCATGTGCAGTTGCCTGACTTGATTATCTTGGTATCTGTACAAAAATTGTGGCACGTCAGCGCCACAGACTCCAGTGACTTATAAAGAACTGTAAGGTTTTCTATTTTAGACTTTTAAGAAACTCTGGCTCCGCACGAGAGTTATTTTGTCCACGGTGCGCCACAAACCCTATTGATTTATAAGAAAACGTAAGGTATTCTAATTTTGACTTTAAAGGAACTTGGCTCGGGATCTGATTTTGAACGCTTCGTCCATTTATGAGGATCTGGTGATTCACTTTTAGGAGTTAATGGAACAATTATATGTCCAAGTGAGATCCATCCATTTCTGGATAAACTTTACGATCTAATCTAACCTAGATATGACATAGCGGTTATAGCCTTTATAAAACCTAACATATTTCTAAAATAATGGTTAGAGTTGTTATAAGGTTTCAAAACGACTATATTAGCAATATGCGGTCTTAAGTTCAAATGCTTGATATTTATGCATTTATGTAGCACACATTTATTTATTTGAATTTTCTTCGAAAAGTAAGAGGCTTCCGAATTCCTCACTTACTAAAGTGAAAATTAGTTTCCAACCACTGTGACCGGAGTTGCTATTCTTTTTTCATGCCATTTGAATTTCCCATTTCGAGGTTTATCTCACCTTCATGCGGGCAACTGCCGACCTGGTCTCCTCCGCTCTTCACAAAACACCCACCCAACTATTCATACTTTTAGAAATGTGTGAGTTTCGGTATTTTTTCCTCGTTATTTCACTGTCGCTGTGTTATTGTTGTTGTGTGGCCTGCACCCATTTGTTTTCCAACATTTACTCCATGTCGTCGTCGTTGTAGTCTTTTTCTTGTACCCGTTGTTGCTGTTGTTTTCTGTTTTAGTTGCCATGTAGTTTTCATGGCTTTCCAATGAAATTAGAACGTTTCCCTCGGTCGCAGCGTTGCTTCGTCGTTTACTGCAATTGTTATTATTTGCTGGGTTGTTTTTTCGCCGCTCTTGTTGTTTTTATTGCCGAGTGTTTTGTAAAAGTTCAGTGAAATGAACCCAACGAATAAGTTAGCGACGGCGATAGGCGAATGGCGCACCACAGCCGAACACAAACAACAAACAACAAATGGCAATGGCAAACAAACAACAAGCGCAGCAACAACAACAATACGAGCAAATGTAACAGTAACAATTAAGCCATGATGCTGCTGGCTGACTGGCTGAATGGTAGTTGGGTAGTTGTTGTTGTTGTTGGCTGTAGGTGAAATGTGTGCCACACGAACATTTATTATACGCGTGCGTGGTACAGAAAGCCAGCGGGGTGTAGAGCAGGGTGAAGGCACTTAAAGTTGGCCGAGATCAGCTGAAGATCAGCGCTCATGGCAACAATGATCTCGTGCTTTGGCTTTGCCAACAACAACAACAATACAGCAACAAAAACTGGCATATATGGCTTGAAGGCGCAGCAGATTATAATCAATGCCGCCAAGAGCAGCTTGAGCCATGGCGAATAGGTTGAAGATGCAAAAAGAGACAAAGCGAAATAACAGCAGCAACAAAAACAAAACAACAACAAGCAGTGTGTAAGTAAAAGACACGGCAAAACGTTATAAAAAATATGAAAATAACTTGAAGCAACAAATGGCAATTTTCTACAGACGCTGCACGTAATCACCGGCAGTAGTCAGCAGTCGCTCATATTTACACATAAATATATCGTACACATACATACATACCTATGTGTGTTCAGGCGCGCTGGAAATGATAAATGTACATATTTGCAAGCCAACAAACAGTCAGTCAAACAGAGCGACCTACAATTGTTTGGTCTGTTTCGCATGGCGTCGGAAAGACAACGACAACAACAACAATAACAACGTTAAGAAAAACGCACAGTGGCAGTAGGTAGCAACAGTGTAATCATTATCATCAACAACATGTTGTTGGCCGTACGTAACACGATCATCAGAAATGATCAGCAAAAAAGCGAGAAAAAGAAATAAAAATTTCAAAATAAATTGAAAAAAAATATTACAAAAAAAAAACAAAAAAATTAAAAAAAGAAAAAACCAACAACAATAACTTCGATTGCCACGCAATTACAATAAAAGAAAACAGGTATTAAACGACATTTCTCTTTATATTAAACGGTCGGTTTGTATGGTAGATATATGCTATAGTGAACTGATTTGCACAATTTCTTAGGATATTTTAATTATGCCTCAGATAATAGTCTTTACCAAATTTCGAGAAGATATCTCTTAAAATAAAAAAGTTTTCCTTACAAAGAATTGAGTTTGATAGTTCAGTTTGTATGGTGGTTATATGCTATGGTGGTCCGATCTGAACCATTTCCTCTGATATAATATTGCTTCTTTTGAAAATAAGCCACGCAAAATTTCGTGAAGATATCTAGTCGAATAAAAAAGTTTTCCATACAAGGAATTGAGTTTGATAGCTCAGTTTGTATGTCAGCTATATGCTATAGGAGTCCAATCAGAACAATTTCTTCACTGATTATATTGTTATCTCAGACAATAACCCACGCCAAATTTCGTTAAGATATCTCTTAAAATAAAAAAGTTTTCCATACAAGGAATTGAGTTTGATAGCTCAGTTTGTATGTCAGCTATATGCTATAGGAGTCCAATCTGAACAATTTCTTCACTGATTATATTGTTGTCTCAGACAATAATCAACGCCAAATTTCGTTAAGATATCTCTTAAAATAAAAAAGTTTCCATATAAAGACTTGAGTTTGAAGGATCAGTTTGTATGACAAGGAAACCGATCAAAATAATTTCTTCATTGATTGTTTTGGTGGCCCAGGTAATAATCTTTACCGAATTTCGTAAAGATATCTTGTCAAATGAAAGAGTTTTTCATACAAGAAAATATTCCGATCGTTCAGTTTATATGTATCAAAATTGGTCCGATGGGTCTCGAGAAATGCGATTTCACATAAAAGTGGACGGTGCAACGGCCATCGTCCGATTTTTGCCCCTGCTTCTGTAAATTTATCACACAGTAGTTTTTAACAGTTCTGTTATATGGGGACTGGACGACGTTATCTTTCGATTTCATTCATTTTTGCAGTATCGATAGATATGTTTTTCAAATTAAATTGTGTTAATAACACTTTTGTAAATTTCATGAACCAGTTGAGAATTAGTGCGATATTTTTTAATGACGAATGAAATTCTATAAGAAAACATTAACTAATCAAAAAAGTGCACCGTCGGTCTTTTCAAAATTGATTTCGCCCGTTTAAATAGCGTTCCTGAGGGTTTCTATAGAGCCGAATTGGTAAAGAAGAGTGTTTTAACTCATTTTTACACAAAATCTACTTTCATGTCTTCTTTCTGGTGCCATACGAGCACATTTCCTCCGTTTAAAAAAATCCGCTTTGTGGTTTGAAATGAAAGTAGCAGACAGAAACTGAAAACTGTTACAGCAAATATGCCCTAGCGACAAAATTTCATAATAGCAGCGTTGTATTAACTTTTATTTGTGATAATTCCTTTTTTTTATTTTTTCTAAAAATTCTATACTCCCCTTTACGGCTTAGAACTTAACGCGTTATGTTCTCATTTCCCGACTACTCATCATTGTCAAGCATCAGCTGTTCGGCCAGCTGGAGTTTCGTTTATCACCATACTTAGTTACAATAGTATTTCCATTTATATACATATATATATATACAACGTATGGTATATCAGCTTACGTACATACATACATAGATTTGTGTTGTTGGCGACATAATTTGATGTTCTGCTTTGTGACTGATTATCTGACCGTGGCGAAGTCACGTTGCGCTCTGTTGACGCTCTGGTCGCAGTACGATCACTCATGTAGCGATTAGCTGACTCAAGTGATTTGGGAAAATAGAAAAGTGTATGCATTTGTTGAACTATGTACATAGATGAAGGTATATGTATGTGTATGCCAGGGTTTCATTAAGGTACCTTAGATACCATTACCAATTATATAGAGTAAAGCGAGCAAGATGTTCGACTGAGTTTGGCTGCTCAATTTGATATGAAATCGCCAGAGAATTTATTTGACATAAATATACTAATGCTGCTATTCGCTAAGGTTGTGAAAATACATCTAATTGGGCGCAAAATGTTGTTAACTTGCGATAAAAATCACAGTCAAGCGCCCAAATATAGGCAACATTTGATCTATTGCCTACATTTAGGCTGATGCAGCGATCAGCTGACTCCTGTGATTTGGGAAAATAGAAAAGTGTATATATTTGGATGTTTTGAATAATATAGACGATGTAAATATACCTTAAAGGATATTAAGATTCAATCTTGCTAAAACATTGAATGAGAATTTATTGCGTATAAGTATAGTAATGTTGTTGTAATCTCCAAAAAAATATTACTAGCTGAAGTTGTGAAAAGGAATCTAATTTGGCGCAAAAGGATATTAATTCTCAGTAAAAACCAGTCATGTGCCTAAATGTAGGCAATCAGCTGACGCTAGTGTTTCGAAAACTAAAAAAGTGCAGACATTTTTGAATTATATAAACGAAGGCATATGTATAAATATTTGGCACAGGATCTTATTAATTCGGTTATAAAAATCACAATTATGCGCCTAAGAGTAGGCATTTGAGAAAAGGTATTGCCTACAATTAGGCTAACGCAGCTATCAGCTGATTTAAATGATTAGGGATAGTGCAAAAGTGCTATTATTTTGCTATTCTGAATTATATATACGAAACCATATATGTATATCGGGCACTCGATTTTCTCAAAATTTCAAATAAGAAGTTCTTTCATATAAATATACTAGTGTTACTTAAATGTCAAAAAAATTATTATTAGCAGAGATTTTGTAAAGAAATCTAGTTTGGCACAAAATCTTATTAGTTCGGGAGTAAAAATAATAGTTTGGCGCCTAAATGTAGGCAACAGAAAAAATGTGTTGCATAAATTTAGGCTAAGGCAGGAATACCTGTAGTTATATATGCTGCTGTACAGGAGAGTAGAGAAAAATAAAAAGAAAGTATGAGCTAAGAACGATTACAACTGATCTCCTCATACAGTGATGGGTCTTCTATATATTTGCACGGTGCAAGTTGTTCGGACGAAACTTTTCTTTATAAAATCTTTTTTCTTGTGTTTGTTTTTGCGTATAAATAAATATTTCTAATTGTTTGCTTTTTGTTTGTGCTTATAAATCGAGCTCTAAGCCGTAGTAGCAAGCAGCCAAACGTTTCTTTTCAGTGAAATCATCTCTAAATATCGTTACTAGACACGAATTTCTCGCCTTTTCTGCTGACTTAGCAAATGTATATTATTCTATATCGCTGTATATGACTAAATAACTATGTGTTGTTTCGGATATGTGTGTGTGGGCGCGTTAGTTGTGACCCATCGATTTGTATCATTGCCAACAGGCAACAGCCATCAACAATCATCAATAATTTATGCCCCTTCTAAACGTGAACTACTCGTGCCTTCTTGCAGCGAACAGCAAAACAACGAAGCTACGACAATAACAACAACAATAAAAAGTTGTTGAAGAACAACAACGCCATGTAGCAATAGCAAACAACCGAAGACATGCAAGCATTAATGCACAGCGACATGCGATGCAGCGATGACAAAAGCAACAAATTCAACAAATGCAACAACAACAACGACAAGCTAGCACAACTGCAGTGCTTACTCATGCTAAGTACAAAAGCAGCAAAGCAAAAAAATTGCAAACTGGTAAACTGACGATGAGCAACAGCCGGCCAAATCACGCCATACACGAGTTGACTGGCGGTCGCTCTGCCGCCGCGTCCGCCTTTTAGTGGCGACGGTTTGCGATGAAAGCGCACAGCAAGAACAAAGTAACATAAATACAACAACAACAAAAGCGCATTGGCTAAAAGTGTACTAGGCAACCGCTTTAACCGCTAACACGGACTCCGAAGACGGGCGAGCTGCCGCGACAAGCACAAAAAACAACAACATACGATTTGCCAGCGGCGGAGCTCCAACTCAGCGTTCGTACGTCCAGTCGTGCACACTAAAGTTAACAACAACAGCAATCAGTACAACAGCTTGCACTTGGTCCGAGCGCTGCAACAACTTTTGACGCTGTCCGGCTTTAAACCTCTGCTGGGTGTCGTGGGGCAAGCGGCACTCGCTACTCGTTCGTTGTTCACCTTAAACCTCTTGGTGCCTTTTTTTTTTTTTTTTTGTATTTGATTTTTAAGGTTCTCGACTCTGTTCATTTTCGTTTTGGTTAATGCTTTGTTTTTGGTTTTCCAATTTTTTTCATCAGTTTCTGCTGCGTTTTCGTTTTTATACCCTGAAAAAGGTATACTAAGCTTGCCACGAAGTTTTAAAGAACCAGAAGAAAACTCCGGGACCTGCTAAAGTGTATGTGTACGATAAGCGTGATCTGAGTCGATTTGGCTTCCGTCGGTCCATCTGCATACGCAAACTACTGCCTTAGTTATTGAGATATCCATCCGAAACTTCGCACACGTCCTTTTCGTACCAAGGGACTGTTGATTTGTCGGAACTGCGGATATTGGACGACAATACTATATAGCTGTCATATAAACTGACCGATCAAACTCAAGCCCTTGTATGAAAAACTTTTTATTTGACGAGATATCTTCACAAAATTCGAGATATGGTATTATACAAAGAAGCCCTGTAGTCTCCGAAGAAATTTTTTAAATCGACCCATTACAACATATACCTGCCGAAACTGACCGATCCAACTCAAGTTCTTGTATAAACAACTTTTTTATTTGTCGAGATATCTTCACGAAATTTGGCCAAATTTATTAACCAATCCATAGCTACAACCTTGGAAGAAATAGTTCAGCTCGAACCACCACATATAGCCTCCATACAAACTAACTGATAAAGCTCAAGTTCTTTTATGAAACACTTTTTTATTTATTGAGATATCTTCACGAAATTTGGGACATGTTATTAATCAATCCATCACTACATCCTTCGTAGATATAATTCAGATCGGACCACTGTAACATATAGTTGCCATCCAAACTACCCGATCAAAATCAGGAGAAACAGATGTTTTCATAATTTGTTAAGCTAAAAAATACACATGTGTAGGGTATTATAGCTCCAGTGCAACCGCAGTTAATGTTTTTGTTTTTGTTGTTCATTTCTTTTGCTGTAATTTAAGTTTTGTTTATTATTTTATTGGTAATAAACAAACTGCTATTGCCATTGTATATTTCTACCATGTCTTATTTGCTCTTTTTTGTTATTGTAGCTTTGTCTTGTGTTTTACTGTTTTGTGCTCTTGTTCTTCATTAACTTTTCATGCCTCGTTCAGCTTTCAGTCGGGTGCAATATTACGAGTGTTTTCGTTATGTTTCACCTTCAGCAAACGACGGTTGTACTTCGCATCTGCTTTTGTGTTTTCCGATTTGTTGCTAAGCGCAAAACTACGTTTTATTGTTGTTGTTTTTTGTTTTAAGTTTTGAAACAGTAATTACTTTGCTGGTTCAGTTTTTTTTCGTGCACTTTTTATACATATTTCGTAAGCAAACTGCATAGAACAGCAGAACAGCTGTTGCTCGCCGACAAGGTTGTTGCTACGAAGCGCTCCTTGCGAAATCTAGTCGATGAGTCATTTCTTAAAGTTAATTATTTAAATGAAGCACCAAAAGCTTCACTGTTTACTTCAGTTAGTGCTCGCTCCAAGGTTTATTGCGAGTGAAAACAAAGAAGAGCATAGGACAACAAAGGAGTTAACTCAACCTTGTAATATGGCTTTATACTCCAGAAATCGCAATTATTTCAGTAAAACTATCAAAAACTTGAAAACATTTTGTATAATTTATTCATTGTGGTCGATTTTTCTCTTTGCGAATCCGTCAAATTTTGAATTTAAACTCTCAAAGCGCAACATGTTCTTAGCAGTACTAAAGTAAAACTGATGTTATACTTCGGAAAACGCTAGCATCTACTCGATCTCAGAAACATGTCTGCAAAGATCTCAAAGCGCTTTGTCGATACAGTAGGGTCTATTTCCACCTTTAGGAGATTCTGGTATCGCATTCGAGTAACCTATAACTCTCTAAGTATGAATTCCATCTCACCGAGCTTTACCTAATTGGCCCAAAAAATCGACCAAACTTATTATTATTACCGTAACCACTACTTTTCATATGAACCAAATACAGGTAAAACTACGGATTTGGAATTTATTTCACTGAAGTCTCTTCGGTTGTTAAATTGTTCGTAGAAAACTTATAAATCTAGCTTTTTTAAGTACGAGGTCCTAATCATGTTATCATAGAAAAGGCGTCTACGGACAGTGCTTGTCTATGGTGGCGATGCTCGTCGAAGCAATCGTAAGAACATTGAGGGGTCACAAAAAAAAAAAATGGAATATTCTCTGTTCAAAATAAGTCCATTTTTGAGCACTATTACCAGCCAAAACTCATAAAAAGCAATAAGGAAGCTGAAGAGATCAATGTACTCAAGATCGCAGTGGCAAGAGTCACAAGTTTCAGAGCAGAACTGCGTTTAATGAGGCAAATTTCCCATAAGAAAAAAAATTAGTTAGTCAATTTATCGGGCTTCGTCATTGTTGGACGTATCGTCTGTTTCGACAAGATTATATCTACCATACCTAATGTGCTGAGCAGTCTGTCAGATCGCAAACAAGTACACCTTATGCGAGTGCCCGGTCACAAGTGTATGTCCGGGTTGAACTAGCTGATGAGCTCGTCCGCTCCGCAGCATCTACCAACATGGTAAGACCCGAACCTTTCATTGCATGTCCGCATGGTCCGCATACCATAAAGGAACTGCTCTGCAAGGTTGAAGGAGTTGGTAGGGAGAGATATTGGCAACAACTCCATGGCATGTGCCATGCTACCTAGCTTCTTGTGCGAATTTCCGGTTCTGTGACATGAAGCCTGAAACTCCAGAGCTCCTGCTAATTGACTGCACAGCTGTCTGTAGACGCAGTATAAAGGATGCATGTTTCTAATAGCACCTAGCAGTGTATTAGATTTTTTTGAATACTTTGGACTAAGTGTTGTGACTTGGGAGAGAAGTTTTTGGCATCCTGCAGGGAACTTTGGAGACCTTATAAATAACATACATATATGCATAAATAATAACAGTGACGACCTGCGTCGATTTAGCAATGTCCGTCTGTTTGTCTGTAAATACGCGAACTAGTCCCTTAGTTGTTGAGATCTCGACTTAGAATTTTGCTTACGTCCTTCTCTCGCTAAGAGGCTGCTCATTTGTCGGAACCGCGGATATCAGACAACTATACCATATAGCTGCCATATAAACTGACCGCTCCAACTCAAGTCCCTGTATAGCAAACTTTTTTATTTGAGAAGCTGTCTGCATAAGCTTTGGCGTAGATCATTACTAAAGGTAGCGCTATAAGCTCCGGAGAAATTTTTCAGATTGGTACACTATAGCATATAGCTGTCATATGAACGGTCTGTTCGAACTCAAGTCCTCGTAAGAAAAACTTTTTTATATGACAAGATATCGTCCTGAAATTTGTCATGGATAATTATCTGAAGCATAGCTATAATCGCTGAATGAAGTGATATATAGAATGATATTTAGATCGGACTAAATAGCACTAACTCGCATACAAACTGGTCGATTCAAGACCAAAATAATGTACTGTTATGATAATTAAAATATATTCAAAACCGCATTTCTACAGGTCTCCGACCACAGCCCTTAACATTTTATTTTTCGAAGCTGTAGCCCTGTAATTCATTGTAGCCCTTTATAATACAACCTGAGAGACCATAACCTTCTGCTGTACATACAAATACACGTGCATATACATAACAGCATGTACATATTAGTAAATCGATTTTTGCAACACAAACAAAGTCTCTTGCGCTGATGATGATGCGACGCCAACGAATCGAAGTCGAGCGTGTGCGCGAAGGAAAGCAACGATTCCGGCAAGTGATTCGTGACTTAAGTGTCAATGCAGGGCAAAACAATTAAACAATTGAACGCCAATTGATACGCAGTCATTAATTTAATTAATTGACAATACGACTCAGGCGACAGGCCGGCAAGTAGACCACAGCAGTCAACGTTCACTTGCAAAACTTGAGTACATATGTAGGGACATACATATGTACAGGTGAATGTATGTGTGTATGTATGGAAACCAACGGAGCAGCGGTGGAGTCTTACAAGTTGGTGGGTAGAAAGGCCACTGGAGGCGTGGAGGGTTTCTGTGGACGCGGCGTTGCAGCAATAACAATGAAGATACAGTAGCTACAACAACAACAGTAGAGGCAACAGCAGCGGCAACAATGACAACGGCAGTAATAATGACAACTGCAATAGAGACAAGAACTACACGTACAACAATTTATTTAAGTGTACATGCGCACACACTCACACAGACGCAGTAACATCGCTTCACTGGCAGTCTGTCTGTTGAGTTTGTGGCAATTACAATTTTATGCCTGCAACATGCACACATACGCCAGCGAAAAAGTAATAAAAGTCAGCAACAGAAGCAGCAATAAATAAGCAACGCCGCAGCGGCAACAACAACAGCAACACGAGCATTATGTAGGCAGCAAACAAAAAATATTAAATTAAGAGCGTGGAGCTGCGCTGCGTTGGGGTGGCAGGGAGGTAAGAAAATTGCGCCCACAAATTGCAATATAATTTGGGTTATACGCTGCTCGAACTGTGGCTGCTGATGGCTGCGGGCAATTGGGGCGCTTGCAGCAGGCCACAGCGGCTGTAGCTGCGATGGCTCGCCACTGGGCATAGGTTGGGCCTGTTGAGCTGCCGTGTGGTGTAGTGCAAATGCAGGAAATGAAGTTCAGCGCATAATTTTGCAAGCAGCATCCACACTGGTATACGTAACGGTAGGTATATACGGCGGTTGCTTGGCAGCAGCGCTAGTATGCATGGTTCCAAATGTTAAGGTTCATGTCAGCTGAGGGTTTGAACTTTTTGTTTTACAGCTATTAATTTCGATTACAACTTCTTACTAAGAGTCGAAGACAGGAGACGAAAACGGACACCGCGAACTGCATTTTGAAGATGAGAAAACTGTTTTTATCTAAGTTATCTAAATTTCTTTCTTCTTGGACCTCTAAGCATACTCCACAATCCAGAGCAAACCGCAATCTTAGATTATCTATGAACTTCGTCTTCTTCTTTTTCGGCACTGTGGGTCAATCTGAGCCAAGCCCCGAAATCCTGAGCAAACAGCAACTTCAGATTAATTGTGAACACCACCGTGGTTTCATCTTAGCTAAGGATACAAAAATTTGCCAGTTGCCTCTGTCTTTTGCGAGATTTCGCTAGTTATACATCCCAACTGCAGACAGGTGCTTATATATCTGATCCTTCTATTGGCTGCGTAGACGCCCTTTCTTCAGTCTCAACCTGTGGGCCTCGAACCGAAACAGCTTTTCGTTGGAGCACCATTTTCTATGCATACCATATGACCTAACCATCGCACTGGGTCCCTCCATTGGCGGTTGGACGTCCTTGCTTCCGTCTTCACCTCTGGGACTCGAATCGAAGCAGCTTTTCATTGAAGCACCACCGCATTCGTTGGATTTTTATGGACAGTTCGATGTTCCTGCTTCTTCGATATTCGGCGCTCACGCGAACGCCTCCAAAGATCTTGCGGTTAACAATTCTCTCGAATATTTCAAGTGTTTTTTCATCACGGTTCTATATCGTCCATAGTTTCTGCGTCGTATTATACGGAAATAATGAAAACAAAGCGGCATCTGTAGGCAAGAGTTATTTTGGGCTTGATCTCCAGGCTTCAACCATTCCGATTTTTCGCGAGTTGCAACAGAGTCTTTTCTTCTGAAGTTTTTGTTGGCGTTTTTTTACGTAGCGGGTCCGAAATTTAGTGCACAACCCTAGGGAGGGATGATTAAAATCCTCTCTTGACGAAGAAAAACCAAGTTCATGTCGTCCAGCTCTGAAAGTATTTGACGCAGTACCCACCGGACGAAGCAGAGGAAGAAGAAGACCTCCACTCCGTTGGAAAGACCAGGTGGAGAAGGATCTGGCTTTGCTTGGAGTCTCCAATTTTCGCCAAATTGCGGCTACAACCGAACAACCGGTGTCTACGTTAGTAAAAAGGAAGTAAATGAGAGTCTTTTAAGTCGACATTTACCAGAAGTCGTCGGGAGCGGAAGCTTTCGGACGTCCGCAATTTCTGAACATGGGATTATCTGAATTATAAACGATCGTATTTCGATTATATATTATATTTGAAGGTTAGAATTCTGAGAAAATGGCTGCCACTCAAAACAGTCATTCGGCGTTCCTTCGGCTTGATTCGAGTTGTAGATTTTCAAGGGTAGTTCTAACAAAAATTTAAATTTTCATGAAGTAAACCTAATACCTACGCCCTCGTCTCCTCAACCTCTCAAGTCTTCGCTAATCAAAAATAAGAATGATTTGCGCAAGAAATACTTGATTGTCGGGCGCAATGTCAAACATTCTTTTGACTCTTCATACTGCTACCAAGACCCACGCTGAGCACCAGGCCAGCAACAATGCAGCGTGAACGTAAACAGCGGCCAATGCTGCGGCCACTGGCAGCTTCATATCTCCGGCAACGCCATGACCGTTCGCCTGTTGCTGCTGTTCGCTGTTGAATTTTTTATGATGGTCATAAAAAATATAAAGAATGGTGTTGCGCCTGCAATGCGAACAATGACAAGAGAACAGCCAGCCTCCACTGCAGCGCCAACCCGTTGCAGGCAGCTAGTAAAAGGCAAAGCGGGCAAATAATAAACAACACGATGTGCACTGCCGAGCATAAATTAAGGCTTAAGCAATTAAATGCAATTCAATTGATTATTGCTGGCGTTGTCGGGGTAAAAAGACAACTACTCCACGGCAGCAACGGCACATGAAGAGCAAACTTTGACAACACGGACTACGAGATGATATAAAAACATACAAAAAAGCGCGAAGAAAGTATCTGCAACAATAAAAAGTGCGCAAGCAAGTAGTAATAAGCCGGAGTTCTTTGTTGCTGTTGCAGCAATATAACAACAAAGTCTGAAGAAACAAAGTGAAAATATACATATTTACTCAAACGAACTTCAACACATATGTATATACTTAAACAGAAGAAAAGTTGATGCCAGTGGAGAAACTCCAAGCAGCGCATGATCTGCCGCAGACAGGCAGTTGGCTCAACAGTGAGGTACGCTGTGCTCAACCACAACAAACAGCTAACCTATCGGTTAAACTGATTTGAAAACTTAAGGAAGCTGAGGAAGCAGGTTCAAAATTCACGCCATATCTAGAATATCTGTGATCCTCTGCTTGTGGATCCACTAAAACCTTTGTTCTTTGGGTCTTTGATGGAGAAACTAAACCACATTCTTTATAAAGATTTACATATGACGGAGTTTGACCTGCAGGATCCAACCAACAGACCTAAGCCTGTAGAGAGAATGCGAGAATGCGAGAGAGGTAACTTGGAGTTGGAAAATGGAATGTTGTCAGATAGAGTTCAGTTCAATTATGAAACACTGTGACACTTTCAGCAGTTTAAAAATCGACAAAGCGATTTCAGCCTATCTCAAATTTGTGGAGGCGGCTAAGACTGCTGGTTCAGCAAAGGCAATACTGCCTTGACGTCTCAACCACAGTCTTGCTACGGCTGAACAATGAAGGAGAAAGCGCTTGGTGCACCTTACCGTCCTCCAAGATTTTGTGTCCGTCAAGATTTTTAACCTTGCCACATGCAAGACTATTAGATAATGTCCCGTAAGAAGCCCCTACTTTTGTGGCAAAATGAACTTTGCGAAGGGCAAGTAGTTCAGAATATCTCCTGTGTTTTACTTTGTGTCAAAAGGGAACTCGCGGTCGCACAACAGCGGGTTTTCCATCACCAGCTAAATGTACGCTAGTTTCATTGCTACAGCGCTTGAACCCAGAATACCAATGGAGATCTATTTTGTCACTTTGAGCGGCGCAAGAATGTTTCCTTTGCAGGTCCTTCGGCTTTGCAATTGCCAGCGATTCCCCTATGATCTGGAACCCAAAAGAGTCTGATGGCAGAGAAGGATTGGCGGAGAGCTCCTTACAACAAATTCCTCTCCAACTTTTTCTCTTAGCTACGACCCATCTTTGAAAAAGCTCACTGCGCCTCTTCACAAGCGACTCCTCCCATCCACATATCACTCGTCGGTATATGAGCGGAGAAAAAACAGCCACTATAGCCTCTGCGACGCAGTGGTCCAAATTTTCAGGAATACGGTTGAAGGCGCGGAGAATTTTGTCGTGCCCTAGTTTGGAGTCCATCATCCCTGAGCCTTAGAGCGCATTTCGCATTTCGCAGCAATGCAGCTACCTGCAATCTCAACAGATGCTATGGCAATAAGTGAAATTATTGATGCCCGTCCTTTGTGCATCGTGCTGTACCTATGAGAGCTCCTCTTTGAACACATTCAAGCTGCTTAGCAGGTGTAGTCTTTTCGAGTACGCTCCACCAGTAGAATACTAATAAATAGAAGATTATTGGCTTGTCTAAGTAAGTTTAGCAATTTCGCAAACCAGCGAGGCCGCTATTACAAGCAGTTTCATGCCGAGGGAATATTTCCCTTTTGTGACCTTTACCTCTCTGTGTTCGAAGATTGGGGTTCATTTGACCCCGCTTTCCATCGTCCGCACCACTTAACACCTTTTTCGCCCACTCAAGTGTGCTAGCATGTTGTTCAGCTTCCTTTTCCACCTGCCTGCCATCGTAGCGCTACAAAATCTTGGCTGTCAATCGACGCTTCAACTTTCTAGCTGCCGTCAAATGCTTCTTAACGAGGCCCATAGCATTCACTGCGGATACCGTGCACCCATGAACTTAGCAGCTAGCAATTCCGTCTCACCCTCCCTACATGTGGTCATGTGTTCGCTGGAAGTCCGATGAGACCTTAACTTTCGCTGCAGACCCTGTGCCCACCATGAACTTAGCAGAGGCTCCTCTATTAGCTCTTCTGTCTCGCTATCGCTACATGTGGTCCAAAATTCGCTGTAAGTACGACGCAGCTCAAAAGCTGGTACTAAGTATAGTTCGACAAAATTTGCATCGCCATGAAGCGGCACAGAAAGTCGCAGAGCAGCGCCTTGACATGCATATATCCGGTGGAAAATGTGTTTAACAGCGAAATTAGCTCTTTTCTTACGAATGAATGGTAATTTTATACAGCCGAAATGTAAATGGCACATGCACAGAATAAACACATACACACACACATGAAAAAGGTTACACAAGTTTACAAGCAAACATGAATGTAAATTATATACAACACGCTGAAAGCCGAGAGAAACAGAAAAACAACACGGCCAAAAGACTTTCCTGCCATGACACACACATACGATTATAGCCGGCATTTATGTATGGGTGTCACATGTTCTTTTTTCCAACATTTCAATAACACTAAAAGCAAACAAGCGAGATAAAAACATACAACAAAAGCCAAAGAAAACAAAAGCAAAAAATACAGCTGGGTGTGTGTTTGCTATCAATTAAATTCACGTTAAAGCCCGAAATGTTACAGCAGTAGCAACGGCAAGAGCAACAACAGCAAAAACACCGGTGACAATGATTCTTGGTAAAAGCATTGGTAACCGAACGCCCAAATGCCATAGACCGCAAGCGGCTAAGCCGAGCTGAAGAGGCCAGCAAGCAGAAGCAGCACGGAAAAAAGAGTTATAGCAACAACAAGAAATTATAATAACGAAAAATGAAACGTGCACCAAAGACCAAAGTGTGTGTTGCAGTTCTGGCAAGACAACAGCAACAACAAAAATAACAACGGCAACAACAATATCAGCAACAAACAGCTGAGCGCGCAAACAAATGCAACGGAGCCGTTGGTACACAACGCATAAGATGAAAACCGAGAGAAAAAACGCAGAAAGAAAACGAACAAAATTAAGGTGAAAGATACACGTTGAAAAGCACAGATACTCGCTTACTAAACAGATACAACAGCACAATGCCTAAATAGCGGTTGCTATGGCACTGCAGGCAGGGCTCAAAAACGAAACAACAAACAAAAAAGCAAAAACAATACACGCCATGAGCCTAAAAAGCAGACAATGGCGCAAATGACACTTCGGATAGGAGGCTGTCAAGCCGGGACGCCCGATAGCTGTATGTACCGGTATGTGCGCGTGTGTGTGCCTTCATGTACTTGGCTTGCGATATGGCAACGAGTTAAATCCAAACAGCGTTGCTGCACTTAACGTTTGAGCGCGGCACAGTGAACCTGAAATGCCGAAAAGTTCCGAAGAAAAGTTTCTTTTAAGAAAACAGAGTACAAATAACTTGTACCAAAGACAAGTTGAGGAGCTAATAATGTGATAAAGCGGTCGTAACTCTCTTAGAAATAGTCAGACCTGAATAGAAGATCCATTCCCATAACAATCGGGTCTACGTAAACGGAACGAACCCGGATTTTATCCAGCTAAGAACTGTCAACTCGGTAGAACTCTGCCACTAAAACAACAAAAGAATATCAGGAAATTGGAGGCATAAGAAACCAGGGTGGGAATTGTTTGAAGAGAAGCAAATGGAACGCTGAATCATTACCTTTATGAATGCCCAGCCTATAGCCGGTTGAGACCGGATATATTTCACCGTTCGCAATGCTCCATCTTAAGAGACATATGGCAGCTGGGTGGAAAAAATTTAGGTATTTTACCAGATCCACTAAATTATTGAATAAGCCTTAATTTGGTTACCATCCGAGAGCACAATGAGCCTAATGATGGCCTAAGTGCGGCCGCCTACCGTCAGGCGCTCTTACGCCTCCCTCTCAACCAAACGACCAACTACTTTAATGAACATCTGAGTATTTAAGTTCCAAAAGTGGAGGTATTTTATATATCACGAAGTGCCACGGTAGAATCCGTTAGCATTGAATACTTCAGACAGTTTCAAACCCTGGCGTCGTCTGTCTCCAAGGAGCTGTAGCCAAAACCGCTCAATGGTCTTCGTTGCGTTTTATTGGAGCGAACTTCCGTCAAATCTAAAGTCATCTCTCTCTCTCTATCGATTCAGAAATCAGTTGGCTGCATGGTAATTACAATTTCTCTAAGAGTTTCGGAAATCAGTGACATCTTTTTACTACAATTATTTTGACACTCCAATATCGAACGTAGAGTGCACTTCAGACCACAAAATCTCGAGATCGAGTAATTATTATGATACTCCAATATCGAGTCTTGGACTTCAGACCTCAAAAGAGATCGAATTCGACGGACCGAATAGAGAGAAAAATTATATTAGATGAGTGGGGCTCGCTGGAAGGGAGAGTAGTGTTAGATGAGTGGGATACGCTGGAAGAGAGAGGGTTGTTAAATGAGTGAGATTCGCTGGCAAACAAAGAGGTGGTTAGAGTCATATGGGAACTAATTGCACTGTTGGACGGACTGAAAGGAAAGGAGTCTTAGATGAGTGGGCTGGCTGGGCAAGCAAAGAGGTAGTTAGACTTATGCGGGAACTCAATACATTGTTCGACGGACAGAAGGGGGAGTTCCTTTTCAGCGAACTCCACTAATCTTCGCTGGAAAGGAAGATTAGTGGAGTTCGCTGGAAAGGAGACGGGTGTTATTATAGAAGAGTGCTATTCGCTGGGTGAGCAAAGATGAGGTTAGAATCATGCGGAAACTCATTGCCCTCTGAACATATATTTGTTATATCGACTCCGACCCCTCTGCATAAGTAGGAGTTTAATCTGCTACAGTATCTCGGAAAAAGTTGCGGAAGGCTCATTTAGATGCTCAGGGCATCCGAAACTAATGCGCCTGTTTGAACAGTAGGTTTTAACAGTCGGAACCTACTGTCCAAATGCTTCCGTTGACGTGCTGCCAACCAGCCCGCGCCTCGCTTGTGACCCATACACTTATCCAGCGAGCGCGTTAGCTGATGGTGTCATTGTTGATTTTGCCATTGCTGTTGCGAGCCATTGTTCCAGCGCCCTCATTGTTATTTGCCAGACGCATTACCAGAAACAACAGCGCTGAAACAAAAACAACAGCAATACACAGAAAAAAAAACATAACCATTCAACGCACCGGTTAACTCACCTTACACCTACCGATTTTTTCTACACGAGCACAGCGCTGGTTCGAGTGGCTCGAACGCATACGAGGGCTCTGTAGCTGTTACGCTGGCTGGATGGCTGGTCGAATAGCTGGCTGGCTTTATCTCTTTTAGGCTTTCATGCCGCAAAAAATAATGAAACTCGAAAAAACACCAGCTTGCATTGTGAGCAACGAATCATTGCTGTAAGTGTGTGTGCACTTGCTACACGTTACATGGTATGGCATAGCATGGCATGGCATGACATGACAACGTAAAATCTGATTTTTTGGGCTGCTACAAAAATTGCGCGCACCAACAAGCAAAAACAATACAGACGTTGCTGGCTCTTAGTAATCTTTAGGAAAAACTGTTGTACTGTAAATGCAATAAGAACAATAACAAAAAACAGTAAAATTACGCTTTTCATTTGACTACAACAATAACCTTTGCACCTTTGCTTTTACTAGCTGGCGCCTAAACACATAACGCAACGCGTTGCCAAGCCGCCCAGCGCCAAGCGCGCATGCATATCGCGCTCAGTGAGTCAACCTAGCAACAAAGAGTGGGGGGCGCCGCTCAAGCGCTAAGTCCACCTACAAAAAACTGCGTGCCCGCCCTGCTATTAACTGGCTGTACACCAGCCACCGAGCGCCCCAACCGCTGACCGCCGTTGGGTGCGTGAAGAGTGGCAGTACGCCGAGAGCACAAAAAGTGGGTTGTCACAGTCACGCCCACTCCGTACTGTATTTTTGTGTGTATGTGTGTGTGTTTGCCTGTGTGCCGTTGGCAACAAAACTTAAAAACCGAGTTGATCGCCGTTACGCCCGCTTACGTGCCCACTTTTAGCGATCAGTCAAGACTCAATGAGCGCTATGTCGGTCGGTTGTCAGCAGTCAGCAGTCAGCCATCACTATGCGCATAAGTCTGTCAATGCGTCAAATTCGAAACTTCTAATATTATGTTGTTGTTGTTGTTGCTGCTGTATTTGAAAACACTTGTGGCTCTTAGCAGGCGTGCTGCCGCTTGTTATTGTTGTATTGTTTTTGTATCGCTGATTGGCAGTTCAACGCCGTTCTTTCCGCTAGAGCGTCTAATTGTAGAAATCTACGAAATGACTAACATCAATCCGACTTCAACTTTTGACTGCCTCTCGTTCATGCTGCCTCTGCCTCTGCCTCTTCCTCTGACGCTGTCGCCGCTCCACCGCACGCCGCCTCAAGTGTTGCGGCGCGTTTTGATAGCCGCGATTTATTTGTTTATTTGCATCGCTATTGCTATCTAGTTGAGTGAAGTTTTAATTTAGCGCTTGACTAGCCAGCACACACTGGCTCTAGTATCTTACAGTTGTACGGATGTGTGTATGTGTGTGCATATGAAACTACTGACCTGAAATGTATTATCGTAAGGCAAGATTTGTTAAATCGATGAAAGCTTGTAAACTGGATTTTCGTTGAAAAGCGTGCGTTGAAAATCGTTAATGACCTCGATATGTGTGCGATAGTCTTAAGTCTATTACAGCTAGATATGTATGCCA
This sequence comes from Bactrocera tryoni, assembly GCF_016617805.1. Lineage (NCBI taxonomy): Eukaryota > Metazoa > Arthropoda > Insecta > Diptera > Tephritidae > Bactrocera > Bactrocera tryoni. The sequence continues at coordinate 75,492,517 of NC_052503.1, forward strand.
CTATTATGCGTAAGTGGCCATGAGTTATAAATGAACATAATTTTCATGATTTTATTGTTGAACATAAATTATATTTAGCACGAATTTATATGGAAAAATACTGTTTTTAAAAGAGCAATTGAAGACTTTATACAACGTATATTCTAATGGTTTGATTCAAACTCCTTATGCGTCTCCGGTTTGTGGAAAAAAACTTAGTTTAACTTAAAAGATCGCTCCAAACACGGTTTCCACTTTGACAGCATAGAACGCTGGTTTATTGTGATACCTAATACTCCTAAGTATTGATCGAAAAAATTCTCAAAGCTTGCTGCATACATGCCTATGGGCATGCAGCAAAAAGGGTGGACAAAATCATAAGCATCGCAATGTGGCAGCAACGGTGGCAAGCTTCATGCAAAGAACGATGGACCTACAGACAGGTGCCGGACATATATTCGTGGATGGATATACAACATGGAGACCTGGATTTCTGGATTAGAAGCTACCCATATAAATATCGTCATGACTTTAGTTCACATTGTCCGACGTGTGCAGAGTGTATAGAAAACTATGAACATGTACTCTGTTATTGCCAATGTGATACTCCAATATCGAACGTGGAGTGAACTTTAAACATCAAAGTCTCGAGATCGAGCGCGAAATTCAATCAAAGCTAAAAAAACATACTCTTTCTCTATCTCTTTGAAATATATCGGTTGGCTGTATGACAATGGCATTTCTCTCAGAGTTTCGAAAAACTCGCGAACTCTGTCTACCCATTTTATTGTGTTACTCCAATATCGAATTAGAGAGTGGGCTTCACACCCCAAAATCTTGAGATCGAGTATAAGGGAAAAGCTGAAAACCACACTATGAGGTAATCTCAGTGTGGAAAATTTGACAGCACTTATGTGCGAGTCCTTTATAAAATGGAAAGCTTTCAGCAAAGCGGCAGCTTTATTTATGACAATATTGAGACATTTACAACAGATAAGCCGTCAATCAGTTTGTACAACATCCTGTGTGTTTAACGTGGGTACCTGCTGACGACAGCCTTACTCCACGGCGCTCAAAAGCACAGCGGATCAAAATAATGCGTTGATCAGCGCCCTGAGAATGCTAAGCATTTGCTGTACCAATTGGCAGTGTGGCATGGACACACTAACCACCTTGGTTGGGTTCGAGGCCCATCTAAAACCTCTGCCGTGCTTTGGGTCCGGCACTCGGTTGCAATGCAACTCTACATTCAACTGACAAAGTCAGTTCTTCCCGCATTTGGGTTTTAACCACAACCACCACGAATCTCCACAAAGGGCGAAACCCCATGAGCAGATTGGAGTTACCTCCAAGGGCTACTGCTCCCCGTGGTACCAGAATTAAGTCTCCGGTCAGATCTCGTTGCCGAAGCTACTACCAGTTGAGCTTCCATACAGCTCTGGACTGGTAACCAGGATAGTAGTCGCCTCTTACGACAGGTATGCCTTACCACGGGTATATTCGGTTTCCCCCCGAACCCAAGGGGGTCCCCCCTACTCGCAGGGGCAGGCTTTAAATACCTTCTTCTCTCCCATGAAGTATGAATGAGATGGGAGTAGGTTAGGTTTAACTGATTAAAGTCCCGCACCCCGGCTTTCGATGCAAACTCTAACTGTAAAAATTATTAACCAGTATGAACTCGTATGATTTGGCAAGTAGAACCTTACTGAGAGCAAGTAGTTCAGTGAATATCCTACGTACCGCACTAGGCCAGAAAGATATCTTTGTCGTACGGGCGCTAGTTTTGCCCAGCTACTGCTAAGCTAATGCGAAGACCAGAGGACCAGAAATCGAACTCGACCAATCCAATGATCTGATCGGAACTAGGGCTCTGCCGTTTGCGAGCTCATCGGCTTTGCTACTCACAGCTTTTCACTTTTATCGCTTACTGCTGTCTACGTTTACTTAAGGGACGATGGGATCTAAGCTGCTAGTAGGAAACTGCTTTCGTACTTATAAGCTCTCCAGTGAATATACAAAAAACATCTATAAAGCGGTCTAAACTGGTCATGAAAGATGTAATCTTTGCTGGTTTAAGTCACTAATTTTTCATTCCAACTGAAATAGATTTATTTTACCCCAGCTCGTTCACTTCGAACTAATTGGTATGGTATTAAGTCTGTGGAGCTATGTGGTTATTGGATTTCAGAAATCTTGATGAACTTAAGTTTAATGATGTCTTAGCTTTCTCTTTGCTAAAAACTTCAATAATTACCAAGCGATAACTACTGTTGATGACCCCGACCGCATGGTCAAGAGCCCCAGCGCTAGGCGCAAGTGGGCAACGAAAACTCAACCAATTAGTTGAACCGAGCGGGATAAGGGTATCCACTGCCAAGCTTATCGGTTTTTCAGTTCACAGCGTTTCCGCTATAACAACTTACTGCTGTCTCCGCTTACTTAAGGACGCCGATTGGGTGAAATCTCTTTCTATCTATACCAGTTGGTTGTCGAATCAAGTCCTGCTGTTGACAGATCAGTTGACTTCTAAGATTATTGATATGATATGTCTTAGTTAGTTGCTCAATCTTCTCAGACACACATACTTATATACTTCTATATGTAGTGCTTTTATTGTTTCTAGATAGAACGAAGCCTAATAATCGGTTAGTAGCCACAAAGAACTGTAGTAAAGCATGAGCGCAAGTAGGTTTTAGAAATCCTATAACTTAAAATTTGACATAGGATTTCTCATTGCGACAAATTACAAGATATACGAAAGACAACCTTACCTATTCAGTGTCCGATTTTGATTATAGTTGACGAAGAAGTTGTGCCATTAACTGTATACTTTTCAGTTATTGAATATGGCACGAATACAGTTCGTTGCCCTTGGAAAAGAAGCTTTTTCAAAGTATAATAATCTTTTAAAGAAAAAAAAATTATCAAAAACAATCTGGTTATTTTTAAGAATTGCCTCATCATTTAGTAAAGTAAAGAAGTCAACGGCTTTAACTGTTTCTGTTATACCACTAATCTTATCTTAGTTGATATATTTATTAGTTATATATTTATGTCTATATTTACAAAGTCTAAAGCTTTCTGCTGAATCTACTTATCACTAAAATTCGCTTAGGTAATCGAACTGAGCCCGCAGTGGGCAAAAAGTAGTAAGATTTTCTTCATAATTTTAAAATTCTTAATTAATACTCCAAAATCTATATCGCCCCATCAAATAAATCTCCCTTTGCTCCAATACACTTGTGTCAACGTTTTTTCAATCCTCGAAATAGTTGTTAAGGGCAATTTCCGAAAGAGCCTTCAATGCGAAATTAAAATTAAAAAGTCTTACCATTTTTTGCCCACAGCAGTAGTCAGCGGCTGATAAGCTCACAAAAGCCCGTCATGACTAATTTAAAGTTCTTAATTTTTTTTTAGTATCTAGGCAAATAGCTGCGAGTGCTTTGCCGCCTGATTGGCTACAGCGTTGGTCGCTTATCTGACATGTCTACCAACAAAAACCGGTGCAAAGACCTTGAGGCATAGTTTTCGCTACAAGTCATAGCCAACTCTGTGAGCATGAGCTAAATGTGCAGGTGAGTCAATAACTAACTATTTCGAAAATATTTAAATAATAAAATAATAAATTATCTGCACATATGAAAGGCATGCAATTTCACCGGTTTCCATTTCGCTGTCTGACCACCCACGATTTTCATGTTAAATAAATAAGTCACATTACATTGTATGCACTTACGCTCGTAATATTCTAATTAGCGTCTACTGTGAATATTCTCACACTTATCAAACGACAATGGTCAGCGCGACGCGTGCAACGTGCGGCATTGCGAATTGCATTACAACCACCAATTTTCATTGCATAAATTATAAATGAGCATATGAGCTGTAATTGATATGTACTCGTAATGCTAATGCCAAGATGTTAGGTTAGGTTCGCTTAGTAGAGGCTAATCATAAAACTGTCAACATTGCATGCGGTTGTGTCGAACTGCATGCTATTTACGCTGAGACCGCGCTGGCCGCGGCGTTTGGCAGTCGTTGGACGCGGACAAGGATGTTACAGCGAAATATGTTAGTTGGTAGCTTGGTGTAGTAAGTGCTCGTAGTTGGCAACAATTACATATTATTGGCAATTTCATGACAGCAACTCGAACGTGTAATTTTTCTACGCTTTGGCTGTTGCCATGTCATAAAAGTTTAATAGTGTTGAAAGTGGCAGCGGTGTCTCCTTGGCAAAATGCTGAAAGAACTAGCACAAGTCGTATAGAGTAGTGTAGGAAAAATGCTATGAATATGGCTTTCTAATTCATTGTCCAGATTGAGGTTGAAACATCCGGACAGTCCTGCATTTGGCAAACCAAGAGACTTAGCCGAAACTTACATTAGCCACTTCAACGAATTTGTAACCGGCTCGAATGCCCAATAAGATAGCTTTCTTATATGAGTGCCCATCACAGCGGAATCCCGTTAGCGAAGGTACACTTACTACAATTTCATCCGATTAAAAGTAGTTCGGTTTTCTGATGTCCTCTTGCGTTTTAGCGCTGGACCTATAGCCCGCCAGTGAGTTCGGAAAGCGCTAGTCAACAAGAATTTGTACGACTCCGAGACCCTTCTGATCCAACGTGAACTGTAAGTTTCCACCGAACTACTTGCACTTAGAAAAGTTAATCTCCAGGCAATTGTAGGTGTGTTGGCGGGACACTGTCTAATAGGTACGACTAAATGTTTTGAAGACCTACGGAGTACCATACCAAGTGGCTGAAAGGAGTATTTGGCTAATATCAATCCAAGTGAGAGTGATTCTTTGGTTTTTTTTTTTTGAAACAACCCTAAAACCCAATCGAACCTAACTCGCACATAAATTAACTCTCATAATGTAAATACCGTCCTACGGTCCTCCATATATGTATATATAGTCCGTAACCTAGCCGCTTCTTTTACATGTATTAGTTTGGAAATGTTCTCGTACTTTTAAGCTCTTCAGTGACTATACAAGGATCCATCTCTCGCCTAGCTTAGAGATCGAGAAGATTTAACCTTTGGTGGTTGAAGAAACTAATTTATCATTTCAGGTGAAAAAAGATTTTAGCTGGGTTAATCTCAGTTACTTTGAACTAAGTAATGTGGGTTTAGTCTGTACAACACTGAGGCTACTGGAACTCAGAAATACCTATGAAGTTGAGTTCAAGTAAGTCCGCAAGTCTTTTCTTACTAAAAACTTTAGTAACTTCGGATCGCTTAGAACTATTAACTCAGTTCCCACGATAGTCAAGTCTAAGTGACCAGAATATACTCGGATTTTAATCCATTCTGAGGTAACTGGAACTCAGAAATATTCATGAACTTGAAGGTAGTAAAAATATTATTACACTAATGAGTTCATCGTTCGCATGACAGTCAAGTCTAAGTAACCGGAACGGACCTGGATTTTCATCCGACCAAGGACTGTCAATTCGACACTGTTCCAGGAAATCACCTCAGGAATGTTTTCTGCCGCTGGAACAATAACATTAATGATCTCTACCAAGACTAAGATCACTATTATGATGGCCGTCACTGCTTGTGTCCTTCTTTGTATCCTAGTTGGGCTCAGATCGCACCTAAATATTAACAACTAGGCTATAAATTTCGCCAAAGATCTAATTTTGTAGAGCATTTCTATTACAAAAGAAATGTTTAAAGCTTGTACCACTCTTTAATGTGTATTGAAACCTTTCCAGCACGTTTCTCAGCTTAAAACAGCGTCCAAACTGCAACATGAAAAGCTGTGTAAGCTCACGCTCCACATCAGAACTCCGTTCCTGTTTCTTAATTAGCAAGCTGCTAATATAAATTGATCTTCCATCCCTTAAAATCCCGTATTAAACTGTGGGAACATTCAAGCCTACGACAATTCCAAGCCGCCTGTGTTCCCACTTGGCTTAATCAAGCTGTAACCCTATTCGGTAACGCGATTCCGTTTGGCCTGCTGGCGTGTAGGGTCTTGTCCATTATAGTAGCGCTTGTTCGACGCGTCAATTCCATTGAAATAGTACATATTGTACCGAGTGCCATCGATGAGCAGCGTTCAGCGCAAAACTTGTCTTATAAATTTCACATGCCAATCAATAAAACCAATTACAAGCAATTACTTTAAATGGATATGCGAGCCAGCGGCAGCGCAAGAGCCACAGCGCCAAGTAACGAGCGCCGTAGGATCGATGATGATGGACGTGTTGTTGGCGAGTATGAGTGGTTGTCCAGCGCTATGGACAGCAATGTTCGCTCTTTTTTTTTTTTGGTCTATGAACGATTGGTTGTCTAGCGGCTGAGACGGCTGCAAAGGCATCAGCTGGTGTAATAAAGCTCTATGGAGGCACATACCCACAGATGTATTTAACTGCAATTGGGCACTTAAGAACGTGGAGCACACACACACACACAGACAGCCCTGGTACACGTAATTCAACTTCGAAGTAATTAAAAATTAAATGGGGAAATGCAAGAATTTCCGGCTGCCAAACCTCAGCTTTTTCATGTGTGCAACGAGTGCTGCGGGGGGTAACGCGCCAATAAACAGTTTAATTCTTTAAAAGTTCGTCGGAGTTATTTGGGGGCGTTGACGGTTTGTCACGTACGCCGTGGCACATGAGCGAGTGAAGCATCTGTGTGCTACAAATACGTATGGGTCGCGTCAAGGCGGTCGCGGCAAAACAATATAAGGACAGATGGCAAACAAAAAACATAAACACCCAGCAACAACATCAACAATAATAACAAGCACATGATCACGGCAATGTGAAATTAAAAAAAAACATATTTGTATATTTCTAATAAGCAAAAATATTAAACAAAATTTTCGTCGCTGGCAGCCACAGACTTATGGCCGCGTGTTTGACAGGCGATTTGTTGTTGTCAGCGCACAGCACGTTCGCAGATTGGCATAGCAACATCAATTGTATACTGCTGGCCATATTTGTTGCTGTTGTTGCTGTCAATCTTGCAATCTGTGCAGAACGCAAGAAACAACAACAACACATGAGACTAATAATGTCACCTGCCCTCGATGGGGTTAAAATATAAGAAATAAATCACAACAAGATACTCACCCACACACGCATAAACACAAAAAGTTGTGCTGTTTATTAATGAAAACAAGAAAAACCGTTAACCTCGGCTGCAATGATGCTATAATACCCTTCACAGCTGCATTTCTTATAGCATAAAAGGGAGCTTGCGATCGGCCATTTTTAATGGTAGCTATATGCTATAGTGGTGCGATCAGAGAAATATTTTCCGAAAATGTACTGTTATCTTAAGTCATAATTCGTGCACAATTTCGTGATTATATCTCATAAAATAAAAAAGTTTTCCATATAAGAACTGGATTTTGATCGATCAGTTTATATGACAGCTATATGCTATAGTGGCACGATTTGAATAATTTTGGCGGAAATTATACCGTTGGTCCAATAAATAATCCATACCAAGTTTTGAGAGGATATCTCAACAAATAAAAAAGTTTTCCGCACAAGGATTGCATTTTGAACAATCAGTTTCTATGGCAGCTATATGCTATAGTGGTACGATTTTAACGATTTCCGCGCAAATTGTACCGTTGGTCTAAAGAATAATTCATTCCAAATTTCTTGCGAATATCTCATAAAATAAAAAGGTTTTCCATACAAAGACTGTATTTTGATCGATCAGTTTGTATGAGAGCTATATGCTATAGTGATTCGATATCGGCGACACCAACAAATAGGCAGTTTTTTTGGAAGAAAAGTACATATGCAAAGTTTCAGAGCGATAACTCAAAAACTGAGGGACTAGTTTGCGTTTAGGCAAGCATTCTTACAGACTGACGGATATCGCTAAATCGACACAGCTCATCATGCGGATCACTTTCATATATTATATATTTTATAGTCTCAGATATATTTTCTAAAGTCTCAAACGTTCTCTTCTGCACCCCTGTTCAGGGTATAATTAAAAGGAAAAAAGTTGCGCGAGTATAAAAATCAAGCCAAAAAGAGATTATTGTTTGCTTGTGGTATCTTTGTTGTTGCTAGGCCGCATTTATACTAACGAAAGTCAAATTAAATATATACGAAGAAGTGTCTGTCTTTTTTGTCCGCTGAAAGTTGTGGCAAGCGCAATGCTACCAAAGTCACGTAGCAACACATAAGAAACAAAGCAGCAGCTATTAAAGTAACAACAAAGCACAATCGCTGGAGATTACAGTTAAAAAGGGTGTGAAGGGAAAGCTGATTAAAGCTCAGTGCGAGGCCTAAAAGTGCTTACGATTCCGTATTATTGTAACTAAGTGAATATTTAACGATATATAAAAAAAAACGACTTAAATTCAAAAGTGACCTAAGTCAACTTTTCATAATTTCGCAGTTAGTACCGAGTTTGATTACGAAGTCTCAATACTTTGCTAATTCCACATACGACATTTTCACGCTAGGCATATTTATAATTACTTAAAAACTCAGCTGATAAATAATATTTTGTCGTAAAGTAATCAATATGCTAACTAGGAAGGAGATTTGGAGAAAGAGTCTTCTATATGCAGATCTCCGTCAAGCTTAGTTTTGTTTTTTCAGGTAGAGGTGGCTTTTATTAGACTTACTGCTCTGAATTGGAGCCCTTTTAGGCATATGAGTATTCACTTTGATAGCAAAGCGACCATACTCGTATTAGCAATGAGCTCGCAAACTGTGCGCTCCAAGTTAGTCAAGGAAAGTGGTTAACCACACAGGAATTAATATTAGATCTGGTCATAGCGGGATCGCAAAGCCTTTGAGGCAGCAAGAGGAGGGACCCTTACCCCACTCATATTGGAACGGGAACATGTTGGATATCCGTTGATCTCCTTCATTCCAGGATTGGACTTATGTACCGTGCATGCGCTTAGCAGAAGTTAGTCAACGACCAGTCTCTGCATGACGGCGAGATCCTTCTAGCTTAGAGCAGGCTCGTAGGGGAAACTACTTGCCCTTAGGAAAGTTCATCTTAGCGCAATCGAACCGTTCTTATTGGACATCGTTTAATAAGCATTCATGATATAAGGCTTAAATTCAGTGGGATGCCAGCTTTAGAAGGACTGAGGTTGAAACATCTCGGCAGTTATGCCTTTGGTGAACCCGGAGACATAGTCAAAAATGATACTTAATGGCTCAACAAATTTGGGAACCTCTCAAAACTCTTCATCCATTCATGCAGGTCTTATGATCAATTTTATAAGAGATTTTGGTTCCACAACGAACTAGTGTTTTAAATTGTTCATAAAAGATCTCTATTAAGATCGATCTAACCTAACCTAAAAAAAAAAATTGTGAAAGAAATATCGACACACACCACCACTTGGTCGATTTTAGAGCCGCCTTCGACAGCACGAAAAGAAACTGGATTTTTGCCGGTATGCCTTAACTTAGTAACACCGCAATGCTAAACCGGCTGTGTAAGCTGACGTTGAGCAACACCAAAAGCTCCGTCAGTATCGGTAAGGACCTTTCCGAGCCGTTCGATACCAAACGAGATTTCAGTAATTCAAGCTGCAGAGCTGAGTAGAGAAGGTGCAATCTTCTACAAAAGTGTATTGCTGGCGTACAAGCAGCAGGCACCGATATCAGTGGCAATAACACCCGCACCAGGAGACCGTTGAAGGGGTGTAAAAGGGTAAAGTTACGCTTCTGGGTAAGCAGTTGAAATTGAAGGGCCCAATTCCTACTCTTGCGTACTCGCCGCGCACTCTGGAAACGTGAGTAACCACTGTGTAAGTTACGGTAGTCATCCCGTGTGGAGCCTGGTATCACGGCTAAAAGAGAGGAAGCTTCAGCGGACCAAAAAATTTATTATTTTTCAAAATCAGATGTTTCAAAAATTTACATTGAAGTATATTTGCAATTGACTTGACCTTGATTCTTGAAAATTTTTACGCAATTTTATGGAAAACCCAACATTTCCAGTAAAGAGGCAGAGAAAACGCCGAATTTGTGTTCAATAAGTCACATTCTTGCTTTATCTTTGCCGCCATACGTGGCAAGCACGTGCAAATTGTGTACGTACGACTTCAGCCAGCTGGAAAAGGTGGACGTGCCGAGTAGTAAGGATTGCCTGGCAACTGAGTCGCATTGTCGGCCAACACACACGCTTCACTGCCGCTCAATCTTTATGGCTTTTGGCAATTGCCATAGCTGGCGGTAATCCCTAATCGATTTTTGGCTAACCTTGAAAAGGTGTCATGTAGGCAGTATATATTAGTTGTTGTAATCTTTTTTGCCCTTTTTAACACGATTACTGCGCTCTGACTACGCATGCCAATACACTTGCAGCACAAAATCAACTCAGCTGTTTGTAAATTTCATGTGCACCAAGAATTGTTGTTGTTGTTGCTTTTTAGGTGTGCTGGTGTAAATGTATGCTTGGTAAGCCCTTGATTTGCCCTTCAATTTGCTGCTGTGTAATAATACTATGCGACTGCTTGCATGGCTGCCTGAAAAATGGCTTCAAGTCCATTTGCTGCGCTTGGTTGACAAATCGCTTGGGCGGAAACTGCTTCGCTGGCGCGCTTAGTAACTCAGTTTAAAGTTCATTATTATTATTTTTAATTTAATAAATAAAATTAAATTATTTGTAGTACCACAAAAAAAAAAACTACAACTTCGCGCGCTGCCGTTAAAAATAATTTTTAAAACGATAAATATTGCCTTGCGTTAGAACGAGCTGATTTGCGGAAATTCCGCATCGTTGACCTATATATGTACATATATTTTTTTGAAAATACTTTTAGTCTTATTCCGTTTGTATACAGTGGCGGATCCAAAATGTCCTACTGGTGGGTTTTATCTTCCAAAATATTTTTATTATTGTTAGTACTTCATAAATTCTTCTAAATATCAATTAAAATTAACACTTTTGTTGGATTTGACACTCAAAACCCCCTCATGGATCCGCCACTGTATGTATGTATGTATAGGGAAGTGGTCAACACACGAATTAGTAAACAAAATAATTGTTTTTGTTCGACGCTTGAAGCTCCAATTAACTTTTTTGAACTTTGTCGCCTTTTAGTTGTTTTCTAACCACTTATCAGGCAATAAATATTAAATAATCTGCAAGGCGGGCAATCATGACTTCACTACTGACGCCGAGAGTGCGGCTAACAAGTGTATTTATAAATATGTATTTATTTATTTAAATAGCGTAAAATAATATTTGTATGTCAAGCTGTTTAACTTTTTCTTTTTTCAACTTTGTGGTCTTGATAAGCGCGCGAATCCAGTAAAGTGTTTAAACGACCTTGGCATTTTTGCAATTGCTTATATATTTTATGTATAAATAAACATAAAAAAATTAAGATTAGTGATTATTATATAGGTTATAAAAGGTTTCCTACATTATTACATTCTTTGGCATTTATCTTTTGAAGATTATCTCTTTCAAATGTTGGCCGCAGCTACGTCTAAAATGGTCCATCCGTTGAGACCAATTTTCTAGCAGAAGCATCTCAGCGACGCAACAAATTGGACAGTCAGAAAGGGTTTCGCCATCATCCTTAGTATAACCGAGGTGGTCTTATTTTTTTGAAGATATAAGATCCCGATGGCACCACTGCCACAAATGGGAGAAATCCGTCGGCAATCGGCGGATTCAGTGAAATATCTAGGGCTCATCCTGGATAGGAAGCATTCATGGAAGCCGAATATCGAAGTGAAAGAAAAACGACATCGATTAAGGGAGCAAAGTGGTCCTCTGGCTCTACGATACCATACACAAGCAGATTATATTCTACGGAGTCTTCATGTGATTGAGGGCTCTAGAAAAGAAAACTTGCAAAGAACCTCGAGAGAGTGGAGGGCGGCGCTTATAAGAATGTGTGGTGCGCTAAGGTCCACTCCAACCATGGCACTTAACGCCATCTTACACATCCTATAGACATCTTCGGAAGATATTTAAGAAATGAGCACGTATCTAAATACTCGGATATCCTCACACACTTTGACTTCATACTGTATCACTTAGACCAAGGAGTCACCAAATCGAACTCTGATGGCTCCTTCTCTGGACATATACCGACGAGCTAGTTGTGGGTGGGAAGAAGCCGTTGGAGGAGAGGGGTAGTGAGCTTCTTTACGGATGTGTAAAACTTGGGTGGGGGGGCGGCTTTAAGATTGGTGGAGAGGTTTACTGTTTGGAGTTTCCTATCAACTCCAGCTTTAGACTACCTGACTATTACAGTGTCTTCCAAGCTGAGGTTGCAGCCATTAAGGTATTAGTAGATATACTGCTCCGGAGTTCAGCATATTTCAAAGAAGATCGATCGCAAGATGTCTAGTGATTTTTTTGGCCGAGTAAGGTTAGCCTAACCCCAGTTGTCGGGCTTTTAACAGGCCATTGCTCTAGTGGCGTCCCTGCTGTAAAGCTGGGAATCTTATCAGCCGCCATCTAGGAACAATTTTTTATTTCACACGATATTTTCACTAATCTTAACACGGATTATTTGCTTTAAAAACATTAAAATATCCGAAAAAATGTTCAGATCGTTTTTCTATATAATATAGCTGTCATACAAGCTGAACGAACAAATTTAATGTCTTGTTTGGTAGCTTTTTTATTTGTCAAGGGCTTTGTTGGCGTTTCAAACATGATTGTTTTTGTACTTCGGCCAATTATTATCTGTCATCTTCAGCAGATTTATATTCAAAACTCGCAAATCAGCACACCCACGCGCTTTCAAATTTAAATTCCAATTCCATAAGCTCAAACGTATATAATTTATAGATATTAATTTTTCTATACTCTTAATAATTTTAAGCGTTTAATGGCAGCGGCCAGTTTCATTTTAGTGCCACATAAAATTTATATTTGAAATCAATCTCTGAATTTTTAGTGGCTCACGCTGTTTTTGTTAAGCCAATTTGACTTTTAGTGCCAACTACACGCGCATGTGCTTGTTTATACTGCTGTGTGCATGTGTGTGTGTGCTCCATATAGCTAAGTGCACATATTTGTTAGTGACTATAAAGATTTGTAAATTAATTTACTATAGCACGTGTCGCGCATTTGCAGCCAAAAACAACACGAAAGCCCCACGCACAAATAAACGCTGCGATAAACCGAAGCAAACAGCGGAAGAAGAAGGCACAGCCAATAAGTGGCAAGTGGCTGCGCGAAACTACAGAACCAAAATAAACATGCGCAAGAATTTTAATAAAATGTGACATATTTTGCATAAGCAGCTACGCGCAAACATAGCATACATACATGCGTGTGTGTGAGCACAGCAGCGCGAAAAAACGCTTAACGAAATGCCAAACAAACAGGCCTGTGAAGAGTTTAGCAAACTTGCTAGTGTTGCGCTGTCCGCTGCCCGCTGGTTGAATGAACTGCCATGAACGATGTCAACAACATATTGCCGCAACATACACGCGCGCACAAACACACACACGCTGGGCGGTGAATATGCGGAAAATAAACGAGAAGAAAACTCCAAGCGCAAGACAGCGCTGCTGCCGCGGCAAAGTGGCTGGGCTGGCCGAATGGATGCATATATTTATTTATATATATTTTTAAGTTCACACATAAGTGCGTGCGTGCGTGCGTGATTGTATGCGTATGTCGCAGCGCGTCGCGTTGGTCATTCGCCTCAGTGAAAAAATGAAAAATGGAAAAAAAATTGAAAAATTATTAAAATTGCGGCAATTTGTTGGGAAGAAAACATAAATAAATACGCCTACGCGATTTGCCGGTTAAGCACCTGCTATTAGCTGGTCAAGAAACTCGCTCGGCCGCACGCATAATGGGCGCGCATAGATACACAAAGCTGCATTTGGAAAGCATATGGGCTATTTTTGGGTTTTAAATAAAATAGTTGAATGCACAAAGCACCACACCATCACAAATAAAAAAGCTATATGCTATAGTAATCCGATTTAGATCATTTCTGACAATATTATTGCGATGTCTTGAGCATAATCTTTGCTAAATTTCGGGAAGATATCTTTTCAAATAACGAAGTTGTTCATACAATAATTGGATTTTCGGCGTTCAGTTTGTATGGCAGCTATATGTTATAGTCAACCGATTTAAACAATTTCTTTTAAGATTATACGACTGTCTTAAACAATAACTCGTACCAAATTTCGTAAGGATATCACTTCAAATAAAGAAGTTGTTCATACAAGAACTTGATTTTCATTGTCAAGTTTGTATGGGAGCTACAAGCTCCAGTCATTTGATTTGACCAGTTTCTTCGTCGATTATTTGGCTGCCTAAGATAATAACTTGTACCAAATTACGTAAGGATAGCTCTACAAATATAAAAGTTGTTCATACAAAAACTTAATATTCATCGTGCAGTTTGCATGACAGCTATATGCTATAGTAACCCGATCAGTATAATATTTTCAGAGACTGTAGCGAAGCCTTAAGTGATAGTCTGTGAAGTGTTTCGTGGAGATGCCTCGTCAAATAAAAGAGTTCTCCATACAAGCACTAGATTCCGTGCGTTCGGTTTGTATGACAGCTATATGCTATAGTGATCCGATATCGATGGTTGCCACAAATGGGCAGCTTCATAGCGTTTGTACACGCATTGTACAAAATTTCAAATCGATGTCTGGGCTGATAAGACGGGCAGACAAACAAGCTAAATCGACGCAGCTCGCCACGTTGTTTATTGGTGTATACATTTTATAGAGTCTCCTCAGTTTTCTTCTAGTTATAGTTAACTTAAACTATTCCAAGTAAAAAAAAAATATTTTTTTTTATATATTTTGTTTTTTAGCTTGCTTAACTTGATAAGCTGGCGCTGTTCCTAAGCACTCAGCACTAAATTAGACCAACCAGTACGCTTGTGCAGTCACGTTTATTGCCGCTGTTGATAAGCTGCACACACGCATACTCACACATACAAATGCGCTTGCCACATTCGTCATCGGCTTTACTTTACTTTTCTACTATTGTCAAGTGTGCCCGAAATTCGCAATTGTTGTGGTTTCATTTCCGTTTACCAGTACTGGGCACTCTTACTCATATTTATGTTTTTGTTTACTGTAGCGCATAGGCCGCAAGTATGACTGCGAACAGTTGCACATGCACACAAACTCAAAGCCAGCCCGAAATTTGTTTTTGAAAATGCCATGACTTTCTGTTTACGCTTATCAGCTCACTTTATTTATGCGAAAATATCTAACTGTTTATATCAGTTTAGTAAAAAATTCCATTCATACATGAAAACATTACGCTGCACTGTTTTTTTTTGGATTTTTTTTTTGGCAAATTTTTTAAGTACACACTGTGGTTATCATGTTTTGGTGGCAACTGAATTTTTCGCTGTAAACAACTCGCTGAAATTTGTGGATCTGTGTGTGTGTGGGCACGTCATTTACGTCCAGCAGTGTATATCAGCGTTTGCATAGATTTAGTTGATCTTACAATAGTTTTTAATATGAAATATGTATCTCAGCGCGATTTGTTTATAGTGTGCACTTCTATGTAGCAGCAAGGGCTTAAACAAATAATTTGCAAATATTTTTTCCGAAATATTTTATACAGTTAGTAAAAGGAACTTATATATTTCAACTTAATACATTAGACTTAGGTATGCCAATTACGAGGATATGCTGCTCAGGCGCGCTGTGGCGTATGAGTGACATTTTTCTTTGCCAAGTAGTTCCAATGAGCTGAGAGAGTTTTATTGAACAGGTGCTCTATATGCGGTGATATCCACTAGGGAATTACAAAAATCGAAACGAATGTATGTAACTTATCTGACTTTATAATAAAGCAGAGATTTTACGATATTTATCGATAAAAACTATTGATTATTTACAATACGATAGCTTTTGTCGAGACATAAAAGTTCAGCATATGTAATTCAGATAATTTTATATATTACAAATATTTTTAATATATTTATCGAAAAAAACTAAAAACTCTCAATAATTTGCTCATATTTAGGATACTTTTTATTTAGAAATTTAAGGATTGAGCTTAAAATAATTGCATAAGTTTTATCGATAATTTTATTTACTACCGTTTTTTCTGTACGAGAAGTGAGGATTAAATTTAATTTAACTGTAAATCGAATTTACTTTTGAAAAATTTATGTTTTCCTATATAGGTATATATGAGTTTTTAACGTTATCGATAAAAACTGTCACTAATTATTTATCGTTTTATCATTTAAAAAAAAATTTAGCATCTATAACCCCGATAATTTAATATATTATCGATTTTTTTAAATTTATTTAGCGAAGATTGAGGCTGAAATAATTTTGAGAAATTTTATTGATAAATTGTTACACTATCGATTTTTGAAAAATTACGAAATTGAGGCTGCTATATGTTCGAGAAATTTTATGGATAATTTAATATATTATCGATTATTTTTTTAATTTTTTTTTGATGAAGATTGGGCACTAATTTCAATTTACCTTTATTGTATAGTAAATAATCGTGAATTTCTTTCTGAAGTGTTTATACTTTCTATATAATTCGGCTAGCCTTATAATAAAGCAGTTTTTATCACATTTATCTATAAAAACTATCGATAGTTTTAGCATACATTTTGGACAGTAGTTCAAAACTTCAGCGTACATTATTTCGATAAGTTTTTATCGATTATTTAATAATCGAAATAAAAAAATCGATAAGTATTTCAGCGTACATTATTTCGATAAATTTTTTTTATAATTTAATAATCGTCATTTAAAAAAA
Source organism: Bactrocera tryoni (assembly GCF_016617805.1). NCBI lineage: Eukaryota > Metazoa > Arthropoda > Insecta > Diptera > Tephritidae > Bactrocera > Bactrocera tryoni. Next base: position 75,509,206 of record NC_052503.1, read on the forward strand.
TTTATATATATTTTTCCTGCAATACTTGTAAATTAAACTTATCGTAATTTAAAGTGCACACTGTTTTTGATTTTGAAAGAGACGTTTACGAAATAATCGATATACTATGAGTCTCGATACTGACGGTTGGTCACGTAAAAATCTACAACAGCTATCGATAATATTATAAATTTTAGTCAAATGTTTAAAAATTCAGCATAAATCATTTCGATAACTTTTTATCGATAATTAAAGAATCCATATGCGTATTTCTTTCAATATTTTCGAAATAAACTTATGGTAATTTGACCTTGTTTAATTTCTTTTCATATTTCTTTAGCAAAATAATATTGTTTTCGAAATAATCGATATACTAAGAGAATCGATACTAACTGATGGACTCGTGAAAATCTACAAAAACTATCGTTACACAAATGATAAACTTTGGTCGGATGTTGAAAATTTCAGCGTACATAATTTCGATAATTTTTGTTATCGATAATTTAATAATCGGCATTTAAAAAATTTAATATGTATTTTCCTTCAATATTTTCGAAATAAACTTATGGTAATTTGACCTTGTTTAATTTCTCATTATTTCCTTACCAAAACATATATTTTCGAAATAATCGATATACTAAGAGAATCTATACTATCGGTTTGGGACGTAAAAATCTATAAAACCTATCAGTACCCACAGGATAGTTTTTAGTCAAAGGCTCAAAAGTTTAGAGTACATAATATCGAATAAAAAACAATCGATATATTGTATATTTTTCGAATTGACACGTAAAATCGGCAGTTACATTAGTCGAAAACATTTTAGGTATTCTCACAGCATTCCATTGCAGATTGTGTAAGCAAATTCTGAAAATAGTATTACCCGTATAAGATGATTTCGTAACAATAACGTCATACACCGCAGTCGTCATAACACAATAAAATTTAAAAAAAAATAAAAACAAAAATTTTCCATTTATTAAAACTTTGTATTGATAAGCTTGTATTCCCCCTGAGCGTCATAGTTTTCAGAATTAGAAATTAGTTTTTTGTTTTTTTTTGCAACAAATTCTGAGTGAAATCAAGAATGCTCACTTCCATTTAATAAACCAAAAAGGTGTGGTGATCTCACCCACTAATATGTATGTGAATGGTGTATTTATCTCGATTTTTCCCATTAACACACGCTTGCGGCTAATCGCAATCACTTAACACAAACGCGCCGTTGCTTGGTTGCTTTGTTTGATTTTCGATTTTTTAGCGCGAAATTCATTTAATGAGTTGTCAATCAGAGCGAGTGAGCTCATCTCGCCTTATCAGTTACAGGCGGCATTACGATTTTCCCGAGAACTTTCACACAGCTCAAACAAAACCCAAATAAATAGCTGAATAGACAGATGAGAACTAACTCATTATTGTTGTTGTTGTTATAGTTATGGGTAAGCATAAAGCGCATATGTTTGCTGGGATCATTATCGACTTTCGTTTATTGATTATGTCATTGTTGTTGCTGTTTGCCGTGACTATTGAATGTTGCTGTTATACTGTGAAGCGCTGTCTGTATGTATGTGTGTGTGTTTGTTTGACTGTAGCCAGCTGCCGCTTGGCAGTTGTCAATTATTTTGAGCTTGTCTGTCATTATTGTGGGTCTGCAATTGCCTTTGCGGCCAGTTCAACGGTTTGTATGTATGTATGTATGTGTATACGTATGGGTCTATATGGGCATAAATATTTACACTGAATTTTCGGAATTTGGGAAATTGAATGAATTGTTGCCGCACGACAGCCACGGCAACAATCTACGGTATGGCAACAGCGACAAATTGCTTGAGTGCTGCTCGTCTGCGGTCGAGTGAACTTTGCAAAGCGCTGGCGCAGGTTACTTTTCTTATTATAACTTGTGGCCGGCTGCTGTGGCATTAGAGCGAGAGGAAGTCCACTGCTTTGCGGTCTCGTGACCATTTTTGCACTCATAAACTATTTTGGCAGCAATTTCCGTACAAGAAAAATATAATTGAAAACCTCAAAGGTGTGCGGCTGACTGGTAAGCGGGTCCAATGCTGGGAAAAGGTAATGAAGTTTGTCCAAATGCTGACAACAACAAAAGCGCATGACAATAAAGATTTCTTTCAGTTGCTTTCAGTTTTCTCAGACAAAGATATACTGAAAAAAGCGTTATTTCGCAAGTCCTTTTCAAATATTTCATACCATCCGGATTGCTTGTCTCTCACTTACACTTTCTTGCACGTTTTATAAAGAAAAATTACATTATTGATGCAAAAATTACAACAATTTCAGTTTTCTTAGAAAATCCCTGGTTTATTTTGTATGATTGTTATGTATGGTTAGCCTTCAGCGTATGAGCTCAGTTTTATTTATAAAATGGCATTATGCGTAATCTGTTGTGCAGAGTTTGCTTACGTCAAATGCAAATTATTTATAACAAATAACAACCAAAAGTAGCAAATAAATATGAGATTTATTTTCGAAAATATTTACTGCAATATTTAAATACATTTATTATAATACAAATATTAACAATGAATAATCCATATTATTTTTAACTCTTACGCCTATGAGTCTTGTCATCTTGCTAGGCGGCAAGGTTGCAAAGGTTTTTGTAAACAAGCTGGCACATGCTCTTCTAGAAGCACTTCCAGCGGATGAGAACTTGAAACATACATATGTATGTATGTATATCAGTCGAACTAATTTTATAGATTCTCGATTTTTTAGTTTTTTTTTTTGACTTTAAACTTTCTTCGCCATCATTCTCAGTTTCTGACTTCCTAACTATTGCAGTGTTTCACAAGCCAAGGTTGCTGTCATCAAGCTACAGAAAAGAGACTGTGCACTATGCTAGGCGGCGATACACACCTTGAGCTCACTAACCGTACGTTCAGCTAACTAATAGCATTGACAGACGGCAGCGTTAAACCATTAAATTGCATTTTTCTGGATTAATTGAGGAGTTACCACAGCTAACTCCGTTGCTGAATCCAAAAATAACTCTCAAAATTTTAGGGAGTTTGTGAGATTTTTGTTGGCAACATTGTTAAAAATGGCCAATTTTCATCTATTGTGAATGAAATACAAGCAACCCTGACAGCTGTTTATCAAATTCTCAATATAATATCAATAAAACTTCTATGTTATGATGCAGTTTTAAAAATAATGTGTTGATATGTTTTTCTAATAAAAAATGTTTTGGTAAAAATTGGTCGGCTAACAACCGTAATGTTTATCTTTTACCAATTTTCATTGAAAATGTTATAAAAAGGACAATGAGCTGTTTATGAGAGTTTCAAACTCGCATAGCTGCCATCTGTCACCTACAAATTTGGATCTGATTAAGTGCGCAGTTAATCCGGATTAACGCTGCCGTCTGTCAAGGCTATAACCGTGCACTCATGACTGGTTAAGGAAAGCCTAACCTTATTATCAATGACATCAAGTCGCTTTGTGATAAGACTAGTCCACTGCAGAATCGTAGGTAACTGTAAAGTTGACGAGCTAGCAAAGAAAGGCACACCGGTACCGTTATTATTAAAATAGACACGGTGCGAGCTACCTCTCTCCACTGGATAGCTGAGATTGGCGAGAGCTTAACCAGCGCTGGGTTATCATAGGTACATGCATTGTCGGAAGTCTATCTTTTTGGCTCAAGATCGATCATCAAAGATCCAAGAAGATGTTTTCAATTTAAAGTTTTCTACCCTATATAGCAGGTAGCTGAAAAGTTAGGAAATACATTTTTCTCAATAAGAACAAACGAAGAATTATAGCAGGGTTTAAAAAAACAGCGAAGTATCGAAAAAGACCCGAAAGAGTCCACTCGCCAACGCGCGTAACAATTGCAGCTGTGCTCTTCATATTGATGGAAGATTTTTTGAAGGATTTTGTTTTGTGGGTTTATAAAGCTCAACTCGAGAAAATATTGAAGACGAACGACCATCAAGCGCGTTGCATGCTCGGTAAATGGGCCCAAAACGAAATGGCCACCGATTCCGATTTACAGCAGAGGAATTCGTTCAGCTCTTTCGAGCTTACTTTTGATAGATCGGTACGTTAATAAACAAAATTGTTGAATTGAATGAAGTGATGACAAACTACAAGCCATAATTTAGATCTTCGAAAAGTCACTGGTCCATATTTGTTTAAAATGAAGGCGGCCATAATGTTATAATTAATGGAGAACTCTCTAGTCATGCCGGAATTGGCAAATGTTAATGTGGATGACTTTTGGTTCCAACAAGACGGAAGGAAACTTTTGGGGAGCGCATTATCTCACGTCATGGGCCTGTGGCGTGGCCTGCAAATTCGTGCAATTTAACATACCTGGACTACTGCACTATTTTTTCAGGGTTATGTAAAGTGACATGTCTACGAAGACGAGCCAGGGACTATTGGTACAAAATATTCTGCGCGATAATTCTGTTATACGGCCCCAATTGCTACAAAAAGTAGTGTTCAAAAATCTCGGCCGACCTGTCGTTTGGAATTTATTTGAGCCAACCGACGCGTTCACCTGCTCGAAATTATTTTTAAAACATAATGGCTTAGCTTTATAATAAAACTAAATGCATAAAATTAAACTATATTCATTTGATTTCTTCTTGAAAACTGCATATATAAAAAAAGCATCCTTTATGTATCGGAAACTACTTAAGACAGCTCATGAGGAACCGAGTTACGGATAATAAAGATTTTACTTGAGATGCTGTGGAACGCAGCGTGCAAGAAATTTCTGCAAACGAAAGGCATTAACTAATAACTTAGTATAAAGAATGCAATCGCTGCCAGACAACGACTCCAAAAATTAGCAAATATAATCAGACAGCTCATAAGTACTAAGTGTACTTCGTAAGTGAAATCCATCTGGTATCGAAAAGAACCAAGACTGGGCTATGCGTGGTTCAATAGGTTATCCGACAAACATAACTCAAACGTGAGAAAAATTCGATGAGCGAACATCGAACAGCGAAATCGAACAGCCATGTGAGTAGTAAAATCCGCTCTCGACGAACAAAGTCTGAACTCCAAAAGTCATGCTACTATACGATGCAGAGACATAGACGATGACATTGACATAGTTCAGCAAACTACTGGCGAAAACCTTCCAGCTCTGAGAGTATTCGTTGCTAATACCCGCCGGGGGAAGCAGAAGAAGTGGAAGACCTCCACTCCGTTGGAAAGATCAGGTGAAGAAGAACCAGGCTACACTTTGAATCTCCAATTGGCACCAAACAGCGAAAAGAAAAACGACTGGCGAGGTGTTACGGTGTCTGCGCCAATAGAGAAGAAGAAGGTTCACCTCATGAGATTTCATGAATGAAATTAAGAAGATAATGTTTTGAGTTAGAGGAGTCTAGGACCTTATGCAGAGGCTAGTATTGGCTGAGTTTGATACTAGCTCAATAATGATATACATATCTCATTGCCGATATGATAGCAAAACTTCGAAAACAGTAAAGTGTTAACATAATAAACAAAAATAAGAAAAAGCAATAACAACAGCAACAGCTAACAAGTGCATAATAAAGCGTTGAAAAGCGTAAATCATGCAACATGAGCACATGTCGATCATTATATAGTACTTTCAATAGCATACAAAATTCATTTCGGTAATTATTTGCGAACGAGTTAACAATTCGCTAACATGAAAGAGCAATGAGACAACAAAAAAGCAAAGCACTTAATGCCGGTGAGGCAGCAGAAAACGAAATGACCGACAAACCGAAGAATAAAAAAACAAACGAAAATGCCACGGCGGCAGCTTAGAGCGTAACACAGCAAGGCGGCAGCGTTTTGACCCATGGAAACAGTAGGAAATGTTAATATTTAATTGAAAAACGAAATTAACGCTTTTCTGCGCATATAATTTTAATAGGAAAAATGAATAAATTGGATAAAATGAATAAAATGGGTAAATGTTAATTGACATTGCCGCATGGCAAGAGTTTTGGATAGTCTATTGGGTATGTGTGTGCGTGTGTGAGCGCATTAAATATTACTAGCTAGCACGTGGTTAATTTCCATTATAATTCAAAGAAATCCAACGAGTGCTGACTCACGAAAATTTTCCACGTACAAGGTAGCTGCAGCTTTTGCACACAACACTGTGCATGTACAAACATATGTATGTATGTTTGCATATTTTTATGTGCATATATTTGCAGATTACCTGCCATTTCGCCTCACTGTCGCTATGTGCCTCTGCGTGATTATTTTATTTATTTACACAAAGCTGTAGTTCGCACTGTTTCCTTATTTACTATTTACCCACACCACAAACACACACACACACACAAATACTTACAATGCTTAGTTACAAATGTGCTCTTGGCTAAAATGTATTTGCGTGCTTTGCGACCACTCAATTGGCAACAAAATACAAAAATAAAAACAAACAAATTTTATTTAATTTTTTTTTGCCTCGTTCATTTCACTGGAAGCTAGTAGACCGGCGCGGAGGCGGGCATCTGTAATTGCGAGTGTAATAGTTGGCAATTGTCACTCTTGCTAAAAGCAATTTCGCTTGAATTTATTTTATTTGCAACACTAGGGTATCGCTTTTGTTGTTGGCGTTGTTTTTTTTTTTTGTACTTCTCATCGCTGATATAATCAGCAGCTATCGCTATTTATTTTACACGGCGAAGATCGCACGCGAAATGCACCAGCGGAAAATGGTTAGTAAGTGATGGGTTTAAAGGTGTCTCAAGACTTTGCTACAAAGGCAAAATAATATACATATGTACATATGCCTTAGTAAATCTATGAAAACAAACAAAAAGGTCAGTCTAGATTTTTACCTACAAAGCAGTCGTATACTGCCTACAAGTAAAGAAATTTCCATAGAAATACTTGATTTTGATTGTTCAGTTTGTATGGCAGCTATATCATATAGTATTCCGATCTTGAAAATTTCTCTGTATATTAGAGCCCTTATTTTAGCAAAAACTCGTGTCAAATTTCGCAAAGACATCTCGTCAAATATACAAGTTTTTCATACAAGAGCTATATTTTAATGATTTAGTTTTTATGGCAGCTGTATCATATAGTAGTCCGATCCGGACAATTTTTTCACATATTATAGCATTGCTCTGGGAATTAATTCATGTCAAATTTCGTAAAGGTATCTTGTCAAATGAAAAAGTTTTTCATACTAAAACTTGATTTTAATGGTTGAGTTTGTATGGCAACTATATCATATAGTATTCCGATCCGGAAAATTTTTTCACATATTATAGCATAGCTCTGGGAATTAATTCATGTCAAATTTTGAAAAGATATCTCGTCAAATAAAAAAGTTTTTCTTACAAGAACTTGATTTAGATCGTTGAGTTTGTATGGCAGCTATATCATATAGTAGTCCCATCTCCAAAATTTCTCTGTATATTAGAGCCCTTATTTTAGTAAAAACTCGTGTCAAATTTCGTAAAGATATCTCGTCAAATAAAAAAGTTTTTCATATAAGAACTTGATTTGAAACGTTCAGTTTGTATGACAGCTGTATGCTATAGTTGTCCGATATCAACAATTTCAATAAATGAGCGCTCATCTGTTAGTTATCTCCAATAGATCCAAGATAACCTCAAACTATTACACGAAAACGTGAAAGTTAGAGCTTTTACAATACGATCATAAAGGATCTGATAGTTATCTCTAATAGATCCATGGTAACCGCAAACTTTTACATGAAAAAAGGAAATGTGTCCTTGTATTTCCTACTACTACCTTTTTTACCTTACATCCTTTAGTTATCTACTCAAATTACCGCATAACCTCAAACACTGCCTGAAACTCTACATCAAAATCCTGAATCAAAAGCTTTGCGCTTGAGCGCTTACGAACATTTTGCACTGGACAAACGAACTTTGTCGGCAACGTGCTTTCATCTCAAATTAATTGCCATATTGTATATATATAAATGTTTTAGATATACTATATCTGAGTAATTTGGCCTATTAACAAATGTAGCACGAATGAGAAAAATAGTATTAGAAAACCATTAATACAATTAAAAACTACAATTTTGCGCCAATAAATGCTGCTGATCAAATAGATTCAAAAACACTACATTGAAACACTATTATACGAAGTTAGGGTGATCACCACAATCTCAGTACGTTAACTAACGTAAATTGGTCGGAATTTTTTTTGGATTATTATATTGGCTAATATCTAGTTTATTCGCCAGGTTCATAGAAAGTATAGCAACCAAGAAGCAATAACTTTAGTTTGGCGAAAGCTGGACATTGATGAAGAAAGTGTGTAGATGTTTCCCACTTATCGTCCTCTCTGCAACTTTGACAAGTTGTGTCCTTCCAAATCTTTAGCCTCACCGCGTGAGTGCCAATCCGATAGTGTCGAGTTAGGATACTTATCATTGAGGCCATGTAAACCCTGCTAAGAGTTGATAGTTCTATGTATGTTTTGAGTGCCATTCTAGCCAGGAAGGCTTTCGCAAACCCTAAAGTGCTGGTTGACTGACTACTGAGCTCCCGCGAGATCAATAAATCCAGCGTCCGAGCCCATGATGACAGAGGAACACCATCCTAATGGTATCTTAGTATGAGTGCCTTGCATTTTATCGATTTGCTATTACCGACGATTCCGCTCAAGGCATGCACCTAGACAAGTTTTATATCGAGTTGATGGAAGTGGCTTAATGCTTCTGTTGTAAGGTTAAGCAAACGTTGACTAGCTTTGAGCTGACTGTCAGTAAATTCAAGGCCTGAATAGCAGCTCAGCTATCGGAATGGATGCAACCCTCGCTAAAAGTAGTCACACTTCATTGAAGTACATCGGCTGCTACCTTAACAGCTACCAGTTCTACTTTAAAGACACTACAGTGGTCTGGCAGCCTGAAACAAGAATTCATTGAGAGCCCAAGACAAAAGACTAACACTCCAAACTTCACGTTGAGCTTCGCTCTATCCGTTAAAACACTCACCGTATATCTTCTCCAGCGACTCCACCTCACCCACATATCACTCGGAGTTATGTAAGCATGGAAGATGCTACTTAAAGTTGGCTCTACGGAGGAGTGGTTCAGGTTAGCAGTGATGCAACCGAAGTGCGAGAGAATTGCGGAATGTCCCACTACGGGGCCCTTAATATATTTGGCTTCCTGGAGTCTTCGCCTTGAGCTTAAGCATCTTATGTAAGCATCTTCTCGAAGTCTGGTTGCACCCTTCACAGCAATTTGCCGGCTATGACGACAGTTTCTATATACTGAATGGCATTAGGTGCCACATAGGGCACCGCTGTTGCCAATTAGAACTGTTTGTTGAACCCGTTTTGGCTGCTAAGCGAATGTTACTTTACCGTGCACCCTCCATCAGTCAAATACACCAGTACTGGTTTACCTACGTTTCTTAAAGCCAAAGCACAACTTTTGGTGAGAGCCCCGCCATTTCTCAAAAGCTGGTTTACAGCAATATAAGGCTACTAAAGCCTCCCTCACCATCACCTCAACTTTTTGCTTCCATGGCATCTATCTATCAAGGATGTGGCTCAAATATTTCTCCTCTTTTTGACAGTGTGAAGCTTCGTGCCCTCCATTGACAATTGAGAAAAGACGTGCATCCACCAAAATCAGTTCGAATTTATTTGTATTGTCTGTAAGCGCCTTCTTTCTTTCTTAAAAATTTGCAAAATTTTGTACAATCTTTAACTGCTTCTCTATACCACACCCTAATGCATAGATTTCCTTCGCTCCGTTGACTAGCAAAGCAATTTATTGTCGTATGATTCGTAGGAGTCGCACTTAATCGATCGCTAATCTCCGTACGGCTGTTTGCTGTTGTTGCAGCGCACGACTTTTCTTTCATTGCAATTGTTTATACAATGTTTTTATTATTGCACATTTTCTCGTTGCAATTTCAAATCATTATTTCTTTTTTTTTTGCTCTTTTTGCATTCGCTAATGCGCTTTTGATCTCTGGAAATTTCCATTGAGGCGGAAAAAGTTTTCACGATATGATTTCATCATCAACCATAATATACATACAGCGCTAGTGACTGTAGCGGTGACAGCAGCAGCAATGATGTTGCTTGTCATAGTTCTTGCTGTTGTTTTTGTTGTTGCGGAACGCCGTGTTGCAGTCACAAGCGATTTGCGCTACATTTATGATATTTCTGTCGGTTTGTATGACTGCAAGAGGGTATGTGGGTAAGTATGGCTGGGTACCTTGATTTTGTTGCTGCCTTTGTTGTATTTGATATACAAGTTTATTATTGTAATACTTCGTTTTTTTTGTGCTCGCATTGTTATGCTGTTTATTGCGGCTTTCATTTTATTTATGGTTTGGTAACACGAAGCCGACATTGGCAATTTATTATCGCTGCGGCCGCAAACATTTCCGCTGATCCTGCGGAAAACGCTCGCATCGACAGAGCGGCGAAATGAAATGAACGCTACATAAAATGTTGCTGGTATAAGTATATACTTGCATACATATACATATATATACATATGTTTATAAAGAAATCAAAGAAATAACACCGATAGTTCTGCTTTATAGGACATGAAATCGGACGCGCATAATAAAAAATAATGCAGAAAAAGCGAGCAAAAATGTAGACAATAGAATAATTTGTACGGATCAAAGAATCAACGATTGGCGTTTATGGCACAGGCGCGGAGGGAGAAGGTGAGAATGCTGAATTTTTCAACCTGGCAACAGTGTGGAGTGAAAGAAAGGATGTTAGGGGCTGCGGCTAAATTATAGCGCTTTAGAATGTTTCTAGTAAATTCTCGGGATGAAAAAAAGCCTGAGGAAATACAATTTTTTTTTTGTGATTTATACCTCACACATACTAATATACTTTATATATAATATGATGTGCATCTGACATGCACTCAAGGTCAATGCAATGCCAATATACATATACAAGCTGTCTCCATCGAAGCTGAATGACAGCGGTTACTGGCAAAAGAGGTCGATAGGAAATATGCAATTAAACCAGAAATATAAAATATATATTATATTTATATAATATAAATAAGAAAAACTGTTAACTTTGGCTGCAGCGAAGCCATAATTCTTTCAGAGAGGGTATTAAAGGGTTATTTTCCTTGATTTTAATCGGTTATTTTGTATGGTAGCTATATGCTATAGTTGTGTGATTTGGAAATTTTTACCAGATATTCTAGCGTTGCTTCAAAAATTAACATATGCCAAATTTTTGCTTAGCTACCTAGTCAAATAAAAAAGTTTCCCATACAAGGACTTGAGTTTGATCGGTCAATTTGTATGGCAGCTACATGATATAGTTAATCGATCTGAACAATTTTTTAAAGGATTTTACAGTTGACTTGGAAAATAATGTATGCAAAATTTGGTGACGATATCTTGTCAAATAAAAAACTTTTCCATACAAGGGCTTGAGTTTGCTCGGTCAATTTGTATGGCCGCTATATTCTATAGTTATTGGATCTGAACAATTTTTTAGTTGATTTTACAGTTAACTTGAAAAATAATGTATGTAAAATTTGGTGACGATATCTTGTCAAATAAAAAATTTTTCCATACAAGGGCTTGAGTTTGATCGGTCAGTTTGTATGACAGCTGTATGCTATAGTTATTGGATCTGAATAACTTCTCGGACGATTATACAATTTTTTCTGAAAATAATATATGCCAAATTTCGTGCAATTATCTCGTCATATAAACAAGTTTTCCACGCAAGAACTTGAGTTTGATCTGCCAGTTTTTGTGGCAGTCTTATGCTATAGTGATCCGTTAACGGTACAAGTAGAGTTAAATATGTGCATTCAAGAATATGAGCTACGTCTCTAAATCATCGAGGCAATATTTTCTTTTATTACACTAACTTCCTTCAAAGAATATTCAAAAAAAAAAATGATTTCTTGCAGGGCTCTTCCTCGAATGGATTACTAAATAGCGAACCACTTACCATAAGTGTGCTTACGTGGTCTGAGATGTATATACATACATGCAACTAGATATATGTATAAGTATACATATCCACATATGTATATGCCGAAGTAAAGTAAATAGGGATCGCATGTTCTCTGCCGTTCTCCACTTAGCAACTATGAAAGGCAATATCGGAAAGAATAAAAAATAAGTTGCAACAAAAACAGCAACTTGACACAACAAAGTGTATAAGCAATTGGAGAACATATTGCTTTAGTTTATTTCACGCTTCGCTACACAAATGTCATATCGTCATATCCAACAGAGTGTTAACCAGGCCCCCTTAACCCGCCTGCGTCGCGCGTTTCTAATGCAGCAGCGCTTTAAGAGAGCTAACTACAAACAATTTAAGTTTGGAAAGGGCAAATTACTAGAATGTAAGAGTAAAAGGTTGGATTTGTGGAAAGCTATTACCTGGATACAAGTATAAGCATGCTCGTAAGTGCAGAAACTGTAAGAATATGATATGTATGTATAATTAGCTAGTGGTATGAGAAGTAAAGTGGCATGTCGAGAGAGAGTGAGAGGGAGAGAGAGTTGTCATATTTTACTGACCCAACCACTTTGAAACAGCCTAGAACTGTGTAGGCTTTAAATCTGTAAGGCTCTGCGGTGTACAAAAGGCATAAACCGATTAGAAATCGATTAGATACCGAGACCGCACGCTTAGCTAGCAGCTAGATTGATTTCTGGTACTCGAAGAGCGGATTTTGAGTGTCAGCAGAGAACAGTTAAACTTTTTCTCTCTCTGTTTCTTGAAATAAAATACACTCCTTCTATCCAAAACATGCGAAAATATAAATTTTCCACCCAGAAATTGCCTAGAACCGAGCAGGCTTTAAATCTGATTTCTCGATTTGAAACCGAGGCCGTTCGCTTACCTAGCACCTAAGTTGATTTCTGAGTACTATTAATCTAGTTTCAGTAATATATGCATGCTTTCGAAAGCCATCTGGTAGTCGAACAGATGAGAACTGTTAGGAGAGAACAGTTAATCTCTCTCGCTCTGTTTCTTTAAATAAAATAAACTCTTACTATCCAAAACATGTGAAAAAATATATATTTCCCACCCTAAAACAGCCTAGAACCTAGCAGCTTTTAAGTCTGGAAGGGTCTAAACCATTTTGAAGCAGAGGCGGTTTGCTTCCCCAGCACCTAAATTAATTTCTGGGTACTATTAATATAGTTTGAAACGTACATTCATGCTTTCGAAAGCTATCTGGTGCTCGAAGAGCGCATATTGCGTGTCAGCAGTAAACAGTTAATCTCTTTCTCTTTTTTTAACAAAATTTACTCTTTCTATCCACAAAATATATTTTCCATCTTAAAACAGCCTAGAACAGAGCAGGCTTTAAATCTGGAAGAGTCTAAATCGATAAGAACCCGAGGAGGTTTGCTTGTTTAATATATTTTTCTCGCACTATTATAAAATTTGTATCAAAAAGGCTAATAATGTATCACTTTAGCTGCCCAAAAATTCACATTGATTTTAATTTATAACACAAATTTAGCACGCTTTCGCTTTAAAGACAGCGATTATTGACATTTTTATTTATATTTTAATTTTTTGGATTTTTATAGTATTTTTTGCAATTTTCGTTTTATTTTTAATTTTCTTCTCTTTATATTTTATGTTGCTTTTTTTATATTTTTGTTGTCGCTTTTATATTTTTTGTTGTTGTTTTAATATTTTTTGCTGTTTCTATATTTTCTGTTGTTGTTTTTTATATTTTTGTTGTTGTTTTTGTATTTTTGTTGTTGCTTTTTATACTTTTTGTTAGTGTTGCTTTTTATTCTGTCATTACATTTCAACGCGCAGTTCATTTGCACATAGTCACACACTCATACGCTCACACGAGCGCACAGTAATTTCTTTCGTGCATACGAGTGTGCTTTCATTTTTCTGGTGCCAGAATGTCTGTCTAAAACCAAAGCCAGTCGGTACGCGCTGTACCCGTAACACCATAATACATAGCATGGCAGGGTACGACGTGCTGCGGGACTGGCGGACGTTGCTTAATGAGTTGCCGAGGCAGCCAAGCAAATGCGCATAGCACAAAGGTGGCAAAGTGGCGGCAGCGGCGGCGACGGCAAACGTGACGGTTGTTGCGGTTAGCTCACCATTGGAGGTGAGCTGAACACTGTACTGAATATATAACGAAGTGATGGCTGAGGGCGGGGTAAGGCGCAGGCGGCGTTTGGCAGGTAAGGCAGATGTAAAATGAAATGAGATGAGTGGAGAAGCTTGACATGCAAGTTGAGCTTGAGGTTAAGATTGTGAGGTAGAGGTGAGCATGAGGTAGTGGTGAGTGTGTGTAGCGGATATGAGTATATGGGGCAATCAAGTTGGAGACTCAACGACGCTCGGGTAATCAGTCAGTTGTAGTAATTGTCGAAGCCCCACCGCAGTGCAGCTCCCACAAGCTGACAAATATGAGCCGCAGGTAACGTGTAACTAATTTCTCTAAATGTCAACACACACACACACACACACATTGATGGGCATGGCATGTTGGTGCTTTCAGTTGGCAACACGTATGAATCCACAAAAGCGTTGAAAGCGCATCAATCCGAACCGGGTTGGATTCGTTCACTAGTAAGCAGCAAGGGCGTGGGTGTTGGGTGTTGGAGGGAAAGGCGTCTAAAGCATGGCGGCGTACGTGTCGCTGTGCATACATACGTGAAAAGTTCTAGTGTTGAGTAGTTGTTGTGTAAGCATTTCGAAAGCAAATTTGTGTTTATTGTTTTTTATTTTATTTTTCATTTTTTTTTAATTTTTTTTATGCATTTTTTTCGTCTAAATATCCGCTTAATTCATTATTCATCCGCACTTCAATTTCCATACTAGCTGGGTGTGGGTCAACAGCGTATATCTTGATTTGCCGCAGGTAACATTGAAAATCACCATTCAAGCGAATTACGTTTAAATAATTAATTTTTTCCTGTTAAAGCATTCGCGGCAGCCGCAAACAACAAAAGCCGAGCCAAGCTACATAAAATCGCTGAAGCAGAACAACACAACGAATTATTACGTGCAAGCCACATAAAAAGTAATTATATTATTAGAACTTGACGAAACGAAAGCTGCGCGCTGCTCTGTGACATGGAAAATTTCTTGGTGACTTAACCCATTCAGTTCATACCGTTCAGACATAATTGAGTAATTGTAGCGCAAATGTACTTGAAATAATGTTGAAAGGCGTACAAATGTATCCAATGACGATAAGCAGCAAGGTGGACAGCCATATAATGACATGAAACTTACTTGAGCTTCACCGGATCTGTCTCGAAATGTCTCAAGCAACTTGTGGTACTAAAAATTTGAATAGAGCTCCACATGAACTGTAACGACATATGAAAAGGATTCACTCCTAACATGATACGTAAAGAGTGATCCATTTCGAGGTTCTTTACTTTTTTAAAGAAAAAACACTCAAACTTCAGATTTCATGGGGCAATGTTTAGTATGATTCGAAAGAACATTCTTTGGCATTTATTTTTTGAAAATTATCTCTTTCAAATGTTGACCGCGGCTACGTCTCAGATGGTCCACCCCTTGAGTTCAATTTTCGATGCCTCTTTCAAGCATTTCGACTGGTAACTGGCGAGTGACATGCGAGATCTTCTGTTCCAAGGCCTGAATCGAAGCGGTATTGTCCGCATAGACATTAGACTTTGCATATCCCTACAGAAAGAAATCAAACAGTGTGATAACGCACGATCTTGGTGGGCAATCGACCGGCTCAATATGTGAAATTATCTGCTCACCCAAGTGTTCTCTCAATAAATCCATTGATTGCTGCAGTGTGTGAGAAGTGGTGCCGTCCTGTTGAAAGCAAATGTCGCCGAGATCACGAGCTTTAATTTCAGGATTCAAAGAGTCGGTTATCATGGCGCGATAACTATTGTCATTGACGGTCACGTTCTTACCATTATGATTTTTGAAGAAATATGAATCGATGATTCCACCGACCTACAAACCAAAACAAATCGATTTTCTTTCTGGATGAAATGACAGTTCTTGAATCTCTTCAGGTTGCTCTTCGTCACAAATGCGGCAACTTTGCTTGTTTACATACTAATTGAGCCAGAAATGGGCCTCATCGCTGAACACAATTTGTATTGAGAAAGTCGTATCTTCTTGGAACTTTTCAGGAACGAAGGAGCGAAGCGATGTCGCTTGGGAAAATCGAGCGACTTCTGTTCTGCGCTAAGTCATTCCACACGTCAGTCCGCGTAGCTGCGAACGGTGCAGAATCGACTATTCATGGTCTTCGAATACATTTTCAGATACGGATGCTATAATCTCTTCGCGACGTGCTGGATGTGGTCTGTTCGATCGAATATTATTCAATAATGAATTCGTGCTCTCAAGATAGGTGATGGTGTTGCGAATAGTAGGCTCAGTAGGCCGATTGGACATTAATACAAGCGAGTTTTTATATCGATATGTAACAACGGATAAAACATTTATCCAGAAGGACCACATAATAAACGATCACATTTGAAAAAAAAAGGAGCGTGCTGTTTGATTAAGTCAGTGTAAACGATGGCAAAGATCCACGAATTCGGCTTTGTATTGCTTCTGCATTCAACGTAATCGACAGGTCTGACCCTTAGAGACTATTTCCTTTCCTCAGACCTCAAAAGAATGCTCGCTGGGAAGAAACTTTCGTCGAAACTGAGCCCTACTTTGAAGCAACAGACAAAACATTCTACAAGCATGGTATGAAACAATTGTTCGGTCGGGGTCTTATCAATTGACCGTTATGCAAAATATTCGTCAAACCGGATCTGAAGTCGCTAAATTTTCAAAAATTTCTTTTTTGTTGGAACTTGTGGAACGGTCAGAATAATATTTCATTTCAACTGAACAGTTTTTGAAGATAAACGGTAGAAGTTTACGTGGCGAAATCTTGGCTGTATTTGCTCTCTCCAAATTTGACTATGGCGAAATCTTTCGTGTGTTTTCTTCGAATTGTGTTTTATCTCTCTGATTTCCCGAAATGTTACAAGCACTATTTGGTGCTATAAAGTTTACCAGATATTCTTTTTATATTTATCTCTGAGTGTCTGCTAAGCCAAACTGATGACCATTATTCGAAATTGAATCCGTTCAATCGACATGGCCATTTCGACATTATGAACTTCTGGAACAGTAAATTTTGCAAGATAAATGAGCATAGATAACTATTCCTATTCCTATTAAACTGTGGAGCTTTTGCAGATAAACGGAAAGAATTTATATGCAGAAATCTTTGCTATATTCGAGGGGATCCAACTGTATTATCTGTATCTGACTTTTGTCTCCCACCAAACCTTTTTTTACTGATTCTACCCACAATGGAGCTTGACTCGTGTCAATCAATTACATATTTGCCATTATGTCAGCCACAAGGTACGAGTATATAGTCCCAACGAAGCCGTCTCGTCTTGCGCTTCAGCAGCCCACAAGCTGCAAGCGGCCAACAAGCTCCAAACCCAATCAAGTAAGGCCTTATAAGCGCGCCAGCTTGTTTAATTAAAATTTATCACAGCGTCCAAAAATGGCAAATAAAAGGCGGAAGGCGGATGGCGGGTAGGGCAGCAGATAATTGCTCGATAGAAGCGGCAATAAATAAATAAAAAATATAAAAAAAAATATTTTTAATAAGATATACAATTAGTGCACGGCAGCGCGGAGCAGCAGCGCAAGCGGCTGTGAATAAGCGTGTAGCACGGAAGCAGCCCAAGTGCAGGCGTATTTTACTAATAAAATTTGAAATATAAAAAAGCCGTAAAAAATATAGAAAAATTATTTAATCGCCAATGAAACTAGTTATTACATGTGACAGCAACGGAAAAGTGTCCGGGGGGTTACGGGCAGTTCAGCAACACGCTAGCAACAGCAACAGCGAAAATTGCGCGGCGTGTGCCGCTGAAAAATCACTTTTTTTCAGAAATGCCAAGCACACGTTTCCTTTGATGAATTTACTTTGTGGTTCTTTCTTGCTACTTGGCTACAAACACCGCTGGTGACACGTTGGACTGCGCTGCAACAAGTCAAAGTGACAGACACTCGCAGATATTTATATAAACCACATAGACTAGCGCTTGTGTTGGCCCCCACGCTAGCGACTTTGACAGACTGCTGGACGTCAGCAAATTGTGTCGAGCGATTTTCTGATGTGCGATTCGCTTGCCAAACAACAACAACGACAAGTATATGGCATATACAGTATATGCTAGAATATTTTAGAGCAATTGCTGTTGCATATTTATGAATATGGGTTTGCGAAAAAAACTAACTAAATTATAACTAATAACATAGTAACAGTAATATTTATGGAGCGAGGAAGGTAGTGGGAAATGAAATTTGTATTTCTGTAACAATCTGCTAATGCTTCATTTCAGAATTTTGAGTACTAATATTGTAGTAATTTTCTTGACTATTTTTTACTAGTTTGGATTTGTCTATTTGAAACTGATATACTGCTGACCAAAAACTGCCATGTAATATCTGATAGAACTGCTCACTAATATTTTAATATGAGTCGCTTTTGCGAAACAAGCACAGTCAGCTGACCGCTAAGTTGAGTTGAGTTCATAACAGCTGTCAACCAAACAACTAGTTAATTTCAGAGAAAGAAATGTAAAGGCTTTATTTTTGGGGTTTCCCAATAGTAGAATATAATTCTGACCAAAATCTGGCCTCCAAACATCTAATAAAACTATTCATAAATAGCCAGTGTTGCTAGTCATTCAGCTGACTGTTAGTTGAGTTGTCAGCCAAACAACTAGTTGATTTCAGAGAAAGAAATGTAATGGCGAGTAAGCTTGCTTTATATTTGGGGTTTCCCAATAGTAGGAAAATTAGGAACTGAGAAAATTTATCACAAATGAAACGATATCGTTAAAATTATACACTAAACAGTTTATTTTAAGCTTGTCACTAAGTTGTAATACGCAGAAGAAAAAGTCCAAGACCCTACTAGTCGTTCAGTTTTTGAGGTATCAATCCAAACTTTTGCACACGTGCTTTTCTCACCAAAAAGCTACTCATTTGTCGGAAACGCTGTTATCGAATGACTGTAGTATATAGCTGCCATACAAACTGACCCTCCCACTAAAGTCCATATATGGAACCCCTTTTTATTTGAGCAGGTATCACCATGAAATTTGGCAAGGATTATTACACAAAGCAACGCTATAATCTCCCAAGAAATTGTTCAGATCGGGTCACTATAGCATATAGCTGCCATACAAACTGACCGCTCCAACTCAAGTCCTCGAATGGAAAACTTTTTTATTTGACTAGATAACTACACGAAATTTGGCATACATTATTTTCCAAGGCAAATGCAAAATCTTCTGTTCAAATCAGACCACTATAGCATATAGCTGCCATACAAACTAACCAAACAAAATCAAGATAAAGATGTTTTTATACCCTTTTATGCTAGAAAAAATGTTCCTGTAAAGGGTATTATAAATTCGGGGCGGTGTTTTCTTATTTTAAATATACAAGTAATACATAGCCAGAGTTTGGCACAAGGGTCAGACTTGGAAAAATTTATTTATACTATACGGACTTTTGTAGCTGAAAATGTTAAGGAATGGTACATAAAATTTTATTAATTTTTTATAAATTATATAAAAATTTTTCTAAATTTTTTTCAACATTTTTTTTCAAAATTTTCAATTTTTTTTTAATTTTTCAAAATTTTTTTTTAATTTTTTTAATTTTTTTAAATCAAATTTTTTCTAAATTTTTTTTTTAATTTTTCTAATTTTTTTTTTAATTCTTCTACATTTTTTCAATTTTGTTTTCGTAATTTTCTACATTTATATGTAACTATAAACCCACGTACAGTAACACCCAGTTATCACCGCTTTGATCTCAAGCATATAATATCAAGCAATGACTAACTGTATTCTTTTAACAAGCTGTTGATATTTTGACAAACCTTTATGGCAAACTTGTCGTCATATCAGCAAAAAAATGTGTGCACCCAAATTAAATGACATAGACATCATTTTTAAAAATATACTTCGAAATGATAAAATTTTGTATTTATTTGCACACTGCATGCAGAACATGCCAGAGGTGGATAAATTCACAAATATATACGGGTGTATAAAAATTAATGCATAAAGGGTCTTTGACGAAGGCAAGTGAGTGTGCATGTATTAATATTAGGGTAGTGCAATTTATAAGCGCTTAAAAGGCTTGATTTAATTCAAGTGATATCCTTTCTCACATTTTATGGAATAGTTTTTGTTTGGTGCCTTATCGAATATGAAAGAGCAAAGATGTGTTAATCGCACCGTTAAAATTGATTTGCATAACTTTGTTCCGACCATTCCGGTCTTCAAAATGCTTCACGTTCTGGAAGGACTCTTGAAGTCGATTTGGATAAAGTAGAGTCTTTTGTCGATGCAAATCGGCGAATAACGACTCGAGATTTTGTAGAAAGATTGAATTTGTCTAACACGATCATCTTGTGCTGGTACAAGAAACGTAGATAAACGATTGACTTCGAAGTGACATATGTGTTCCTCAGAAGGTAATTTGCTTTGAAAGAAGATTCACCTAAAATGTGGACGTCAAAAACCACTTTCCTAAGATTTCCTCATATAAATTCTTTCCGTTTATCTTCAAAAGCTCCTCGGTTAAATAGTTATCCATCTTGTAAAATTTACTGTTCCACAAGTTCATAACGTCGAAATGGCCGAGCTACACTGAGTTCAGCGACCGCGCAACTTTTTACCATTTTTGTGGGATGATTTGTTCTTTACTGCAAAATATTCCTCAGTTTCGACGATCACCTCTTCGTTCGATGTAAATTTCTTCCCAGCGAGCATTCTTTCGAGATCCGAGAACAGAAAATATACGCTGGAGACCAAATATGGAGAATATGCTGACTGCGGAATCAATTTGAAACGCAATTCTTGAATTTTTGCCAATGATTTCACTGACTTGTGACGCAGTGCACTCTCTTTGTGAAACAGCTCTTCATGTTTGCTTCTTTCAATGCGGCCATTTTGCGGTGATTTCGTACTTCAAACGATCCAATTACGCTTTGTAATAGCCGCTGTTGATGTTTCCTCTTTCAGGGTAATTAAATTAAAATTATTATATTCGCTTCCCATAATACAGACGCCATAACCTTGATAGCCTACTGTTGATTTTGTAGCGGGTTCATGGTATGCAGTCCATTTGGATTAGATTTCGAAAGGATATGATGAAAACATGACGCAAAAGCTCGCGTCGCCAAGCACTGCTCCGAATCATCAACTCAACGTTCTTTTTGATCAAAAGTGATCTTGCCTGGCACCCACTTTCTCAGCCTCAAACATCTGTGAATAATATGATGTACACGTTCAATTGATATATTTAGAATGTCTGCTATCTAGTACGGCATAAACTACTTTCTGAAATGTTTGATGTTTTCGTCGGTAACGACCTCTTTTGGACTTCAACTACATTCACCATCTTCAGTGCTCATTTCACCATATTTGAAATGAGCACACCAATTCTTGGTGGTTAATTTTTCTGAGATAGTGTACCGAAAGTATGGACGCATGTGAAGAAGTTCACGCAAGTGAGGAGCGTTCTCTGAGCGCCTTTCACTTGGGAGTGGACAGAAATTTTTGTTTTACATATGGCGCAAGCAGCTCACGTCTTCCGGTCTTAGACCTAATATCCTCTGGGTAGCCAAAAAACATCCGTTTGAAGGCAAGCTTAAGCTAGAAAGCGAATCATGCCTCCCATAGTGAAAAGGATACAACAACCTCGGATGAGTGAACTTTTTATGACGAGGAAGATTTATGGTCCTTTGCACATTGGCAACGGCGAGGACCGTAGTCGGTGGAACGATGAGCTATACGAGATATACGTCGACATTGACTTTATTCAGCGTATTAAGAGACAGCGGCTACCCAAGTCGTACGAATGAATCAAACATGAGAGTATTCGGCGCAGTTTCGGCCAGGGGAAGTAGCGGATGAGGAAGACCTCCACTCCGTTGGAAAGACCAAGTGGGGAAGAACCTGGTTACACTTGGAATCTTCGATTGACGCGCTGTTGTAAACTCGACTATAACCGCATATGCGTTGTCTACGCCAATAAAGAAGAATTGTCCGGAATCATTATCAAGAAATTTCATAACGACCCACCCTAATTATCACTGTGCAAGTGCACTTCTGGGCTGCGACTGCATATTGACCCGAACATTTCGGTGCCAGCAACAGCAACAGCATCAGCAAATGCAACAACAACAACTACAACAATAGCAACAACCAGCACTTGACAATGATTTGTGGCGCGGTGAAATTTTTAAATCAAGCCAAGAGCGAATTGAGCAAAATAACAAAAAATGCAGCTATATAGCGCATATACGCACGCACATACATACAATATCAGCGCAGCACTTGAGAGATTAAAAAGTTGCACAAGTGAATGTGGCGATTTTGCAATTCAGCAAATAATGCTTGTGAGCTACAAATTAAAATAGCGTATAAATTGGGAAATAAAGGCCAAGCGCACGTGCGCCCGAAACTGGGTCGCCGCTGCGGTGGGAAAATGCATGCAAGAAAAAAAAATACAACAAATACAACAAGTACAACAAAAAGTGGACATTTTGGAAATTTCATAAAATTCGCTGGCGCATTTGACAAGCCATAAATTCTTCCTTTTTGAGCATACACGCCGCCGTCGACGCGCGCTTAAGCACACACACACTCACATATGTACGCATGCTTGAGCTCATACAACGGCAGATAAATATGTTAAAGATTTTTATACTTTTTGCGCGCTTGTTAATCAGCGCATTTAATTTGCACGGCTTTGCAATTAAATTCTCGCGGAGCCACAAATGAGTGAGGAAATATCGCAAAATAAATAAATAATCGCCCGCGGGCCATTAATTATGCGCGTTGCATTACGGATTTTACTCTTTTCGAAATACTTACATAAGCGATGCAGTGATTCTTGGCGATTTCGCATTTTCGTTGCATTAACAGTTATCTTTTAATATTTCATTAATTTTCGCATTTATTTGCTTTTTTGCATTTTTCTTTGCTTTTGCTATTTTCGGTCGCATTTTCGGTTGCTTTAAAATAAATGACATAAAATTGTTGTTTATCATGCTTCATATTCATTGCTTTAAATGGCGAAAAGAGCTTAAGTTAATTGGCGCGCGGCTGCCGGCTACGCAACGCCACTCGGCCGGCGGTCGACGTCTCTGGTGGCGCAACTTGATGGCGCTGCTGTCACTGTGGCTGCCGCGCCGGCATCTTCCCGAACGTGACGACCGTTTGTGCCGCTATCAATTGCTGTCGCACCGCGCGGCGGCGGTTAAGCGCGTTGCGCGGCTCGTTAGGGCGTCCGTAAAATGTAATGACTACCGATTACTCGTTTCATTATTGTTTATTTTAATACGCGGCGACAGGCAATGCCACAAATAAATTAAATACATACAAACGAGTGTCGTGGCAGGCATTTCACCTGTTTGGGTTTTTTTTTGTTTGTATGTGAAAGCCAAACTGATTTTGAAACGAGTCTAATTTGTTTGGAGTTAAGGTAAGCAGCATAAACCGTCAAAAAATTGCTGACATTGAAGTAAAGTCCAATGAATTTAAATACTAGAGTGTCAGCATAAAAACAGAGACAGAGAAGTAAAGAAAACTCTCTTAATTTGTCTTTAATTCTTATATAAAAAAATACTTAACCTCGGTTGCAGCGAAGCTATAAGAAACTTCATTAATCGTGCAATAAATCTGTAGTTCAGTTTGTATGGCAGCTAAAGGGTTTTTCAATAGAGACGCTACAAAAGTAGACCGGTAGTGACAGCAAACGACGCCATATTTTTTCCCGTTATTTTGACATTTTTCTTCAGTAAGGTGTACCATTTCATCATGGAAAGATATACGATCCAACAATGAGTCGAAATTATTAAAATTTACTACCGAAATTCGGAGTCAGTGGCCTATACTTTAAGAGAACTACGTCAAATGTATGCTCGTCCAGACATAGTACAAAGTGTTCCCGTGCCAGTGAGACAAAGAACTGCCCGTAGTGTACAGAATATTGCTGCCGCTAGGGCATCAATTGAGGAAGACCCAAATCAGTTTCTCACACGTCGTTCTCACGCGTTGGGCATCTCTGTGACGTCGTTGTGGTGAATTTAGCGAAATGATCTTGGTCTACAGCCGTACAAGATCAAATTGACGCAAGAACTGAAGCCGCTTGACCACCACGATCATCGTTTGTTCGTAAATTGGGCTGACCAACAACTTGAAAATGTTCCGGGTTTTCATCGACAAATCATCTTCAGCGTTGAGTCGCATTTCTGGCTGAATGTTTTCGTTAATAAACAAAATATGCGTTACTGGTCAGGCAGCAATTCACATGTACTCCATGAGTCACCATTGCATACCGAAAAAATTACGGTTTGTTGCGGTTTATGGCCGACGGCGTCATTGAGGCGTACTTCTTCCATGATGATCAAGATCGGCAGGTTACTGCGAATGAGTATCGCTACCGCTCAATGATAACCGAATATTGTGGGCGCGAATTGGATGATATGAATATGGACAATATGTGGTTTCAACAGAACGACGCCACAAACCACAAAGCGAATGTCACAATCGATTTATTGGAAACCAAGTTTGATGAACGTGTTATCGCACGAAATGGTGCAGTCAATTGGCCGCCTTGGACGTGCGATTTGACGCCCTTAGACTAGACCTTCTTGGAAAACTCGTTTTCATTTAGTTCCAACCAATGACATATCAACTTAAAAGCACGCTGAGTGTCACAGAAAAAGAGGAAATTATCTGCTAACCGAAGTGTTCCCTCAAAAAATCCATTGATTGAAGTGATGTGTGGGCAGTAACGCCGTCTTGTTAAACCAAATGTCACCGAGATCACAAGCTTCAATTTCAGGCTTCAAATAGCCGGTTACGGTCGCCATTGACGGTTATATTGTCATCAGCAACCTGTTTAAAGAAAAATGGACCGATAACTCCACCGACTCGCAAATCACAACAGGCCGTTGCTTTTTGGGAACGAAATGGCAGTTCTTAAATCCCTTCTGGTTGCTTTTCGTCTAAAATGCGGCAATTTTGCTTGTTTACATACCTATAGAGCCAGAAATGGGCATCATCGGTGAACAGAATTTGGCTTAAAAACGTCTGATTTTCTTGGAATTTTTCAAGAGACCATAGCAACGATGTCGCTTGGGAAGTTTGATCACAAAAACCCTGCTATTCTTAAGCCTCTCTTATGAATACACTTTGTACAGCCGACGCTGCGAAAGCCTACTGAAGATCAGGTTCGTTATTGAGTTAAAAGATCTTCACCTGTCTCTGCGACTCACCCTACTATTGATACTCACTATAAATAGCGCTTATGCATCCGCACAGATACAAAATAGAGCATCCAATGCGCGGCGCTGTTGCGTATGTTGACGACTGCCTATCGGTTCGTTGCGTATAAGACGGTAAATTGAAATGAAATTAATGAAAATATTATAATAAGCGCACAATTTATGACAAAAAGCGCGCTCCCTGGTCCACTTATTCACTTGTATGCATGTTAATGTTGTTTTTGTTGTTCTTGTATATGTTGGTAAAATGCATAAATGTGTTTGGAGGCTATGGGCTAACACGGCTGTTGTTCTTATACCACCAACGCTACAACTGATTTTGTTGTTGTGCTTAATATTGTTGTTATTGCTTTTGTTTCTTTTGTGTTTGCTGCCAATGTGCAGGAGTCACAATGCTTTCGGCAGCAGCGTTGGCCATAATTACCGCCGTGTGAGGCCAATTAATGCAATTAATATTAAACAAAAAAAAGAAACACAAAAACAACTGCTTTGCACAATAATAACAACATAATCAGACAGGGCTTACAGTGTGTAATTGAATTTGTAAGCGCACGCAACAACAAACAAATAAAGTGTACAACAAATATATGCACATTTGTATGATTATTAATATGCATATAGGTATGTATGTGTATATGTTTATATTTGCCTCAACGCACACCCACACATTAATGCTGCGGCGCTTCAACGTTTGCTTCGCGCTCGCTTCAGCGTGGCGCGGCAGCGCTTGGCTCACCTCAAATTGCGGTTTTGTCAGAATGAGTTTATTTTTGCATAAATTAACTGTGCACTGTTGTTGTTGTTGCCTTATTAATTACTCGTACTTTATTTGATGTGCATTTTTATTTAAATACACACCTACAAACATAAGGTTTGACTACTGCCTACATAATTATTTATTTATTGCTGTTGTTGGCTGTTATTTGCACAACAAAAGCGTGAATTGAGCAAAAGAAAGAAACCCCTTGAAAATTAGCATTTTTAATTCGTAATGCATTGTTGTTTAGTAATATTATTAAAAAAAAAAAGAAAAAACGTTAACTTCGGTAGCATCGTTGTTTGAATACCCTTCACAAATAATGAAGTTTTCATACAAGAACTTGACTTTGACCGGTCAGTTTGTATGGCAGCTACATATATGCTATAGTTATCCGATCCGAAAAAATTTTTCAGAGATTGTGGCGCGGTCTTGAGGAATAATCTGTGCTTCATTTTGTTAATATATCTTTTCAAATAAAAAATATTTTCATACAAGGACTTGAATTTTGTCAGTCGATTTGTATGGCAGCTATATGCTCTAGTCATCCGATCCGAACAATTTTTTCAGAGATTGTAGCGCTACTCTGGCCAATTATTCCTTTAAAATTTCGTGAAGATATCACTTGAACTAAAAAAGTTTTTCCTACAACAACTTGATTTCGAGCGTTTAATTTGTATGACGACTATATGCTATAGTAGTCCGATCCAGAAAAAAATTAACAAATATTTTAACATTGCCTTAGATATTAATCTACGGCGAATTTCGCAAAGATATCTTTTGTAATAAAAAAAGTTTTCCATATAACTACTTGATTTTGACTAATCACTTTGCAGGGGAGCTACATATGTATCTGCTATAGTTATCCGATCTGAACAATTCTTACCTTACCTTGTGAAATAAAAACAATTTCCCGACAAGAACTTGATCAGTTTTTCAGGCAGCTATACGCTATATTGGTCCGATATCGGCGGTTTCGACAAATGATTAGCTGCTTGGGGAGAAATAGACATACGGAAAATTACAGATCGCTGTCCCACAAACTGAAGGACTAGTTCGCGTATATACAGACAGTCAGACAGACGGACATGACTAAATCGAATCAGCTCGCCACGCTGATCATTTCGGTATATATAAAGCACGGACTACCCATTGAAGCCGCTCGACCTTAACAATCGAGATGGCTTCGCTTTATGTGCTCTTGAGAAGCTCCACGATGATCTGACGTTTTCGAGCCAAATTTTGTTCATCGATCAATGGTATGTAAACAAGCAAAGTTGCCTCATTTGGGGTGAACAGCAACCTGAGCAGATTCAAGAGCTACCATTCCATACAGAAGAAACAACGATTTGGTCTGGTTTGTTAACCGGTGGAATCATCGGTGCTTATTTCTTCAAAAATGATACTGGTGAGTACGTAGCCGTCACTGACGACCGATATCGCGTCATGATAACCGACTATTTGATGCCCGAAATTGAAGCTCGTGATCTCGGCAACATTTGATTTTAACAAGACGGCACCACTTCCCACACACCGCATCAATCAATGGATTTATTGAGAGAACACTGCGGCGAACAGATAATTTCACGTTTTCGGTCGGTCGATTGGCCACCAAGATCGTAAGATATCGCACCGTTAGACTTTTCCCTGTGGGGATATGTAAAGTTTAAAGTCTATGCGGACAATCCCGCTTCGAAGCAGGCTATGGAGCAAAACATTACGCGTGTCATGCGCCCATTACCAGTCGAAATGCTCGAACGAGTCATCGAAAATTGTACTCAATGGATGGACTATCTGAGCCAAAGCCGCAGCCAACATTTGAAATAACCTTCAAAAAATAAAGCGATAAAATTTTCTTTGGAATAATAATAAACAATTTCCAATAAATTTAAAGTTTCTGCAATTAAAAAAAAAAGTAGGGAACCTCGAAATGGATCGCCTATTATAAGCACTTTATAGGGTTTCGCACTTTTCAAACATCGTGGCAAGCTTAATATGGAAGGTATAAGCTATGGAAGGTATAAAAATCCGTTGATTAAATTATAAAATGTTCATTATGTCTGTCCGTCGCATCAGCGAGTTGTGTTAGACTCAGCGAAATACAAGTACAACTGTATTTAACAATGGGCTGGGTGTGTGTCTTGCATTTGCCGCATAATGAGTGGGTTGTGTATAAAATATGTATGTGGGGCACACGTGTGGCCCACAATTAAATATATATTTATTCATAAAAATGATATTTTTTCCATTTGCATATATGTATAACGGTATAACAGCAATTGGAATACGGTTTCTTGGTCTTCTTATGATATAATTTTGGGAGAAACTGAAAGTATTTGAAAACTCGAGAAAATCGAATACAAAGAGTTCAAGAAATGGAAAAGTGATCATAAAAGTCGAATAAAGTTAAGTTCGGTCAACAGAAAAAAATTTCCTGCGCGACAGGGCCTTCGGTTGCATTTTAAGGTGGTCTATTTTCTGGGTTTCATCTCTGGGTTTAATCAACCCATACTTATTAGAACATCCAGATAATTTTTTATCAGCTAACCCCCGGGTTACTCCAGTACACAATCAATTAGTATGACATACCATAACAATAACATCGAAAACCTGGACGCAGAACTTTCGATTTTCGAAATATCGCAAGCGAAATTCTTACAAGCCTTATAGAATAACTCCTACAATTTATCCTAACCTTTAGCATTATATATTTTTCATTCAGCTTCCACAGTAAATTATTATCTGCAGCTTAATATTGTTGTTAGATTTTATGAATTTGTGGAACACAACGGTAAATTTGTTTCTCCTGCTTAATACTATTTCCAGATTTTATGGACTTGTGGAACACATCCTATAAATCGCGCTCCTACATAATGTTGGCTCAGAAGACTAGTCGTTGAAGCATCAACTTTGGCGACGCGGCCAATAGTTTTCACTGCATTTTGTGTCACCCTAATGCCGCTCACAGGCAATTGACTCAATCTATCATTCCCAAATGCATTGTGCGAATGCGTTTTGCAGCTACTGTGCCGTTATCGTCGACTTTTTCAGGGAGACATACACACAGCAACGTGGACTTACTAAATTTTTCAGCTTTGGCTTATTTTTTTTTTTTTAATATTTTGCTGCGGCGATGTCGTGCCCGAACATTGGCACTTTTTCGCTGTGCGAAATGCTAAACTCGTTTTTGGCACAAATCAGGTTTCACCGTATCAACCGAAAAAATCAAGCGCTGCGGTGTTGCGCTCGATCGCCAACTTGGACACCGACGCCGCGCTGCAACTTTACGGTGGTTAGTTGTTGTTGTCAATGCCACCTTTTAGTGTTTTTAGGTTGTTTTGGATTTGCGATTTCTGCATTTTCGTTTATTTTTTTATTATTTTTTAATTTTACTTATTTTTTTTATTTTCTTAATTTTTATTATTTAACCTTATTTATTATTTTTTATATTTATTATTTAATTTAATTTTTTTTTTGTTTTTTTTTGATTTTTATTAGTTTTCTTTTATTTTTTTTAATTTTCCAGCGCTTTTCAACTGCAGCAAGCGTCATTCGTTGCTATGCTGCAACTTGCAACAACACAGCAGAGCAGTTGCTAGCATCTGTAGTTGCAATGACAGTGGCCGCTTCCAATGGCACCCTCCGCGGCGCACTCACGCCAATGCGCCGAGTGTGCTGCAAAAAGCGCTGATTTAGTTGCAAGTGCGTTGTTGTTGTTGCCACCGAGCGAGCAAACAGGTAGCGCGCACTATTTTAGGCCAAAAAATGGGTATATTGACTTATGTCCATCTGTTGCCAGCTGTTGGCGTGCCGTTTTTGCGCAATTAAATTGGCAGTTGTAACTGTTATTTAATTTGCTTTGCGTTTTTTGCACAATTTTAGTGCCAATTCGGTTGGTAGGCAAAGAAATTTGGTATCAACCAGTCGTTTCCAATTTTTTTCGTTTTTTTTTTCAAATTTTTTTTTTCCGTTTTTTTTTGCGTTTTTGTTGCTTATTTTTCTGTGTTCGTTGCCGCTGCTAACATCAAGTGCTTGTTTTTGGTTTCCTTTTACTTTTTTTTCCATTTTGTGTTGCTGCCTTTTATTACCACTTTTTCAGTTACGCGCATGTGACTGCAGGCCGTAAATGTTGTTACCAATTTTTTCCAACATTTTTATGGCGATTTTATTGCCGAAACGAAAATTTAAGTGTACCCATTGCAAAAAAAAAACAACAACAAAACTACTTGCCGTACAAGTACAATCCTGTAATCAAATCTCCGCTGCACTTGTAGTGCTCCGAAGCAAAAAAGGCACAAAAAGCCACTTACAACATGAGGTCAAAAGCGATATAAACTGAACTCTTTTACATTTCAAGTTTTGCAAACATACAAACAGACATTAATTTCGGCATTAATTCCTAGTTCTGTCATTGTGCGCGTAGATTTCTACTTTTTACGGTCAGTTCGGTATCAGCTTTTAGTAGTTTGTTATTTGGTAGCTTCGTTGTTTTACTCTCAACGAGAATTAGAACTTTACTCTTTGTTACTGGTTAGTGCAGTTTGAAAGGGATTTGCCTGAATAACCAAACTTTTTTTGCAAAAGTAAACTCAGCAAGTAAATGTTTCAATACAACTCAAGCATAAATATTTAAGAGATTTTGGAAAAAGATACCGCAAATACCCGTAAACACTACAGAGACGCCTAAAATGCTTATAGAAACTGTTTAGCTGTTCAGACCTGTTTCATAAAATATCATATAACGTCAGAACGTGCATCACAATATCGAGGAAGAACACGAAAAACAATCCGTCATACTGCTGGAAACATTAAACAGTTTTCGAAACTATTAACAAATTAAAGGCAAATTAAATATTTTGAGCGCTTGGAGTACGAAGTGGCCAAACTGAATAATTTCATGTAATTTCCAAAAATTCAACAGAAGTGCTGAGCCCTAACATGCTATTCTGGATTTAGCAGCCATAATTCATAACATGTATCCCATATTCTACACAATATTTTCTAGTTAAAATTTATATGTAAAGTGCTAAAGTATATACTAATAGTTGCAAAGAAACCTAAACTCCTTAAAAAACAGGCCATGGGTCACATGGGATGATCGCCTTAAGCTAGGGAAAACTACGACACCAACTACTAGCAAAAGTGCAATTGCAATGTCTTTCAGGCTCAGTATAAACCGTAGGAGCTATAGGAAACTCTACGCTCTGAGCAAGATCCATCTTTTAATGGTCGTAGAAGTTCTAACTGGACACTGTTCGATCGGGATTCATGCAGTAATAGTGAATATTTTACTGAATGTCAGCTGCATTAGCCGTTTGGTAGAAAACGAGATAGAATAAACTCAACATTTAGTCCTCAAATCTCCCACTTTGCCAGATCAAAACAAACACAACTCGGATCTCTTACTTTAAGGAACTCAGATGAAACAGTGGAGATAAAAATGACCTTTCAAAACGGTATTCAATATCCTGGAAATTGCAACCTTTTTGCTTAGAATTTTGAGTTAAGTAAAATAGGTCATGGAACTTTGTATATTTCTAATCATTATTTCATAAGCTGTTTGAGAACAGTGCATATACTGGTATGAGCAAAAAATAGTAAGACTTTGTTCATAATTTTAAAATTCCTAATTTCTTCCTCACAATCTACATCGTTCCCTTCAAAGTTATCCCCTTTGGACCCAATACACTTGTTATTATCAATTATCGAACAGTGAATAACTCAAATACTGTTCCTTGTTGACAGTTTGGCGGTCGGAAGATAAATCGGAGTTCACCACATCTCAAGAATCGAAGAAAACTGTCAATGGAACCTTGATTTTTGACCTGCTTATGTGTTTTTTCGGCTTCGGTTTAAATTTATCACGATTTTCGGCCGAGTGATCGTCTGTTTCCGGGTCGCAAGCATAGATCCAAGACTAATCGCTAATAATAATATGTTTCCTGGCATTCCGTTAGTCGGGAAGCATTGGTTCACAGACATTATCGCAAAGCTGTTTTTCGAAAAAATTTAATAATTTTGGAACCAATCGTGCTTTCACTTTTCTGAGGCCTAAATGATCTTTCAAAATGGGTTTTACTGATTCTTACGATATTTCAACGATGTCAGCAAGACCACTGTTCACCAGTTGATGTTGATGGCCGTTGAATATGATTTGTCGTCTTTGTGTTTTCGACCCGCTTTGAATAATTTGCAACAATCAAAAACACTTTTTTTTTTAAACGGAATGCCTAGAATGACGAGCTGAGCTGATTAAGACATATACGCGAACTAGTAGCTCAGTTTCATCAATTTCTATCAATATTTTCAAGCAAATATGGAACTTTAAAATTAAATATTTACTGCTAATATTTGCCTGCGTGGGTGTATTGTAACAGCATGTTCCCAGATGGTAGATGGACATATGAACATATCAGCCATTTCCCTTGAATTCACTACAAATAACCCTTTGCCCTTTGCATGCTACACCCATGCCTTTATATAAGCATTCATTTTGCATACAGCCTCTGCTAGTTATTTGTTGTTGTTTTTGCTGTTACTTTAGCAGAGTGAAAATGTAAAATCCGAACTGAGAGGCAGAAAAAAGTCGCCACACAAAGATGCAGACACAATACAAAAGCGAGTGGCATGTGGATGTGCGCGCAGCAAAGACGGTTATCTACGTGCAATGGCAAGCGAGTCAGCAATAGCAACAGCAACAGCAAGAGCACAGACAACAACACCGACTGTCGCTCGGTTAACCAGTTAGGCAGTCAACGCGTCAGACAGCGCGACGAGCAGCCAGCGAGAGCAACGGCAGTCAGCTGGCTGTGTTGCCGATGAAACGGGTTAGTTAGCCAGTTGCTAGCTGCAATGAGTGCATGCAAGCGGGCGGACGGAAGCGTACACTTTGCAATTGTTGTTGTTGTTTTTTACTACTGCTGTTAGCAAAGGCAGCAGTTTTGGCTGTGTATAGGCGCAGAAGCAGGCTAGCGAATGGGCCAACAACCGCAATGAGTGGCTTTTGTAGTTCATGAACGGCCAGCGAACTTACAACAACAGCAGAAACAACAATGATAGGCTGTGTCGCACAGAAAGCGAGTAAAACGGTAGCAAACCGGCTTGAATGCAAGTCATTGCGGCGCACAGGCCTGACTCTTGGGGCCAACTCAACAACCACTACAGCGCGCACGCCCCACCGCGCGCAGCTCAGCATACACACACATGCACACGTACGCACAGTTTGTGGCATCGTTAAGCCGTAGCAGGCGATTCGTGAGCTTTTGTGCAGTCAGCAACAGGCGCAGCTGTAATTTTCTCTACTTGCTGTTGTTGTTGTGATTGTTGTTGCCATGCGCCGTAAAGTGGGTGCACAATCATTATGATGCAAATGCATTATAGCGAGAAACTGCAAAAAAACGCCAAAACGAAAAAACAAGAAAAACAACAACAACAACCGATTCACAATGAAACAAAACGCAAAGCGTGCAGCGCTGTCTTGACTTGATTTCGGATTCGGCGAGTTACGCTGGTCACGTAGCCTACTACCGCTGCGCATGCCTCCGCCGCGCTGCGCCAAGGTGCCTCCATCAGCGGCTGTTGCTGCGTTAACCGTGTGTTGATGCTGTTTTTTCTTGTTGTTGCCGTTATCGTTGTTGTTATTATTTATTATTGTTGTTGTTGTTGCCATAGGCATGGCATTAACAGTGTGTTTGCTGTTGTTGTTGCCGTATGCATGTAATTAACCGTGTAGATTTGTTGTTGTTTTTTTTGGACTGTTGTTGTTGTTGCCGTAGACATGGCGTGATGTGCTGTGGCTTGTTCTCGTCGATTTTTCTTTCATATTTGCATTTATTGCTACTGCTGTTGTTATCGCATTTGCTGCTGTTATTATTGTTTTTTGTAGTTGTTGTTGCTTACAATTTTTGTTGCCTCATCAATAGCAGAATTATAAAAATGAAAATTGCTAATAAAACTCAGCTGCGATAAAAGTGCTGGCAATAAAGTGGCGAAAACCGCAACAACAACAACAACAATAACAACAACAACGAAAGCAATGGCACATTAAACACAATTACAATAACAATCGCAATTATGCTACCCAAAGACATTAAATTGCATATGAAATTAAATTTTTATTCGGCGCTTGTTCACACTTTTTGGTTCGCCATTTGTTTCGCCGTCATTTTTTAGTGTCTCGCAACTTGTTCTTTTTGTTCTTTTTTATATGCTATGTTGTTGACGCTTTCTGCAAAGCATTTGCAATTTTTACGCTTTGAAGTTTCAGCTGCTGGCAAGCGCTAATGCGCTTCAACTTCATGCGTGGTTTTTCCGACTTTTGTTGCAAGAACAGTTTTATTACCCTTTCGTGTAACGCAGAGTCATTTTCAATTAGAAACTAATCGCTGATGTGGCGAGTTTGCTTTAATGGTTTAGATAAGTGGTAGACACTGGTGTGTCGGGCAGCAGCGGAGTCAGAATTGCTTTATGTGGCTTTCGCCTTTCAGCATATTTTTAATATTGATGTTACTCCGAAAATTGTTCAGAATTTGAATTAAAATATTCGATTTTTCGGAGATTTAGGCACCCACAGAGGCTCATAACTCTGTTTGTTTACTGATATTTCTACCACCGTGTGTGGAACTTTCCTTAAAAATACTGACTGATATTTAGATATGAGCGCCAAAATTCTAGTATGAGCTCAAAGGCTCAGTAAAGGTTCCATTAATGGCTGTTATAAGCCGAGAGAAGTATGATTAAACATTTCAGTTAAGAAATATTCAGTAATGTGGTACTACACATACTCCGCTAAAAATTACTGCGAACGACGCTTAGAAAGTTGAAAATGGTTAGATTCAAAGCCGGAACAATATGAACAAAAAACTGTTATTCCCTCAAGACAACTTTAGATTATTATTTACAGCATTTACCATTGAAAGCACTAAAGTATGACTAGAAAGTTTGCTGTTCTTCTATAATTTTTTGGCTCAGATCCTCGTCCTTCAAGTAGTGACTCCAAGAATATAAAGAGAAGGCTCTTATACCCCTCTTTCGAACATTATCATGAACGTCTCATCCATATGAAATATATTAGAAAGCTAAGCCGATAAATGTAACTTATTTCATGGTTCATACTCGCTCCTAAATCTATAACTTTCTATCCTCTCTCCTAGATCAATAACTTTTTGAATACGCCTTTCAAATATTGACCTAAGAGTTCCTCACTTTAAAAATTTGCTATAAATGGAGCCAACCACCGAAACTACCGATATCGGAGTGACAGCCTCGGATGAGAGAACCCCCCTTTTGATGACCACCACTGCAAACGCATTAGGGAAACTGACTGAACCTTATCAGTGTGGCTTTAGGCCTAGAAAATGAAAAACTGAACAGATATTCACCATGCGCCAAGTCTTGGAGAAGACCCGTGAAAAGAGGATCAACACACACCATCTTTTCGTCAATTTCAAAGCTGCTTTTGACAGGACGAAAAGGATCTGCCTTTATGCCACTATATAGGAATTTGATATCCCCGCAAAACTAATGCGGTTGTGTAAACTGACGTTGAGCAATACCAAAAGCTCCATCATGAGCTGGAAGAACCTCAACGAGCCGTTCGATACCAAACGAGGTTTCAGAGAAGGCGACTCCCTATCGTGCGAATTCTTCAATCTGCTGCTGGTAATATGAAAATAATTCGAGCTACAGAGCTGAATAGAGAAGGTACAATATTCTACAAGAGTGTTTGGCCTCATTGGCCTCAACAACCGCGCTGTTAGTTCTGCCTTCTCGGGGCTGGATAAAGAAGCGAAGCAAATGGGTCTGGTAGTGAACGACAGACGAAATATCTGCTGTCATCAAACAAACAGTCGTCACACTCGCGACTAAGTTCCCAAATCACTGTAGTCAGTCTTAACTTCGAGTCAGCGGCTACGATGGCTAGATCATGTCGTCCGAATGAACGAAAAAGCTCGAGCTCTGAAAATATCCGACGCAGTATCCGCAAGGAGAGGCAGAGGAATACTTTCACTCCGTTGGTAAGACCAGGTGGAGAAGGACTCGGCTGCACTTGGTGTTCCCAATTGTCGCCTAACAGCGAAAAGAAAGAACGACTGGCGCGCTGTTGTCAACTCAGCTATAACGCCAATAAAGAAGAAGAAGATCCGGAAGGTCTGAGTTTTTTTAACCGTTCTTAAATGAAAAGACGGTTGATAATAGCTAAGATATGTACGAAAATGGATTCTCGTTCTACTCTACAAGACCTGCAAGTAAGATAACATCACTTCCCAGGTATTCTGGCCTTTTCTTTCCTAAATCTACAACTCAGTCACTTCATATACGGGATGAACTGAAAGTTCGAACCCTCCTCGGATTTGAGGGCTAATGTTTTTCTGCTCCTTGAATGAAAGCTTCCGTAAAAAATCTTGAAGTTTTCTTAGATAGAGATTTTCAGTGCTAACTTTTTTCTCTTTCCCCCAAACTACAATTCAGTGACTTCATATACCCCGCCCATATAAGATATACATATGTATGTGGCATTTTGCCATAAAATATATTTTTATAGTTTTTTATGGTCGTGTACATTAATGGATATCCTGTAGTTGTTATCACACACATAACGGCTTCATATCAATCAGTGTTGTGGGAAATTTAATGACATTGCCTGGTCATAGGCGCAGTTGCAACACATATGTACATACATATACAAATACAACATATAAACAAGTAATGGCTGTAAGGCAATGCAACTTTATGATTGCCCGCAACATAAGTATAAAAACGGCGTTGCCAAAGCGTTAAACTGCAAAAAAAGGCAAACAAGAACTGATTTAATATTGTTTACTTGTTTTAGCGTGCTGATTATGCGGACAAAACGCTTTTATTTTTTCTAAGTGGTTGCTTGTACGAGAAACACTTTTTTACACTTAAACAATGTTTTATTTCTTGTTGTTATTATTGTTGTACGCACATAAACACTTTTCCTGTCAATATCCGTTTGTCGTATACGCAAAAATTTAATAGCAACAACACAGCATACACTTGGCGAGATTTTGCCAAAGGAACTGATATATGTAAGTAAGCATGTATGTGTAGATATTTATGTAGGTGTATGTGTGAGGGTAGATGAGGGCGCACCAAGTGCCGGACTGCGGAAAACGCTTGTCGTTGTTGTCATAAAAAATTGCTATAAAATTATTATTACATCTTTTGGTGGCAAAAACAACTAAAACGCAAGGCGGCGAGATCCGCGAAGACAAACGGCATGAAAAAAGTATGAACGAAAAGCAAAAAGTAAAAAAAAAAAATAAGTGTGAAAAGCAACTAAGACGGCTTGAGTAAATTATTTTTCGCCTATATAATCAGTGGACTTAATATAGCTCACGCAACTTTATCAAAAATACTAAGAAGGACAAGAGTTTCGTGCCTAAATAGAGAGGAGTTTCTATTCTAACTAGATATACCATCAAGCTACTTCGTTATCAGACGCCTTTGGGTACCTGGTCAAAGCGGAATCGCGGTAAACTATAAAGGTGTTGAACTAGCAAGAGGGGGCACCCTTAACACACTTACATCGAAATCGAAACGTATTGGATCCCCAATGTCTTCCTTCATTCTAGTAATTCTAGTTGACCTAAAAACCTCGCGTACACTTGGCAAGATTTGGTCGACGACCAGCTTGCATATGACAGCGAGATCCTTCTGTCCTAAGTTCTAGTTATTTTTGCCGCAACTGCAGGAGTTCTTACTAGGTACTCGATATGCTTTCACGCTGAAAGACAATAACCCAAACGAAAGCAAATTGTCAAAGTTGTATGGAAGAAGCTGAGGTGAAGACGTGCAGGCGCTTTCGCCTTCATTGACCATTTTTGGGAAGACTGAGGTTCTCAGCTGCCATACTAACGGCGAACCAGTAGTCATAAACTGACAATGGACGTCTTAACAAATTTGAGTTCGGCTCAAAACGCTTCGACGATTCATGAATATTTTTATGACTTGGACGTATGCAGAAGATCTAAATAACAAACCGGATCGATCCTAGTGGCATCCTAACCTAACCTAACCAACCTATCTTAAATATATAACATAGTCATTGAATCTCTTTAATAACGATGAGAAGTAGACAACAGATTTGAGCTTAATTTGACACCCCAAGTGATCTTGATGGAAGAACAACAAAAAAAAACTTTTGACAATTGAATTAATGATCATGTTGTTGCAATAATGCTTGCTCGAACACAATCAATATCCTTTACCACAAATGAACGATTTTTACGAAAAATTAATACTCCCAAACAAAAACCTCTGAGAGCATTACAGCGATCTTTTTCGGGAAAATCCTACCAAAACTTAGATAGTATATGTATATTATATTCTATTTCGATTGATTTTTGCGAGTAACAAAAGGTCAAGCCGTTTATACTTATATGAAAGTTTAGCAGGCCTGCGTCTATCGAATTTTCACTATTTGCCCCCTTTCTCTGCGTTTACATGATATCAGCTTCTCCCTCTCTCACTCAATACTCTTTCATACGCTTTCAGTACATAATTTCGATAATTCCGTTTTCAGGATATCAGCTTCTCCCTCTCTCACTCAATACTCTTTCATACGCTTTCAGTACATAATTTCGATAATTCCGCCTGAAAAACCTTACATTAGTCCAGTAGCCTAAAGCTAAGCTGGACGGAGAGCTGCTTACATTAAACTCTCCCTATAACGTTCACTGCGCCTTTTCTCCAGCGACTTCTCCCTATTCGCATTTCCCTCGCCGGTATGTGAACGGAGCAACAACAATCAGGAGTAGGCGCTGCGATGCTGTGGTCCAAGTTTCCATGGATGCAATTGCAGAAGGAGTGAATTTAAGCATGAACCCGTTCAGACTCCTTAATTTACCTAATTTTTTTGAGCCTTAAAGCCACCTACGCAGCTTTGTTGTATATTTAATATTAATATATAGTCCTTATAATTCTTTTGTGATTTGAATTGAATGAAGACTTATGGGGTTTGTTATAGCTCATTTAGTATAGTTGCCTTTTGGTAGCGGCGTTTCCATCTAAGAGTGATCTTAAGTTAGGAACTTGGCTACAAACCAAAGAAACTTGGAACGTTAGCCAAGATTCTCTATTTCTCAGCATCACATTGTTCTCTGAACGAAGAGCTCTCCTTTTGCTTAAGCGCGTCAAAAAGCACTGCTATGGAGGTAATTAATATCTGTATAAAAACGTTTGTATGAACTGAGAGCTCGAACCCTATATGCGTTTGAGTGTTAAACGTTTTTTTCTTCTTGAATGAAAATTCTAGTGGTAGTCTAGTGGAACTCTCTTTTAAGTTTTTACGACGCAGGTCCCTGCCCAGGAACCTAACCTTTGGGTGAGAGAGATAGGGATGACTAATGTGGTCAAAAGCCTTAGTCTCATGCTGGATTCCAATCTGCAGTGTGGGTTTGGCAGATGTAAGGTAATTTCTTCCCAGCGTATGAAGAACTTAAGTGGCGAAATAGCACTGGCTCTTCTCTCAACGAACAGCATTATCAAAAGTGTAAACTTTATTAAGAAATTCAAGGTTTCTCTTAGCAGTAAGGCTGAATAGAATGATTCCGTTTCCGAGCTGCTGCTTGGAGATAGTCTAATGAAGTAGTACTCCGATGGCTCGAAAATGTCGAAGTGAATTGGTGTGGGAATCGTAGGACCACGCATCAAACTCTCCATATCTGTGGGAAGTTTTCCGAGCATATTCGTAGCAGAAGTCTTTGCTATAAATCGGTGCATAGAGATGAACCTACAACGCAACGAACGCTCAGCGAGAGTCAAGTGGCACTGAAACGATCCCTGCGTACGGGATTAAATCGCAATTGGTTCAGGGGTCCATAGAACGGCAGAACAGTCTATCGTAACCAAGTGGGTGCCCGTTCCGGCTCCGCAGCATCCACCAACATAGTAGAACGCAAACATTTCATTGCGATTGGTCCCAAAACCATAAAGGAGCAGCTGCGCAAGGTAGAAGGTGTGGGCAGGGGGTATTGGCAAAAACTCCAAGGCAAAGGTGGTTAGAACCTTAAAAGATTTAAATATGAAATCAACGTCGCAAGGGACAAACTCAAGCTATTTGTCGCTTTCTACATCGGACATTGTAAGCTCAAGAAGACCTTATCTCACATGAACATGAAGCTACCTTTTTGCGCAAACAGTTCTGAGACAGGGAGCCTGAAACTCTAGAGCAGCTGCTAATTTACTGCACAGCAGTCCATAGGCGCAGTATAAATGCCCTTGGATCCATGTTTCCAAATAGGGATCACATCCCCTCAATAGCACTTATTAGTAGTATATTGGAATTCAGCAATGTGCTGGGGCTAAGTGAGTCGTTGTAACTTAAGAGAGTTCACAACAGAGCTCAAGGCGCGGTGCTATTCTCAATAATTTTTCTAATCTAGCTGGAGGTTTTTCAGGGTTTCTTCTTTTCAATGCAATCTCGTGTAAAAATAATTGAAAATTTAATTCGTGCAAGGCGAATTTGTTAGTGTAATTTTAAGCAATTTAATAAATTTGAAACCATCTTAAATACAATTGTGAATGAACGCCGAGCAGTAGCGTCATACAATTTTCTTAATTTACAAATCGGAGAAGGGAAGCGTAGAACGCAAGAAAGCGTGTTTTTTACCACAGAAATTATTTTCTCGAATTACTCTTCATTTTCGTTTTTAATTTGGCTTTTCCACTTAAATTAATTTTCTCCCACACCCAGCTGCCGGAATCCGCCACCGACTAGCTGCAAATCTCAAGTCGCCGCGCACTCAAGTGAAAAATAAGAAGAAAATTGTAGTGTTTCTGAAGAAGTTTTGCAGGAATTCAGGTAGAAAGCCAGCTAGCCAGCCGGCAAGCAAGCAGGGAGCAGCAATTTGTAACAGTAGCAGAATGTCGCCAGTGGCTTTGCAATTAGGTGAACAACAAAGCCAACAAGAAAATCGTGCAATGCGCTTTTCATCTGGCGTCGAGCACTTTGCATGCGACGCGTAATTACCGCTAAGCAGTAGTTGGTGACGGGCGACTAACTGCGCTGTGGCGCTGCCTGAGAAATTTTTTGGCTGGCAACGACCACGCGCTTACGTTGTATATAGAGCTGGCGGTGCGGTGTGCGTTGCGGCCTGCCGGGGACCAGCACACCAGCCTCATTAATGAAACAGTTTACATCGTCTGCTAAACCGATAATTGCGTTCAAATTAGTTCCAGGCGCGTAACTGGCCAAATTACACATTGAATGTTGAGCGGCGGCCAAAAGCTGCAGTAGCCGTCGACGTCGAAGTAGCAGACCGGAGCCAAAGTCGGGGCGCAAGGCCGCAAGGTTCGGTGCTATCGTGTTGCAGAGATTTCCTGTTTGTTTGCTGCATGTTGACCAGCTGCAGCTGCGCGGCAACGGAAGTCACACGCACCCGCGAACATTTGTATTGAAACAAGGCGCTGTGTAGTCGGCAATGTCATGTGGTCGGCAGCCGCACGTCTCAACTTGCCACCGCTAAGTCAACGCAGTGCGGAGTGCTGTTCCGCGCTTTTGCGTTTCACTACGCCACCCCTTCTCTGCTCTGCTCTGCATTTGCTACATCATTATGCATAATTACAAGTAATCTGTGATTTGAGTTTTGTGAATATCTTGCCTTCTTCCTTCCTGCGCGCCTGTGCGCCAAGCTGTAAGGTGGCTCAAATTTTCTTCAAACTTTCGCGTTTTTGGTTCCTTAAGTTGGCGAAAACGCCTTCCTTTTTGCGCTGTGTGGCTCTCCGCT
Source organism: Bactrocera tryoni (assembly GCF_016617805.1). Classification (NCBI taxonomy): domain Eukaryota; kingdom Metazoa; phylum Arthropoda; class Insecta; order Diptera; family Tephritidae; genus Bactrocera; species Bactrocera tryoni. The sequence continues at coordinate 75,551,012 of NC_052503.1, forward strand.
CCTCTGCCGGCATTTTGTAAATCCGCTTTTGCCTTTGATGTGCTCTTTCGGTGTGATGGTTCGCTTCCGTCTCGCGGCGGCCACGCCCACCACCCATTCGGTGGCTCACATTAGTCGCGGCAATTACTCACAATCTGCAACATTTGACAAGAGTTGAGCTCGTCGTCGCAGCTACTGCCATCAGCGCTGAACAAATTGTGTGATTTTGGGAGGAGAAGAAGCGGGATATACATTTTTTTATCGTAGCTGCTGGTGGAAACTCTTTCTTATTTATTGTTGTGGTCTTGGTCGTAATTTGTTGCTATTTGTTTTAGTTTGTTCGAAATCTTCTGTGGTTTAGTTAAGTCTTTACACATTTGTGGAGTTCTTATGGTGTTTTGGCTCTTTCTCTTTTGTGGTGCGCCTTAGTAAGTGACTACAAAGCAGGGAGAATTTTGAGACCTCGGTTCCTTCGAACTCTTTGATGTAAATGGCAACTCTATTCTTGAGTAAATCTAGAAACTCATTTATATAAAAAAAAATGGTCACAGATGGAAAACCTTCATAATATGTAGTCGAGAAGCTTATAATAACCCTCTAAAGGCTTTTTATACCTTGTACAAGGAAGTTTGAGGTTGTAACACCCAACAGGAAACGAAGATATTTAAGATGAGCTCTAGATAAGACTAGACAGAGGCATAGGAGGTGTGCCATCGTTTTCTTTATGCCAACTTCCCTGTACACCTGCTCTAACTCTGCTCTAACGAACGCTGCAGTTTCAGCTTGCACCGCTCACAGAAACACGTCGCTCGTTCCCTTTCTACCGAATGCAGTCGGTGCGCGTACGCTCCAAAGTACAGACGAGATCCGAAGCACAGTCGTGGCGGCAGAAAATCAGTCCCGGCTTTCGACATAAACTCTTATATTTTTTTTATGTTCTCTGTTGTGTTGTTAGCTATTTTGGCCACTTTCCTGGCCTCACAGATTTCGCCTGAGCTCCAGTTTCAAGCGACTTCTACTACAATAGAAATTTTCGATCCGTCTGCGTAGATGCTTTTGTTCCGTAGACATGTTTTTGCGCCATCTAGGCTCCATAAAGTATATACTTACATATATGCGACGTGATGAGCCGAGTCTATCCATGACTGACGATTTAACTATATTTATGCGAACAGTCCCTCAGTTTTGGAATATGGAACTGAAATTTTCCATACGTCTTTTTCTCCATAAGTAGCTACTCATTTATCAAAACCGTCGATAACAGACTATCGTACTATATAGCTGCCGTACGTACTGGCTAATCAAAATCCTCGTTCCCATGACAGTCGGGTCTACTTAATCGGAAAGGACACGATTTTTTTTTCGAATACATCCGTAACGTTATATTTGTGGAGGGTAACCCCGACTTCAGTCTGAATCTGAGTTTTCTGCTTACGAAGCATAGTACTCTGATTGTATTTTTGCGCCATAGGCACCTTTCTGATAGTCGGGGGGTTTTTGTGGGGCGGTGGTCGAGGACTGTGTGTGTGTAAATACAAAATGCCCGATGTACTCGGACACAAGAATATGGGTGGTATAGAGATTTGCTGAACTGATGGACGTTTCGATGTTAGCGTTGTGATCTCCACTAGGCGGAATGCCAAACGGTAGGGTTGTTTGCGCGTGAATTGCTTAAGCGTCTAAGGCGTTTAACTGGGAATAAGGATTCTTCTTTTACAAATGGTGCGTGCGTGTAATGCGCGTATGGTTTCCAACACCTGGTTATCTGTTCAGAGCAATATGGAAGCTCAACTGGTAGTAGTTTCCACTACGGGGTTCAACTGGAGACTTAATTCTAGCACCACAGGCAACAGGAGCCCTTGGAGTTCGTTTGTACCTGCCTGTAGCTGCATCGCAACCGGGTGCCGGACCGAAAGTACGGCAGAGTTTTAGATGGGCCTCGAACCTTACCAAAGTGGTTTTGTCCATTCCACACTGCCTATTGGTACCAAGCATTTTCAATTCGCTGATCAACGCATTAATTAAAGCCACTGTGCTATTGAGCGCCGTGGGTAGGGCTGTTATCAGCAGGTACCCACGATAACCACACCAGACATTGCCCTATCAAAATCAAGTTAAAGATCTTCGCTATGGTTTTTCTCCACCAAATGACCTTAAGTCTGCTAGAAGATTGCTTTAATCAAAATTAATCCTAACTATAAAACTATCCACTTCCCGAAACACCTGCCCCAAAGACTCAAAATTTCATTTGAAATAACCTACAACAACAACACCCAGCCAAATAAGCAAATATTTACGGTTTAAATAGGAAATCGAAAATTTGCTCGATTTCACCGCCTTGCAGGCATCACTGGTAGGTGTGTCAGCGTACCACCAGAATTATTAGCTGCTCGAATGTGATTTATAAAAATAAACGCTGTGTTGATATTTTAAATTACTCCTGTGTTGTAGTTGTTGCTGTAGCGTTGATCTTATAAGCGCTTAGCGCTGTTATTAAGCAAAATTATACATTGTTGCTGCTATTGTTGTGCTAATCATAAGCACCCGTGTGAAACGCTGTTGTACAATTTCTATTTTTTTTGTTTGTTTTTTTTTTGTTTTTTGCTCTTCACTGTTATTTTCCCAACAACATGAGCACAACAACACAAATATGGGCTTGAAGCTGAAATATCATTATTAGAGATGACAGTGCGTCGCGACAGAGCGCTGTGTGATTATGTGCATAAATTATACGCGCAGCTAAGTAAATATGCGTCTATGTGTGTTTGGGTGTGCGTATGTTTGTATATGTGTTTGGGTGTGTATGCTCAACGACTATATGTGCGGCAAGGTGGTAACCATGCAATATGCAGACGTTGTTAGCATTATTAGCACCTTTATAATTTGCAATACACAACAACAACAACCAACATAACAACAACAAGCGCTGACTATAACTGTTTGCTTACAAAGTTGTTATTCGAGCAATGAAAATCGCATGGTAAACAACTGCTTATGAATGCATTATAAGTATATATGTATGTATGTCTGTATGTATGTATGTATGTATATACAGCCGACATATGGTCACAAAACATTGATGGTCGCAATGAAAGATAATAACAAACGCGGCAACATAAGCCTAGCAATAGCCAACATGCATGCATACCTACATACATATATACAATATATATACATACATACATATATATATATATATAAGTATTTACAAACACATACACAAATAGGCAACGTGAAAACATTCACCACAGCAGCGCTGGCAGCGGATACAACAGCATCAACAGGCACATAATTACGACTGGTTGCTGACGAGCTGCGAGTTCGCACACAAACACACATACACATACATATGTATTTATGTATATGCACAGCTATTGACGCATTGATGTATTGCTGTTGTTGTGGTTGTGGTTGACAAGACGAGTTGCAGGAGCTGGTGTGTGGCAGAGAGCGCTGCAAGCACTAAAGTTGCAAGAGTTGTTGTTGTTGTCGTTGTTGTTGTTTTTGTTATTGTCGTTGTTATTCGTGTTGTTGTTGCCATAATGTTGATAAAGCTGCTCGCACTAAAGTTGCAACAGTAGCTGTTAATGTTGTTGCTGTTGTTCGTGTTGTTGTTGCTGTTGTTGTCATTAATGTCATCGTTTGGGGCGCAGGCAACACGCTTGGCTGCTTTATTACAACAACAACTGCAAGTACATTGTTTTTGCACACATTTTTTTATTGCATTATTGTTGTTGTTGCTGTTGTGCTACATTGTCGCCGCAATAAATGCTGTTGTTGTTGTTGCATTCTGTTTTGCAGGCCATGTTTGCGCGCGTTACCACAAAATATTGGTTACCAACTATTAATATGCAACGCAGCACATTGTTGTTGCTGTTATTGTCATTACTCGTGGCTGCTTGTTATTGCTGTTGCTGCTTGCACTGTCATGTCATTATTGTTGCAGTCATATTAATTAATGCCATAGTTGTGCTGTGCCATCAATATGCATGTGTGTGTGAGTGTGTGTGTTGCAGCTTCATTGCTTGTTGCCTGCCATGAGTTCATGCCGCTGCCTCTTTCGCACTCCTTCATAAATGCATGTAACACTCTCCTACTCTGCTTCCAACTCTCGCACACACACACACACACACATGTGTACTCGCTGCTCTTGTGACGAATCGATTTGCCGTTGATAAACTCATTGCGGTGTTGCCCTTAATTACATGCAACATATGCCACAAACAAGCGCACGCACACACTAACTGCTGTTTTGGTTACCGCTGTTGTTGTTGTTGGCATGGTAGTTGTTTAAATTACAACTGCTGCTGCCCCCTCCCGCATTGTTATTATTGTAATTGCTACTCGTGCTGTAGTTGATGCGGCCTGCACACGCCGTTGGAGTTGTTGTTGTTGCTGTTGTTTTGTGACTCATGTCTTCGTTATACACATACACGAGTTACAGTTACAGCAAAAACTTTATTAAATTGTGGCATGCAACAGATTTTTTAAAGCATTTTCAATTGCTGCGCATAAAATTCAATCGCCAGTGATGCGTTTTAATGCAAATTTAAAATTCATATGATCTGCAGTTAATTTAAGGCCGTTGTGGCATGCAAATTGGAAAATTCGCAAATTCGCAAATTATAATTAATTTATAGTGTTTTAATGAGTAACTGTGTCTTATGCTAGTAAATTTACATTTCGTATTTACATACTTATGTATATAATATATGTGTGTGTGTGTATATGTTTATTAGGGTGTGTATAAAATCAAAAAATTCTTTTACATTTGGGACCCTGAAAATACATATGTTCTTAAACAACCTAAGAAAGTATCTCCAGGTTTGAGCTCTTATTTGTAAAATATTTTAATAAGGACGCTACAAAAGTAGACTGATAGGGACAAACGCTCCGTCCAATTTATGATCGTGGTCTTCATCCTGTCAGATGAACAATTGAGCGTCTAGTGCAAAAATTCGAATCTACAGGCACAGTACAAAATGTTCCCGCGCTGGTGAGACAAAAAAGTGTCTGTAGTGTCGAAAATATTGCTGCCGCTAGCGCATCAATTGTGGAACATCCAAATCAGTCTCTCACACGTCGTTCTCAAGCGTTGGGCGTCTCTGTGACATCGTTGTGGCGAATTTTGCGAAAAGATCTTAGCCAAGATCCTTAAAAGATCAAACTGACGCAAGAACTGAAGTCGCTTAACCACAAGAATCATCGTATGTTCGTGAATTGGGCTGAGCAAAAACTTGCAAATGATGCGGATTTTAGTAGAAAAATCATCCTTAGTGATGAAGAAAGAAGAAATTAAACTTTCAACTACTTGAAACAATCTCTCGTTTCATAGTTTTTATAGCAAATTGTATGCTCTACAACACGGTCTCTCACGAAGTTTTTGTTAATCTAACCGTTTTAAAGTTATGAACTTTTGTTTACTATGCCAAATATGAGCGCGATCCGTCATCCAGTTTGCTTACAGCAGCTTCTTAAGTCGTTACATCTCAGAGATGCGTTGAGATTTTTACAATGGATAAAAACATCGAACAAAGAATTTGTATCAAATTTTGTATTTATAACCAAATTTCGAATGTTTTAAAATGGCCTACGGTGTTTCAGTTTTATCAAGAACAGAAGCATACGAGTGGTACAAAGCCCTCAAAAACAGTCCACAGATCGTTGAAGGAATGCCTCAACTGACGAAAATATTAAAAAAGTGAAGAATATGGTGCTTGAAAATCACCAGAGCAAATATTAGAGAGATAGGAACAAAGCTTGACATCGCTCGCGAGACCATTCGAATGATTTTAGTAGACATTTTGGCTATAAAACGCGTTCTTGTTCGACTCTTCCCGCTAAAGCCAGAATTTTTTTCAAAAAAAAAATACACTAACAGTTCTCTTTCAACATGCTTGATCGTATGAATTCCGATACCAAATTCATGGAGGACATTAAAATTGGCGCCGAGACATGGGTTTATGAGTTTGATACACAAACAAGTCAACAATCGTTGGTATGAAGGGAAAAAACGAGCTGAAACAAAAAAAAAAAAAACAAAAAAACAGACGGACCCCCGCTCAAAAATCAAGGTTAAGCGCTTTGCTTTCTTCGATATTCGTTGCTTGGTGCATCATGAATTTGTGCCGATGGGACAGACAGTGTAAGGTGTACTATTTGGCCGTACTGTGCCGTTTGCGTGAGAACATTCTTCGAAAATGATCGGAAGAAAATTTTATGGATTTTACACGAAAATAATGTACCATCGCATCGGGCTATTACTATTTTGACCGAATTTAAAGCAAAAACACAATGAGTACCATCGATCAACAACCGTATTCACGAGACTTGGCTCCGTGTGACTTTTGCTTGTTTCCTAAAAAGAAATTGCCGCTCCGTGGAACTCGTTCTCAGTCTATCGAAGAGATAAAACAAAATTCGCTGAAGAAGCTGAAGGCCATCCCAAAAAGTGCTTTCTAAAAGTGTTTCAAGAACTAGAAAAATCTTTGGCTTAAGTGTACTGCATCTGGTGGGGATTGCTTTGAATGTGATGAAATAAATATTAATGAGTAATTAAATAATTTTGCGTTTTATTTTCAATTTCCGGGCACTTAAGTATATGGCATATTGTATTTTGCAGAGTAAAAAAAAGCAACAAACATTGGTTTTTTTAGCCACCCTCAGCGTGTATATATGTATGTATATGTGTACATAGTGTATACATATATGTATGATTGTATATAAATCATAGCTTTTTTTAATGAATTACTTACGAGCTTAATTATTATTTACATACCTGAAAATAGAGACAAAATAATATATGAAAGAATGGTCGAAATTAAGCAGTAATTTAAATTTATTTACTGGCTAAAAATCTGGTATATAAAATAAAAAATAAAAAAAGTAGGTGGCAACACTGTCTCTTAAACGGAACATTTATGCTTGCCACTGGTTGCTGAGCTTTGCCGTTTTTTTATACCCACTTAGTATAAAAATTAAAAAAAGGTGGCAGCACTGTTTTTAAACAGTGACATCACTTGTTTTTAAAGATAAACAGCCATTGTACACAATGCCTGCTTAGGTTTCATTCTATTTTTAAACATACAAACTTACTTAGCATAAAAATTAAAACAGGTGGCAACACTTATTTTTAGAGATAAACAGACACATTAGTAACTGCTTGGTTAATGTTGTTCTCGTTTTATATTCTTAAATTAACATTTTAAATATAGGTGGCAACACTGTTTCTAAAAGCAAAAAACAGCCGTTTTAGCAACTGCTGACTTAATTTTTTCTCCTTTTTGTAAACTTAGTATAAAAATTAAAAAAAAAGGTGGCAACATTGTTAAACTGTGTTAAAAAACAGCCACTATGGCAACTGCTTGCTTAGGTTTGTTTTCTTTTTATATACCTATTTGGTATAAACATTTTAAATATAGGTGGCAACACTGTTTTCTTAATAAACATTAATTCCAAAAACTGCTTAAGGTGTTCTCTTTTGATATTCTTCCATTTTACCAACTGCGGACTTACTTTTGTCTTCTTTTTGCACTCTTAGCTTAATAATTAAAAAAGGTGGCAACACTATTTTCTTACAAGCCTGCTTAAATTCCTTTTATTTTTACATTCTTAATATAAAAATTTAATAAATAGGTGGCAACACTGTCTTTTCAAATAAACAGCCGTTTAAGCAACAGTTTACTTAAAGTTGTTCTCCTTTTGTACTCTTAACCTAAAAATTAAAAAGGGTGGCATTACTATTTCAAAAACAAGTGGTCACTCGAGTAACTGTTAGGTTTGTTTTCTTTTTATATACCTAATTATTTAAAAAAAATATGTGGCAACACTGTTTTCTTAACAAACTGTCATTCTAGCAACTGTTTACTTTAAGTTGTTCTCTTTATATATTCTTAACAAAAATATTTAAAAAATAGGTGCTTACATTTATTCTCTTTTCGTATGCTTGGTATGATCATATGTACATATATTGAATTTTTTAACTGAAAATATATGGCAACTCTGTTAAAAATTCCGTAACGTTTATGATTTGTAAATAACCTTCAAGCTTATTCAATTTGAAATATTTCACCGAAAAAAGATTTGAAGTTCAAGCGACAAATGTCACCAGTTATTGAGTTTGATGGATGCTAAACTGGTAGATAGTAGCAAAAGCTACCAGGTTTAACCGGAGAATTCAATTTGGTACCGCGGTGAGCAGTTAGTCTTTGGAATTCGCTCCGATCGGCTCATCGTGTTTGACCCTATGGAGAGATTCTTGGTGGCTGTGGTTTAAACCTAAAGGCATGTATGTACATAGAATTGAAAACTCAGTTCAGTGTGAAGTCGCAACGCGGTCGGGTGTCGAACTCACAGCACAGCAGAGGTTTTAGATCGGCCTCGAACCCGATCAAGGTGGAATAGGTGTTCCAGACCAGTTGGAACCAGAAAATACTTGCAAAAAGCGTGTATTACTTGGGGCGCAGATCAACGCATTGTATTAATACTTTAATGCTTTAAAGGAAGGGCCGATAGGTTAGTTAGTTATAGATCTCTGGAAAACACAATTTTCAATAATATTTAAGCGAGAAATTATTTTTGGTATTAATTGGAAAAATCGTGAGTTTAGTAGTACTTGTTGTTGTAATTTGTCACTTATGCCAATATATAATTACTTCCAACACAAAAAAAAAAAACAAAAAGCAAATCTATTAAAGCTATCAAACCACAAAAAAATTTCACAAAGGACAAGGGGCAAGGCGAAAGGGCGGCACAAAACTGAAACACGTGTGTGTCAATGAGCTCACAAAAGCGTTTATTTCACTCGCCAATTCAATAACACATACATATGAGTGTGTATGTGTGTGTGTGACAACTTATTGACTTTCATGTTTAAGCAGCGTGTGTCGGCTTATCGCGCGGCCTTTGTCAATAGGATCGTAAAAGCGAATTCGATTTCAACGGAAAGCTAACGCAATGAGCTGCCCAACCACTGGCACGAGAAAGCTTTTAGACAAAGGAACTGTTTTGATTTCGAAGAAAGCAAAAACAAATATTATTCTGTGTACCTCAATTGCATGTGTGTATGTGGGTGTGAGAAAAGTGTTGACAACGCGCTAAGAAATGGGTTCATCAGTGCAGAGGACGAGTGCGAGGCAACGAGTGTCACTCAACAATTGACATTGGGCTGCGTCAATTTCGGACTGAGTGCGGATGGAAAGCGCAAACACACTAATGAGTATTAGAAACATTTTTTACAATGATTATTATTATTTTTTTATTTATGCGACGTCTATATGATATTCTCAAAAATTCGCTTGCTCTAACATTACTGACAAATTAAATCAAATAAATTAAGCAAAGCGGCAAACAGAGTCGCATGTACTTCACTGACAGCCGGAGTGCTGAAGCTTCATATGTTCATATGATACCCTTCACGGGATATATTTTTACATCATGGAAGGGTATAATAAGATCTTTATCTCAATTTTGATCACTCAGTTTGTATGGCAGCTATATGCTATAGTTAGCCGATCTGAACAATTTCTTCGGAAAATGTACCGTTGCTTTGAAAACTAATAAATGCCAAATTTCATGAAGATATCTTGATATCAATTAAGAAAGTTTTTCATACAAGCACTTTATTCCGATTACACAGTTTGTATGGCAGCTATATTCTATAGTAATTCAATACGAACAATTTCTTCGAAAAATATACCGTTGCCTTGGATAATAGTGCTGGTTGAAATTTCCTGACGATATCTCTTAAGATGAAAAAGTTTTTCATAGAAGTACTTGACTCCGATCGTTCAGTTTGTATGGCAGCTATATGGTATAGTGGTCTGATATCGGTGGTTCTGACAAATGAGTAGTATCTTGGTGAGAAAAGGACGTGTGCAAAATTTCAAATCGATATCTCGAAAATTGTAGTACAGATGAACATTGTCTATCTAATACACCCTGTCGACTGGGCTCATCACGCTGTTCAGTTAGAGTCGCCGACGTTTCCTTTTGTGTGTTAAAAACTTCCTGGTAAAGCTAATATTCCCTGTGCAGGGTATAAAACCAACGAAAATAGTACACACGTGCCGTTAGCACAACTCTTTGATGTGACCGATTACAACAACACCAACAGCAGCAACAACATGCACAAACGCAACAATGGTAATTGTGTCAACTTGTCATGCCTTGCGGTTGACAGTTGCTGGCTTGTTGTTATTTATATATTTTTTTTCAAACGCTTGTTGTTGTTGCTGCTTTCGATACCACTGATGTATCCCGATGATGACAGTGTGGCGTGCTGATGCTCCATACCGCAACTGTTGCTACGAAGTGCCTCTTATGCTCATACAATTCTGCTTCGCGTGCTTTGTCATTATTGTTGTAATTGCTTGCTTTAACTTTGCTGACTTGTGTATTTGTTTATATGTTTTTGGCTCTTGGCCGCTGGTAATTTGTATTTATTGACAGCACCGAATATTCCATCAAGTCATGGCATGGCATGTGTGTAATTTCGTTGTTGCTGTTGTTGTTAAGTTATGCTAATATATGACGTTGACAGTCGGCGACATGCGAAGTGTATTATTTAGAAAACGCGATTGTACATATGCACACATATATTTGCAACTTTTTTTATAAAAAAAGAATTGAAAAACTTTCCGATGGTTTGGCCTTTAGGAATACATATGGACACTTCTTAGACCAGTGCAGAAGTCTTTGACAATGGTGAAAAGTGAAATAAATACGTATTTAGGAGGCTGAAACCGATTGGAAACGAAAAGTGAGCAAAGAAAAATAATTTACAGGCGATCTTAGATCGGGAAGAGGAAGTGGATGGGCGTTATTGAATTTTTGAGAGTCTATAACTTGATAAGCTGGCCGACAGGTACAATGCTCGAAAATTCTACGAAAAGATGCGGCGACTAACAGAAGGTTACAAGACCGGAGCACACTCTTGTAGAACCCACAGAGGTGATCTAGTGACTGATACCCAGAGAATACTAAAACTACGGAGAGAACACTTCTCCAGCCTGCTGAATGGCAGTGAAAGCATAACACCAGCAGATGGCGAAACCGATTCGATGCAGTAACCGTCGGTGGCAGAGGAAAACGTAGACCTCCACTCCGTTGGAAAGAACAGGTGAAGAAGGACCTCGCGACACTTCGAATCTCCAATTGGCGCCACACAATTAAATGGCAGGACGACTGGCGCGCTGTTGTAAACTCTGCTATAACTGCGTAAACGGGGTCTACGCTAATAAAGAAAAAGAAGAAGTTAGTAACTAAGCTCAGTCTAACTATGTTGCTAACCTTTTCAATGTTTAAATTTTTGCTAAATTTTCTGAAATTTTTCTTATAAAAAAAAAAGCATTTTTCCTCAAATTTGGTTGACAAATAAACCGTCTAGAAAACTGTGAATCCATACAATCTTTCAATTACTTTTGTCATGCCATTTTACGTATTACACACACATGCAAGTAATCCCGTTTTAAGCAGCTACATTCGATGTGTGTGACTGCACATGTACAGTTATGTGTAGCAAAAAATAAAACCATTTGTGCACATCCATTTTTTAGCGCTCCAAGGGCCACTTAACCCAGCCAATGCATGCAAATACATTGTATTGCGATTGCCCCGCGGACAAATCTCTAGCATATACTTAGGCGCACTGCCTAGCTACAAGCGTTTCGCCATTAAAAATGCCAGATAAGTAAATGTGTTAGTGCATTATATGATATGTGCGCTTGGCAATTTCTTGCGCACTTATCTGATTTGCGGTGTTTTCTCCACCGCAGTTCACACCACACCATTCGGCAGCTTGCGCTCGTCTAAGCAGGCGCTTAACCGAAATTCGTTGCTTGGCGTTTTTTAGGTGGATCAATTGGCGCGCTAATATATGTACATATATATAAAAAGTTTGCAGATACACATACATACATATATGCACATAGAAATATCCATACATACACGTAGCTATTTCTATGCTCAGTTATTGCCAGCTACATATGGTTGATGTGGCAACAAAAATCTTTTCGTAACCAATTGAATTAAATTGAATTTATTGGTATTAGCATTGTTGTTGTTATTAGTATTGAAATTGTAGGCTTCGTTTGCGCTTGGGCACACGGCTTACTCGTATGCCAGCTGCTTTCATTCTCACTTGAAATTCCACCTTCATATATATTGCCTCTCCGAAGCGCGTCTTTCATAATTCATTAGAGTATGCTCAATAAGAGGCTTTGGAGATTTGTATTTCATTTCTTGGAATTGAAAATAGGAATAGAGTGCACTTTTATATTATTAATATGCTCTCAAGTAGACCAGGCTATATAATTGTCTATATCGTCAGCTAAAATAAAAAATAATATAACAACACTTTTCATAAGTTTATACATAGGCGAAGGAAAAACGATATAGTAGAAGCTACTAATATTGAAACAAAATTTGAGTTTCGGTTATAAAAGGGTTCTATAATGGTTACCAAGTGGTTATACATTGGTTACATATTGGTTATATCTAAAAACGATATAATAGAAACCACGCACATTGAAATAAAATTTGAGTTTTGGTTATAAAATAGTTATATATTGGTTATCAATTGGTTATGCATTGGTTATATATTGGTTATTTATTGGTTATATCTAAAAACGATATAATAGAAACCACGCACATTGAAACCAAATTTGAGTTTTGGTTATAAAATAGTTATATATTGGTTATCAATTGGTTATATATTGGTTACATATTGGTTATATCTAACAGCGGAAGCTGAACATTTTATGCTACATATGTACATATATGTAATATGAAGTAGTGAATCGTAAGCTAATAAAATTTCAATTTCATTTTGGGTGATGATATGTTTTTTCGGCCGAAGTGAGCTTGTATCGTACTTTTTTTTTTTTTTTTGAGAACACTTAACTCAACTCACACGCGTTTTCACGTACGAAGCAGCCAGCAATAACCAGCTCAATGTTATTTTATTTTAATTTTAATTTTATTTGTTATTTTTATACACCTTCTTCTGCATTGCTTTCTCCATTTGCATATTTTCCGTATCCGATGCAAATTAATTAATTGAACATTTCAGCAGCTTGGCAGTTATAACGGCAAGTTCGCTCGAAATTCAAACCCAAATAAATTATAAGAAAAAAATTGCTGAAAAATGCGAACATGAAGTGGCAAGAATAAATTTCCACGAAAATTGCTGCGAGAATTAATTGAAAGTCAGCAAATGACTTGGAAAGAAGCGCTTGCATGCATTTAACGGTAAAATAAATTGCGGAAGCTCATACAATTCTTGGTATCCGTGGTTACACGAGCGCTTTTTTGTGTATTTGTTTACTGTGTTAATATATATTTACAGTTATATTCTGAATTACAGAAATAGTTTCTGAGAAATGTGTCGCAGCATGCCTAAAGCCTTGGAAAGAAAAGAGAACATAAAGAATCCAATACAAGTTTCATACAAAAGTTTTACTACCGAAGGTCTAAAGCCCTTATTTTATGTTATTCAATGCTCAGTCCCGAACTGCAAATCCAAAGAAAAGAAAAAGGGTTACTCTAGACAATCCTCCACTTCACTTCATCTCTCGGTTTGACAATATTTATGCCCTAAGAGTTTATATTAAGTTTGTCATGAAGTGCTGATGAGCGTAAAGAGCTGAGTCGATTTATGCTTGTCGGTCCCTCCGTCCGTCTTTCTGTATAAACGCGAATTTTCCCTCAGTCTATGAGATATCCGTCTGAAATGATATCTATGTCCATTTCTCACCAAGCAGCTGCTCATCTGATGGAACTGATGTTATCGGATAACTACAGCATGGAGCTGTCATGGAAACTGCTCGATCTGAGTTTCGATCCAGTTCCTGTATGAAAAACTTTTTAATTTGTCAAGATATCTACGTGAAATTTGGCGTGGAATATTTTCTAAGCGAGCGATACAACATTCTAAAAAACTGTTTAAATCAGACCACTATAGCATATAGCTGCCATACAAACTGACCGATCAAACTCAACTCTTTGTGTGGCAAACTTTTTTATTTGTTGAGCTATCTTCTTGAAATTTGGCATGGATTATTGCTCAAAGCAACACTATTGTATCTGAAGAACTTTTCAAGATCGGGTCTCGGGTCTCTATAGCATATAGCTGCCCTACAAATTGAACGATCAAAACCAAATTCTTGTATGGAAATTTTTTTCATTTGTGTAGTAAGAGTTAGGTAGAAGGAGGTATCGGTACAGCCGAAGTTAAGCTTTGTTCTGGTTTTGATCTGATATCACTTGGCTGTATGACTCACAATGGATAAATTTTCGAGCTCACTTTTTGTCGTTACTAACTTCATCTAATTTTCTTCATTTGCGTCAAGCCTTCTTAATCCGAGACACAAAATTAATCTAAAATTTAACTACTTTCAAATGAGTTTTGATCTAACTGTAAACTTCTGGGAAACTCTGCTATAAAATACGCATTTCTGACATTGTTGACACAAAAACTAATTTATTTTTTGCTAATTATTTGTTGTTGGAGCGCATTAATACCATTCGTTACACATTTCCCTCGGCGTAGACCGTTATTGCTCACAAGCCACTTGAAATTTTCCAAGGCATTAAATAGACGAGCTACGTAAGCTTTTGATATGCTATACGACACAAACACATACATACCTATACATTCTACACAAGTACACTTATCCATACAGCAATCAGTTAAAATAAATTAGTGCCCAACTCGTCACAGTATTTATGTGTGTATTATTAGGAAAACTTCAATTTCCGCATTTGACTTTTATGTCGGCTTTTTGCCACACTCGGCTCGGCGCAACCACAGCGCTGCCCACTTAAACTCAGCACCCTTATCTGTATTATTAATCCCGCTCATTAAAGTTTTTACAACCCATTCTTAATTTATTTGCTGCCGAAAAGCCGCACGAAGGCAGATGCACAAATTAAAGTGCGGCTGGCGGAGGCTGCAGCGGCCGAAAGCACGCCAGGAGCTGGCAACCACCCGAGCGGAGCATGCATGACACACTCGCAGTCTAAAATTTTACGAGCAATCACACCGAGCACTGCAGGGCGAAAAGAGATAATTTTTAAAACAAACCGGTTTTCGAGCATTGGAAAAAGTGAGCTGGTTGAGGAGCGGGAGACCCTGTAAGCGTAGCGCTGTTACAGTAAAGATTTACGGCCGAGACACAAAATGCCACGAGCGTTTACTTTACCATTTTACACACTAACACACGCGGATACCGAAGAACATACTGAAGCGCTACTCGGAAGAAAATGCCCAAAATGGACACATACACACACACATTCTCGTGAAAAGCGCTACTCATTTGCGTAAGTGGCGTGCGAAAAAAGTGCATAGACCAGAGTTTTTAGTGTGATTAAAGCGCAGTTTTATTACACGAGCGCTTGCCCACACAAGCGCATGAGCATCACATTTTTAAGTGCCTACCCCGCAGCCAGCCTCAGTCTTCTGCCACTTCGACGCACACACTCTCCGTTTATGCTTTCAAATTAGTGCGTTGTCCATATGCTCTCAAAATCCTTTATAAACAAATAATTAACTATTAAAGGAATTAGGTTGCACGAGTGGCAACCCCACGCCCCAACTTCACTTCCTGTTCCGCCTTCGCAACAAACTTAAAGTGTGTTAAGGTGTATATATACGTGTGTGTGCTGTTTTATACTGTCCTACTTGTTGTTGTTGTAGGTAGAGTGTCATATAATTAATTTCGCGCTTGTCATAAAAGCTTAATTGACAGCGTACAAAGCGGCAAACACACACATACACACACAAATACACGCATTTACCGTTATATGTTGGGTGAATTGCTGGCTAAAAGGAAGGTGTGTCTTAAAATGAGGACATATCTCGCATATCCTGTCAAATATTTAACGGTGTGGGTCCATTTGCCAATGCTTGAGTGATTCGATATTTTTTACACTGCAAGAAAATATGTAAATTTTTCTTCGTTATTGGCGTAGACACCGCTTTCCATTAGAACCGAATTCCAAGTGTAGCCAGGTCCTTCTCCACCTGGTCTTTCCAATGGAGTGGGGGTGTTCCTTTTCCTCTGTTTCTCCGACGGGTTCTGCTTCGAATACTCTCAGAGCTGGAGTGTTTTCATCCATTCTAGTGACATGAATTAGCCAGCATACACGCTGACTCCTAACTCGCTGAACTACGTCAATGTCGTCGTATAACTCGTACAGCTCAACGTTCCATCGACTGCGGATTGAGCAATTTGAAGAAGTTCACGACAGTGAAGAAAGTCCTCTGACCTTCATTAACTTGGTAATGTCCAGAAATGGTTCTTTTACATATGGTTCAAGCAGCTCAAGACTTCCGGTTTTAGACCAAGTAACCTCTGGGTAGGCAAACTACATCCGTTCGAAGCCAAGCTAAAGTGATAAAGCGTATCATCTCCGTGTTGTACGCTGGGTTTGGGACCACAGGACACCACATCCTCGAATAACGGATAAACGTTTTTACAATAATTTATTACCTTCGGAAGAACCAAATACTGCAGGGTGTGGCATTCTTTCTCAATAAAGACAATGTTTATACAACATTGGAAGATATTAAAGAAGGATATATGTATGTGAAACCCTCAGTGCTAACTTTTCAAAACTCGGACTAGGGCAGAATTCTAACTATTCGAAAAACGAAATAATGTTATTATATTAGTTCCTGTAATACTTAGCAATGTTGATGGTTCATCAGTTAATCCCTCATGATCTTCTATGACATTCTATGTAATTTTCGTAAGTCTACAGAAGAAGCGCAATAAAAATTCTGTCCATGAAGGCTCTTTTCGAGAAATGAGACACAACTCTCTCAAAGCATATTACAGAGGACAGGATGTTGGCACAACCAGTAGGCTGTCTCACTCTCTCATGCATTGGTGCTACGCAGCACTTATAAGACCAATTCTGCTCTATGGTACAGTAGCAGGCTTACAAAAATCTACCTACCGGTAACCAGTAGAAGTGTTCAACGGCGCGCCACGCTGTGCTTAACGAGAGCTTATAGAACCACTCCAACGGTGGCTCTTCAATTAGTGTTAGGCCTATGTACCTCTTCACTGAAAACTGTGCGGAAGATTGGGACGACTGCTGTCTGTAGAAGAATTTACAGGTAGAATTCTCTGACCTAGAGATATACTGTCTAGAGTTAGGCAAAAGCAGCCTTTAAACAGCTGAACCACTGCAGTATATTTCGAGCAGACGTCTTTGGTATTGGGAAAGCTGCGCTTCTAATGCATGAGCAGACAACTCCGCGTTAACAACTACGTGGACAGACAAGCAGGAATTAAGGACTTAAGCTCGTAACGCATATGGGATGGAACTGTCGTGGAAAGCAGGAGGCCAGAAACAAGCGACTTTACTTCTACTTAGTGCCAGCTCACAACGACATCGAGAGCATTGAGATAGTGTACGATATTGCCAAGAGTGGATTGGTCGGCTGTCAACCGAAATTGTGACCGACATTGGTAAACCCATACATTGTACAGTTAACCATCTGGACTGACGCGGTTCTTACTGGCACTCGGTAGAAAGAACTGTAGAAACATGATTGGGATATTCACTGGCCCATAGTCTGGTAGCGGTACAAACCTGAACTGACTGAAGGAAATGTTATCAAAAATAAGTTATCAGTGAAACAATGGAGTACTTTAAGTATTTGATAATCCCACGGTATCAGTCATTGGAATGGGTAACGTCAGTGAGACTACCCAGTCTGTTTGTGTCAAGCGCAGGTAATCTTAAAAATTACTACACCACATCGATTATGCAACGGTACTCCAGCCGATATCGAAAATATCAAAATAGTTTTAAGCATCGCTCATAAGCCAGCCAGACCAACTTAACGTAACCCATACAACGGTTAGCAAATCTGAAAATATTGTTAAGAAAATAATAGTATACTTTCTTTAAAACTCTCGCACGATTTCTTTCAGTGCTTCGCATTCGAGGCGCCTTTTCTCACATCAGTGGCCACTTACCCTACTACCTTAACAAATAATCAAGACTTCTTTATTTTGTCTCTGCTATTATGCGAAACGTGCCTTATTACACTAATTAGTATTACAACATTTGTTGTTGTTTCTAAGGGCGGTAGCTGTATAACGGAAGCACACACAACACCTTAAACTAGCATATACGCCACACTTTCGCGCTTTTCCAGCAAACAACAACACCACAGCAGCTACTGCAAGACGACGCAGTAAAATCAGAACCAAGAACCAAGAAGAAGAAGCTAAAAAGAAGAAGCATAAAAGAAGTAGCATAATAAGAAATTACGTACAGCCAGTGGCTTATGAGGCAAGTTGGATTTGTTTGTTGGTTAGGCGGACGCTCTTGGCTCCACGCTGCCGCTCTGCAACTGACTCGGTTAGTCCGTTGGTTGTTTGGCTGGTTGCTTGGCTTGTCTTCGCGTTGGACGTCGTAATCAGCACTGTCAACAAAACACCCAACAAATTTAATTGCCAAGTGCCGGCATTGCCATCAATTTTCCTCATTTAATTTTAATGACACGCAAAATAATAAAATATATACTCAACGCGTCTTCTCGGTAAGCCAACGAGGTTGTAGTAAAGTAAGTAGTTGGCCCGCATTTTGTATCCTGTGTGTTGCTATAAGTATTGTAGACCCTCTTGTTTGCAGAGAGTTGTGCTTTTCGATCCCACACTCTTTTTAACTTGTATTAATTTTCGTCTAAGAATCATGGTATAACGTTTGGTAATCAAAGTATTGTTCAAAAGTTTCTAGAGAGCTGGCAGTCCAGACTACTTTTTTGTGTAGAAAAGTTCTGTTGCAGAAAGTATGGCAACTCGAGCTCCCACTCTTCATTACTAGTACTTATTTACTTTTAGAAACCTTAGCTTATCATTTTGCATATTCAAATTAATCCCGAAAACTATTTGGCCAGACTATTTTTCTCCGCAGAATAAATGAGAGTCTAGAAATAGTTCAAAGGTCTGTAGTGAAAGTTCAATTAATTTAGTAAAGTACGAAGCCAAGGTCTTTGAGTATAATATATGTAATTTCATACAATTTCGATATGCTATTAAAAGCCTTCATTACAGTCAATTTACACCCTGAACTGGGTGTATTAAATTTGTCATGCCAAAAGAAAAAATACCGAAGATTTCACAAAATCCTCTAGTTTTTGAGATTTCGACCCAAAACTTTGCACACATCTCTTGGTCCCCAAGAAGCTGCTCACTTCTCAGAATCACTGATATCGGACCACTATAGCATATAGCAACAATACAAACTGAACAATCAAAATTAAGTTGCTGTATGGAAAACTTTTTTTATTGACAAGGTATCTTCACAAAAATCGACGTGGATTATTTTACAAAGCTTAGGTATAATCTACGAGAAAAATTTTCAGATCGGATCATTATAGCATATAGCTGCCATACAAACTGATCGATCAAAAAAAGTGCTTGTATGGAAAACTTTTTATTTTGACAAAATATCTTCACGAAATTTGGCCCAGATCTATGTCCACAGCAACACTATAACCTCTGTATAAATCGTTTAGATCGGACTAATATAGCATATAGCTGTCATACAAACTGACCGATCAAAATTATGTGCTTGTATGGAAAACTTTTTTATTTAACGATATATCTTCACGAAATTCGACATGGATTATTTCCCAAAGGAAAGTTGCAAACTATGAAAAAATTATTCAGATCGAACTACTATAGCATATAGCTGCCATACAAACTGACCGCTTAAAATAAAGTCCTTGTATGACTACTTTTTGTGTGAAGGGTATATATAAAAAGTGAAGCTTTTTCATGCGTTCTACTTTTTTCTGACTTTCGTAATTCCTAAGTAATCAAAATACACCTTCGCTTCGGCATATATATGCATGTATGTGAGAGTATTATAACCAGCATTTATGGCTGTCTCTCATCATTATTTTAACTAGCAGTTTAGTATGGAATTAAGTATTAACCTCGTACCAAGAAGCCAACCTACCAACACACTTGCTGCGTGCTCTTCATATACTTGTGCTTGCAACTAGCCGGTGGATTATGGCTGTGCGAAGGTTGCCAGGATAGACACTGAGAGAATTTTTTCAACAGCAAGGATACAATTTTTATGCAGTAAAATATTTTATATAAAACTTCTTCTTCTTTTATATAATTATTTTATTTTTACTGATGTTTACTTATATGTAGATTAGGTCGCCTGATTGCAGTATTTTAAATTTGCTGTAAATATTAGCATGAAATATACATACAATAGGCGCTGATTTTAAATATAAGCGAAGTCACCTACCCTTAGTGGAGATAATTTTTTTCAACTGAGGGATACTCGTCTGTAGATCTGATCAAGTAAATCTGAATCCCTGTATTTGAAGTAACACAAATGTAGATTATATTTTGTATCACAATAAACTAACAGTCAATACTAGCACGAAGTATACATAGAAGTATACATAGGCGCTGTAGGCAAAATTTAGCAAAGTCATCTACCTTTAGTGGAGAGTAGTTTTTGAACTGATGTATACGATATTATTATTTACACGATATAATAATTTTCCGAAAGCCAAAAAGGTCTTGCATTTGGACCAATTCTTTAATTATATTTTTTAGGTTCAAAGTCCATTTTTTTTAACAGCACTGTAAAAGTTTGCTTTTAGTGTGCAAAAAATGTTTGACACCTATATATCTAAGCTATTTCAAATATAGACTATTATTTGAATTATCATAAATTCACAGTAAATACTAGCCAGAAGTATACATACAGGCGCTGACTTCAAATATTAGCAAAGTCACCTACCTTTAATGGCTAAACCTTAAATGAAGTGTAAAAAGTGAAGTATTGCTTACGCAGGTACTAAAACAATACACTTTTCTAAACAAATCAATAACAAAATGTAAAAAAAAAAAATTTAAAATTTTAATAAATAATAATAATAATCTTTCGAGTGTACTCCTCGCTACCTGAATGCTCTTCTATAGTATTATTATCGGTATATAAATATTACACGAGCCATGCACATTAACCCACGACATAAGATTACCTGCCGTGGCGCATGTTGCTCACACAGACACACGACGCCAACTTACACCCACCGTGGCGCACACACATGACCAGCGTCAAGGTGCTGCGGGTACTAATCCAACGGCTGGTAAAGTGAAATGTCATTTTATAGTTTTTATGCTGTCATAAATTTTCGGTCAGTTAGCACAGCAAACACGCAAGCACAAGGACATACAGCGCTCACACCCCCGCACGCTCATATAACAACGTACTAAACACTTGTGCTTGCTTGCGACATATGCAAGTGGCCGTTGGTGCAGCGGTGCGTATACGTAACTCCCAAATTAAATAGTTGTTAAATGAAAGCACTCCTTAGGCCGATTAATGTGTCGCGTAATGTGTGTAATGAGTGCGATGACACAAACACACATACACACAAAGCAAATATCACACACACAGACGTATAAAATATATATAGAAAGCATTATAAAAGTGTCTACACCCCTTGCAACACACGCTTAGAGTCCAGTGTATGTCGTTTCGCTCATAAAACGTGGACCGTTAAGCGCACAGTAAAAGTATGTACTTAATTGTAATTGTATTTGTTGTAGTGTGTTGCCAACGCCGCCAAACATGTTCCGCTTTGCGCCAGTTGTCCAGCATGTAGTATTGCGTTTGAAGTTGTTTGCTTTTCGCTTGCTTTTTTTATAGTTTCTGCACTTTGCGTCGGTGTCTGTCTGTCTGTCTAGCGGCTAACGGCTAGCGGCTAGCAGCGTTGCTTATTTGTCATTTGGCGTTTTAATTTTAATGACTTTCGTTTTTATTTTTACTATGGCACAACACACTTTTTACAACAATGTCCAGCAGTCCAGGCAGTTCACTTGTTCATTAAATTTTTTTTGCACCGCCATGCCGTTCTGTTGCTATTGTTATTGCTGTTGTTTGTGGTAATTTTCGGGCTTTGTTGCAGGTACGCGCCATTAACGTTTATAGCTATCGCCACAACACGCATTTTCGTGTCGTTTGCCAAAGCAGAATTTATAGCCCGCACGCGCATACAAACAGACTTTTGTACAAGGTGGTATATGCATGTACATATATACATACAAAGCTACATTTGTATGCAAGCATTTTAAGTGCACATAAACAAAATGTATATCTGATATAAAACGTTAGTACTAACACCTTCATAAAAAGCTTACCCTACTAAGTAATGCCCATAAATTATATGCTTTGGCCATTTTTGCTTTAAGCTCACGCGCAAAATGCATTTTTGGCGCACTTTTACGCTTAATATAAAAATTCAATAAACACGTTAACATATTTTAACGAGCGCGTCATTATTACCCGTTTTTAAGCATATTTTATGGTTGTTGCAACCCTGTACAAGGTGTATACCTAGTATATTAACTTTGCCACGCAGTTTGTAACACCCTGTGGCAAGCAGGACTTAGTTTGTGTGATATCGCGCTGAAATTTAGCACATAGTCTTTGCTCATCAAAAAGCTGCTCATTTGTCGTAATCGCCGATATCGGACCACTATAGCATATAGCTGTCATACAAACCGACTTAACAGAATAAAGTACCTGTATGAAAATTTTTTTATTTGCCATGATAACCAACAAAATTTAGAGTGGTTAATATAAACTTATACAAATCGAACCACTATAGACAATTTTTTTCCGAGTTAGAGAGGGAGGGGAAATGCCTTTCGCATCATCGTCACAGCCACATACAAGTCACTCAAACTCTTTTCTAAGGAATCGTCGACCAACCGGGAACCACATTTGCATTAGTTCAAGGTGGCGTTCCATTTTGCTCATTGAGGGATGCGTCCAGGTCCCGCTTTTTGCTGCATAGCAAAATTGCTGTGGATTTCTGGATGATGCTCCAGCTTGCTTCAGTCTCCAGCCTGATGCTGATTAAATTGTTCGCGTTTATTGGGCCAAACAGGTGTTCTACGGCGGTGCGTTTTTACTGCTAATGCATACATTCGAAGAAAGTGTGTTCAGCGTCATCTTCTGTTAAGTCGTTGTATCGGCATGACGGGTCTTCGACTTTTCTCATTCTATGGAGGTATCTTTCAAAGTATCCGTGACTGCACAACAGCTGAGCGGTGTAAAAGTCGACTTCTCCGAATTAACAGATTGTCCATAAGTATAGCTCCTTTATTAGTCTGGACGTTTATCTGCCGCCATTCTTATTCCCTCATATCTTCTTTGGCATGTTGTTATTGTATCTTTCTTTAATTGTTCCATTATACTGTTGTTATTTTCGGATGTTTTATGTAGCTCTCACCGCTTTTTCCTTTCGCAAACCAGAAGGTCCATTGGGGTATTACCGCTTATAACTAATAATGCTTGACACTGTTCGATAGGCTGCTGCAACTCTGAGGGCTGCGATGCGGTCCATTCTGGCACTATCTTAAGCGGGTTTTTCTTTTTAAGCGCATTAGCTCAGATCTTAGCTCCATATAAAAGGACGCCGATTGTCATGGAGCCCCTATGTTAGCCATTACTCTGCTTAGTTGAGAGGTGATCTTCGTTGCCTTTTCTGCGGCATGCTGGATTTGTACCCAGAAGGTTAGTCTGGAATGCAATCTCATGCCGAATTTGGTTTACTGCTTTTTGTGTTCAAAGATTATCCGTAGTCGTTTGTATACCTGTTTCGAAAGGTATGTACATATTTGTAATCTCTAGTAGCTCTGATTTTTCCGTAGCGAGCTGGTGGTTGTGTGAGTCGAGCCATACTGGTTTCGTATGATGACCTGACCTTGCTTCGCGCTTCTTCGGTGTCTCGTGCTTTAATTAATGCTGCAATGTTGTCCGTGTAGCCAATTAAGCACGATTTGTCTGGCATTTCGAGTTTTAGTACAGAATCGTAGCTTACTTACCATCCGTAGAATGGATCCTTGTGCTGCTCCTGACGTGACCGCTCTCTGTTGTGATCCTTCTCTAGTTTGGTACAGCAGTTTTCCATTACTAAGGAAGCTCCGCATCACAGCTCTGAGGTAGTTCGAAATTTGAAAGATTTTTTCAAGAGCATCGATCCTATCCCAGCAACACTATTCTTTTGTATTTATGTAATCCGTTGAGCGGCTTCTACACCAAGAATGACGCATTTTATAGCTCCTAGAGTTGATTTGCCGGGTCGAAAGCCATCTTGTCTAGGTGAGAGTCTTCCAGCTTCGTTGATAGCCGCTTCGAGTCTGGGTTTAAGTAGCCTCTCATAGAGCTTTCCCGCTGTGATAAGCATGCATAGTGGACGGTATGATGATAAGTTGGGGTCTCATTTTCCCTCACTGATTAGCACTAGCCGTTGCTTTTTACAGGGTTCAGGGAATATTCCGGCTTTAAGGCAGGCACTATTTTCTGCTCAGATTTCTGCTGAGATTTCGTTCGGGCCGGGAGATTTGTAGGACCTAATTTTGCCAGTAGCTAGTTGCAGCTCTTCGAGCGTAAACTAGGAGATTTGCCGATTGATGTATGGTATTGCACAATATTATAAGTGGTAAGATTTTCGCTCTTTGAACAAATTTTCGAGCTCTTCTGTTGACATAATTTTGCATCCCATGTCCCGCCTTTTTTTTCCTTAGGAAGAGGAAACAGCGAAAGCCCGAGCGTAGAGAATTAAACCGCTAAAAGCACTCATGATCATTGTGGTGAGTGTCTGGGTCAGTTGGAAGTCCGAGTCCCAATGTTGTCTGCTTATCCACGCTTTGCGACCCGGTATCTGTCTGTGGGGCCAGTGACCTTTCGACGCCAAAATTCTAAAACTTCCTTATTCACTTTTATTCCACATGCACATAGTCACCAAATCATTTTAAACGCCAGAACAACAGTAATATAAGCTTTTGTGATTTTATAGTTAAATCATTGCCAGTTCATGCCATTAAAGTGACCAATAATGTCCAAAGTAAATTGTTGAGTATAAACTTCCATTTGATTTAAGATCGTAAAATAGTTTATGACACTCAAAAGTGAAACCGCAGCAGACAAGTTTGGAGAAATGAATATTATACAAAAGCGCTCAACTGAAGCATACTTCAAGGCGCAGAAAGCGTAAAAGCGAAAATGCATTAAATAAAGTTAGATAACGGAGACAACCGTAAGCACAAATACACAAGTGTATGCACAGTTACAAATACAGTATAAGTTACCTGTAGGCAAAAGTGAAATGAAAATAGCAAACAAATGCGCATAAAAATATTGAGAGATGGAATTATATAATGTGTTTTCCTAAGTATGGCTTTAATATATGACATACGTATTCAGGCATTTTTTCAATATGTGGAACCTATTTGGTTTGTGGAACTTGTTTCAAATATATTAATTTTAGTAAGCGGAATTCATACCCAGCTTGAATTTTCTGCGAAGCAGGGATTTACAATTGTGGAACATATTCGAAATGTGGGACTTTAGGAAAGTATATATTTTTGCTGAAAATTGAGATGTAAGAAAACTGAAATTTCTGCAAAGCACTAATTTATAACTGTGGGATATATTGAATATGTGGAACTTATTATAAATCGATTAAATATACGTATATTACTCAATATAAGAAATCTTAAATGAGATCGACTTTTTTCAATATGTGGAACCTGTTTCGTTTGTGGAACTTGTTCGAAATTTATACATTTTATAAGACAAAATTCACACTAAGCTTGAACTTTCTGCAAAACAGTGTTTTGCAATTGTGGAACATATTCAAAATATGGAACTTATCGAAAATATACATTTTTCGCTAAAAAATTGTGATATAAGAAATCTGAAAGGATAAAACACATTAAACTTTACAAAATTCTAATTATTGGAACGTATTCAAAATGTGGAACTTACTAAATTTTCTTTTGTTATTTTTTTGAAGACACTCGTTGTTGAGTCCTGTTTCACTGCTCTACTGACTATCTTCAAATTTTTACTTCCTCATTAAATAACTTTCGAATGGAATACACATAAAAACTGTTGATACTGGGCTCTTTTGCTGCTTTCAAAATTTTTTATTTGCCGCGCCTATTTAAAACTACGAAAATGTTACGATCTATTAATTTACGTTTTCATTTGTTTTTATTTTATTATATAAAAACCACAGCAGCTATAAGCGGCCGAGCACAAGAGGAAGAGTTGGCTGTGATAGTGTGCAAACCAGAAGGTCAGGCTATAGTTTTATGGGCTATACGCCTTAAAATAGGCAACGATTCGTTACGTAAGTGAAACGTTTAAATATTCATGCTAAGAGAGACATCGTGGACCACATACAAGTACATAGTACATACTTCAACAGAAACAAGGAAGCTTCCAACTAGCAGTGCAAGGTAATCACGAATATCGGCTGGGGCGAGAGCAAAGCAAGAAGTTTGCGGAAAATATTTTACGACTACATTTTATGTGCCATGAATATGCACTGATAACACTATGAGATATCAGGAAATAGAAATATAAGCACACAAATACACACACACATGAAACGAAGGCGTTATAATGCAGACATTAAAGGCTTTGATGTGGTACAGCCGAGGGGATATGGCGCAAAGTGACTTCGCTTTCAGATCTTCATCAACTCGCCAGGATCTATTTAAATATTTACAGCAAACATTTGCAAGTGGCCCTTGTTGTTGCACAACAATGTTGGTATAATGAAAACCAACAATGTTCTTTATCAAGCCATTAAAAGGACCATCGTAAAAGTGTGTGACATAAATGCCAGACCAATACCCATAACAAACCGTCTGACTAGAGCTCACTATCCCCACTTATTGTAAGTCACTTAACGGCTGTTGACAGCGGCACATAAATACTCGCAATGACAGGCTGGTACTGCCAAATAATGGGCACGTAGTTCGGCAATTATACGATTTGATTAATTATGCCGACAAGCAAGAAAATTTGCCGACCGAGATGAGTGTGAGATGTAGAGGATGACGAAGGAGAAAAGAAAGAAGGAAGAAGTTTTCGAAGAGTGAATATTGAATATTGCTGTTTTGTATAAAAACACAAACAATTATTAAAAAAACTTACGAAAGCCGATAGAAGTGCGTAGACTTGCCGAAGCTTTCCGAAAAGTGCGATGCTTGAATTAGGAGATTGAACGTAGTAGATAGAGGATAAGATTGGGAAGGAAATTTCATAGAGGAAAGAGTAATGTGTGGCGGGGTCGAAAAGTTGAGACTTGTAACCACACATGCTTATTTTAAAAATTAAAATTGTCAAAGAGTTCAAAAGAGCACCAATGAAAAAGAGGAAGCGGAGAGAGAGTTTAGAAAGTAAGACGAGGCAACGCTAAAGCTTTTCTACCGCAACCAGTTAGTGCCAGTGAAGCAAGCGGTATAATCAGTCATTAGCCCACTATGGCAAGAAACAACAATATCAACTGCCTTTGCGCCTCGAAGTATGCTACAAAGATATCATTCCTATACCAAAAAGGTAAGATATTTTACAAAATGTTGCAACTAACCTCAGTTTTTTCAGAAATTAATTCACAATTGTATGGATTGGACTTTGTACAGCTAAAAACTAGAAAAAAGTCAACTCCAATTAACAACAACGATAACAAGAAATGGTTAAAAATGCTTTCTAGCCGCAACATTGACTGTAGCCAAAAGCAAAAAAAAGTGCAAAAAAATATAAAAAAATGTATGCCGCATATATTTATAGACTACAAATAACAACAACAACAACAGCAGATTTTGAAAATTGAGGTAGACTAAAGCATCACTCCATCATTAAGCTTTGACAAACATAAACATGAAAAAGCCCTTAACTTTTCTTTGCGCTCCTAAAAAGGGTAAATGGTTACTTTGTTGTACAAAACTTCCACCTTCAGCGCTCTCTCCGCAACCAGTGTCCACTTCGAGTACTATATAATACTTTATTCGGCTTTAACACATAATGTGTGTGTGCCAATAAATCATGAAAGGCTCGATTGCTATGGTGGAAAAAAAATTCGGTCCACTACCATAGCTACAACAACAGCAACCAGGTGGGTTATAAAAGCAAGGCTTTCAACATACTTTTATCGAAATAAATGAAAGCAGAGAGGCATGGCATAAAATGCGCCTGAGCGCAAAATCGACAGATAAGTAAAAAGATGGTAAAACGCATGGAAGTGAACATACTTTTTTGTGCTTTAGCAAATTGTCATGGCATTCAATACTTTTAAGCGTGCCTTAGTAAAAAATACCGAGAAATGATGTGTCAGAATAAAAATATGTCACGGTTTTCGCTTAATATGATTTAAATGAAAGCCATATGTATTCCAACATTTTTTAAATATGTGGAACCTATTTCATTTGTGGAACTTGTTTCATATATAGACATTTTAAAATGCATAATTTACGCTCAGCTTGCAGCTTGTTCAAAGCAATGATTTGTACTTGTGGAACGTATGCAAAATGTGGAACGTATTGTACTTTTTCACTGTTTTTAAATTAAAATAGAAAAACTGCTGTATGGGGAGAGAATGATCATATTTATATGTGCTTTCACAATGTCATACCATATAATAGTCTTGGCGTTGCTTAGCGAAAAAGCATCAATAAGCAATGTTGAAGCTGCTTTGAGGATGGTTTTTAGAATTCTATACTGTTTTCTGGCTAATATGAATTTTATATGTATCCGGATATTTTTCAATTTATGGAACTTATTTTATTTGTAAAACTTGTTTTAAATACAATATATAGTACATTTCAGTATACAGAATTACTGTTTAGCCTGCAATTACAACAATAATGGTTTTATGCTTGCGTGTATTTTTTCAATATGCGGAACCTATTTGATATGTGGAACTTGTTTTAAAGAGTATATGCATTTCAGCATACAGATACGTTTTTAGCTTGCAATCACATAAATGTGCCGATGTCTAATTGTGGAACATATTTAAAATGTGGAACGTGTTTAACTTGCATATGTAATTTTTTAATGTTAAATGTACGCTCATATGCATATCATATTTTCTAATTTATACTTGTGGAACGCATTCAAAAATGTGGAACTTATTATTAGAATATTTTTTTGGTGAAAACCAAACTTGAAAGGCGAAAATTGTAACAAAAAATAGTATTTAATGTCAGCCATTTATTTAATATTTACAAATAAGAGCAACATTCACCATAAATTTCTAACAGCAGTACTATTTACTTAAGAAATACCAATGAAATTCACTTTGGCTGTCGAGAAAGCGAAAAATCGCGGTAAACCAAAATTGGCTTAAAGACTTCAAGCTAAAGGATTTTGATTGTAAATGAGTGCAGAGAAGCCACATTCGTTATGCTGATTAGAAAAACTCCTTTGCAGCAAAAAAAAATGCTGCTCCAAACAAAAGTGTCAAATATGCGCTGTCGAAGACCAAATGTTGCGTCACTAAACGCTTTTAGCACCGAAACGAAAGTGTTTATTTATGTGTCTATGTATATTTTGTTAGTTTAGCAACTGTAGGTGACCAAAAATCAAAGCTTGCAAGCTATTAGTCAGGCCTACACTTCACAACTCGCTAAGATCTACGCATAGTACTATGGCTTGGTCTCAAGAGTGCAAAATGCCACAACAACAATGCAAGCATAGCCGCAAAGCGTGAGGAGGTGGGAAGTGTTGTCAGTGTTAGTAAATCTTTGTGCAGACTTTGAAAAGTGATTAATCTTATTATATGGCTATTGTTGTTGCTAAGCTGACACTATTGTTGTTGCAAATGTCACACTGTTGTTGTTTTGTCTTGTAATGGATTTTGTAAAATTTACTAGTCAACGCTTAACGCCTTTGGGGTGGATCGAAAACAAATAACTGTTTACGGGTATATGTGTGTGTATGTGCATGTCTACAAATGTTTGAGGTAATGTGAAGCTAGCTGCTTTTCGGTGGAGAGGAATAGTAGGGAAAAACCGATAAGGTACAGTGACGCCATTTATCATGCGCGTAAAGTGTATGTCTTGAAGACGTAGAAACAACAAGAACTAAAAATACAAATAAGAAAAAAGTTGACTGGAATAAGCTGCAGAAATAAAAACCTTGATTTTTATCGTTCACTTTGTATGACAACTATATGCTGTAGTTATCCGATCTGAAAAATTTTTGAGAAACTTAAACCTCTGCCTCAGATAATACCCCGTACCAAATTTCACGAAGATATCTTGACAAATAAACAAAAATTTCATACAAGAACTTAATTTTTATCTTTCAATTTGTATGGCAGCTATATGCTATAGTGATCCGATCTGAACAATTTTTTCGGATAATGTATCGTGCTTTTAGAAAATAAGCTGTGCAAAATTTTACGAAGATATCTCGTCAAATAAAAAAGTTTGTCATACAAACACTTGATTTGAATTAGTCAGTTTGTATGACAGCTATACGCTATAACTATCCGATCTGCAAAATTTTTGCACAGATTATACTGTGGTTTTGTATAATAACCCACGCTAAATTTCACAAAGATATCTCGTGAAATACGAAAGCGTTTCTTACAATGACATGATTTTGATCGTTCAGTTTGTATGACAGCTATACGCTATAGTCATTCGATCTGCTTTATTTTTTTTTGGATATTGTATCACATTTTTAGAAAATATCTCATGCCGAATTTCACTAAGATATCTTGACAAATAAAAAAGTTTTCCATACAAGCACGTGATTTTCATCGTTCAGTTTGTATGGCAGCTATATATAATAGTTATCCAATTTCGGTGATTTCGACAAATGTGCATTCTCAAGGGAAGGCAGGAAAGTGTGCGAAGTTTCAGATCGATATCGCGAAAATTTAGAGCCTAATTCGCATTTAAACAGGCAGTGAGAACGTCATTTCTTAGAGAGTCTCCGACCGTTACTTCCAGGTGTTTCAAATTTCTTAGAAAACTTAATATATCCTATTGAAGAGGTATAAAGATTGCATTAACTACAATATATGGCGGCAACCACGTACAGAAAATACAATTCAGTTGCATGCTATTACACTTTTTGTATATTTATTTCAAAACTTTGCTTGCTTTTTGCAACAACAGCGACAAAAAACATTTTTTATGTAAACAACAATTAGTGCAAACCTTTTTCATTCCAACAACAATCCATTGCAAAGCCGATGGCTGCAAATACCCGCAATTTCGTTGCCCGCAAAGCATACTTCTAGGCGTTGGCGCTAGCAAGAGTGCATGCAAACGCACTCAAATGCACAAGTACATATAAACACACGCCAATAATGAACAGCGCGTGTGTTGCTTGCTGGTTGCAGCGCCGGTTTATTATTTATTTCCAATTTTTTTAAGTGCGCTTGCAGTAAATTATTTGCGAAATCACATTAATTTCATATTTTATTTGCCATTTTTATTTTATTAATGCACAGCGGCGATACTTTTATTCAAATTTTTATTAGCATTTTCTTTTATTTTTTTCATTATTTTTTTTTTTATTAATTCCTGCCAGTTTTGCCTCTTCATTGCATGCAAATTGCATTTTTATTATGCGTTTGCATTCATAGCAAGAAAAAAGTTACAAAAACAGTTTTAATAAAAAAAAGTTTATGAAAAAACTGTCAAATAAAAAAGTTTTTAATGAAAAAATATTAAATAAATTTTTTTTTTTTAAATTTTTAGTGTAAAACCCCTCCAATTAAGCTGCGTGCTGCAACGAACACGCGAGTAAAAAGAAAAAAAGCGACAACAACACGCGAATGCTGCATTCCATCCTTTAAAAGTTGAAAAAAAAACAATTCTGTAAAAATTATTTATGCAAATGGCCATAAATTATGCAACCATATGGCTGTGAGCAATAAATTTTACATTTTACTGCATAAATTTTAAGCTGCTCGCACTTTTTACAATAACGCGCACGCATACATATTTAAAAAGTAATAAAAATATTTTTGCGGACATTAAAAAATGGCACACAGCGCTAAAAATAAAATGTGTAAGCCACTAAATTGAATTAAAACTGGTAAGTGAGACATATGTGTGACTTAGCTTATGATATATTTTATAGCGAAATGAGTAAAAGTGCTCAAACTGCAGGCGTGAGTGTAGATATGTTTTTTCTACTACGAGAGAGAGTTTGAAAAATTGATTGATGCTAGGCGTATTTAGAGCAGCCAGCAGGAAGAAGCCTTGAAAGCATAATTTGAGGCCTTAAAAGCATACTGTTAGGTGTTATGACCATGCTTTAAGGTGCTCTGTACTCCCTTGACCTAACTTTTCTATCAGTAGAAAGATGATCTGGTGCATGCGCTTTACTTATCCGTTATATCGTAGTACACCCGTAGCAATTAATAAATGTTGGATTTCTTTATCAGCACATCCTTTCAAAAGATTTTCAACTTGAATCTTTACCGCACCTCGGTCAGTAATAACTCGCTTTGTATTTGAAAACACTACAAACTTGTTTCTTCAAGCACTGGACGACTGCTTCTGGACCAGTGTTCTTAGTTGGATATAGCCAAACAAATTTGGAAAAACCGTCCACGAATACGAACGAATATAATAGTATGCTTTTTTCATCGACTCCAACGGTGCAAGTTCCCCAGGAATGTCAGCCATCAAAGACTGGCATGCTAGGGTCAGAAGTGGTGAAATCAACACCCAAGATGGTGAAAGCAGTGGACCACATCAAAAATGTCCACGAAATAATGATGAATAACCGAAAACTGAAGTTGTTCCGAGATTGCAGACAGTTTAAAGTTGTCAACTGAACGTATACATCATACCGTTCGAGCATATTTGGGTATAAGAGAGGTCTTTGCAAAGTAAAGGTATGAAATCTAGCTCCATCATATCACTCCGAAGTCAAATCGACTGTCATCCCAGTGGACTGCACTCGATGAACCCCTTCAAAACATGGAAAAACACAACGGTCGACGGTGAAGTTTGTGGAGTATGAAATAATTTTTATTGACTATACATATAGAATAAGAAGGGAGCATCACCATCGATCGTTACATAGGGTTATTGGAACGTTCGAAGGACAAAATCGCCGATAAACGGCCACATTTGAAGAAAAAAACAAGTGCTGTTTCACCAAAAGGCATGAATTAGGCTTTGAAATATTTCAGCGTCCATCGTATTTTCCAGTTCTAGTCTTCAGCGACTATTCACTGCTCTCAGACCTCAAAAAAAAATGCTTGTTGGGAAAAGAGTTTCGTCGAATGAAGAGGAAATACCCAAAACAGATGCCTATTTTGAAGCAGAGGGAAAATCGTACAGCCAAAATGGTATCGAAAAGTTGGAGGTTAGCTATAATCGCTGTATCACCCTTAAAGAGAGCTAAGTAAAGTTGAATAAAATAAACGAATTTTACCATATATGTAACATGATGTAAAATGTTCGGCTTCCGCTGTCAGATATAACCTATATATTGGTTATTACCAAAACTCAAAATTTCTTTGAATACGAAAACTTCGGTATTTGACGAGATATCTGCACAAAGTTTGGCATGAATTATTGAATAAAGCATTGGTATCACAACCGATGAAATTTAATGGATCGGACCACAATGGCATATTGCTCTCATATAAACTGATTGATCGAAATCAAGTCGTGGTGAGGAAAACTCTTTTATTTAGTAAGTTATCTTCGTGAAATTTTGAGGGTATCATTTTCTGATGAAAAGATCAAGATTTTTTCTGTGAAGAAAATGTTCAAATCGCACGACTATAGCATATAGCTGTCATACAAAGTGAATGCTCAAAATTAAGTTCTTGTAAGAAAAAGGTTTTTATTTGACAAGATATCTTCAAGAAATTTGGCATGTATTATGTTGTGAGGCATTGCTATAAACTGCGAATATATTGTTAAGATCGGAGTACTATAGCATATAGCTGCCATATAAATTGATCGATAGAAATCAAGATAAAGTTTCTTTATGCGTTTTTATGCTTTTAAAAAGGCAACTGTGAAGGATAATATAGCCTCTCTGCAACCGTATTAAATGGATTTTCTTGATTCACCTTTAATTCTGTTCAAATTAACCTCAAAAATATGTCAAAGAAAATTTTTTTTAATCTAAAAATATTATTTTTCTTGTTTATTTCAGAACAATCAGATTATTATAGATGTACTATATATTGCATTTGCTTGCCTAAAGTCTAATTTTGTTGCACTTGCTGTCATTTTAGCCACCATTTGCAATACAATTTCCCTTCTTACACTGCCACAGTTGGCACTCCGGTTTGCAGCATTGAATTTATCGAGTCTTTTCCATTAACATAAAATCGAAAATTATTCATATATTCTTTACACAGACATCTGAATTGATACGCAACCTCAAAACAAAAAAAATCACTTTAATATTTGCTGCGCCAGCTACTTTTTTCCGTGTTCACGCAGGCAAGTAATTTTGTAATTTTCTTAAAATTTCCCAACGCTGTCGCCACCGCAGTAGCACTGCATCAAAATGTATACATTTGCGCTTCAGCGACGCAATCTGGAAAATTTTTATTAGTTAGTAGTCAAAGCAATTTCAAACTATATGCAACTGAAGCCATGCCTCTGCCGGCAAAATTTTGCGTAGCCGAAAAACACACAGCGAAATAAGAACAAACTAAATATGTAAATGCAAAAAGAAGAGGAAGCGGCGAGTAAAGTAAAATGAGAAATAAGCATTTTAGAAAAGCATTTTAGCAAATTTAATGAAATTGCAAAATTCAAGCGACGGCAGCAAAACTTTTCACAACCGCACAACAGTGCGTATACGCAACCAACTCAAGGGGCTGCATGTGTACATACAGGAGTGTGTGTATGTGTGTGTGTGTGTGGAGACGGCAAAGCCTTGGCGAAGGCTGGCAAAGCTTAAAGTTTCTTGCGCCCGTCTAGTCAACTTTTATGGCAATTTAGTAGCGACATAAATTTTGGCACAAAAGACAAAACAAACGGGCGGCCAAACGGAAGCGATGATCAAGGCGGCGGGGAGCATATACTGGCGGCGGGCGCGCGTGTGCAGCAGCAGCAGCAGTCTCAGCAGAAATGCAAATGCAAATTACATTAATTGGAAAGAGAAGGAAGGAAACGGCAACAAAAACAACAACAACATAAGGCAAAGCAGCAGCCACGCCAAAGTTAGTTTCGAAGATTGAAAGTAACTTTTACGTTTTTGCGCCATTGCCGGCTTTTTGTTTTGCATAAATGTGCGCGTGTTCGAAAATTTTTACTTGCATTAACTGCCAACAAGCAAAAAAATGCTAATACTTATGCAACGCTGTGTGTGTGTGTGTGGCGGCAAATACGTGAATGTATTCAAATTGGTTAGAAGTTGTGTAAGCGTAGCACACTAACAGACACTAACGCCGGCGGTAAAAGAAAAGAGGCGCTGGCGTTAACTGCCGCACAGCCACAATTACTTCGAGGGCTAAGCTATGCGGAGCAACGGATTCCAGCGGATATTCGTAAGCCCAATATACACATACATATGAACTGTAAGGCAAGCCATGCTTATTTGAGCGGCAAGGCGTTCAAAGTGAGTTCTCTCCCGCTGCCTTACTGCATTGCTGGCTTTCTCCACATTTCCGCTGGAAGACTTTAACACCAAATGAATTATCGCAGTAAATGCGCCGCCATTGACACTATCGCCTGGCGCAGCAGCAGCGCTAGGAGTGCAGCAGTGGCGCGCAGTAAGCGATTATTTCTCAGCTTCACTCTTTATCTGCCTTTTCGCTTACGCTCATTAAAGTGTAGTAATGTCGTTTGGCACACATAGGTGCCAGCAAGAGTTGTGCTCCAAATAAAATTTATTTTTGGAACGACAATTTAAGTAAAATTGGGCTAAAGAACAGATATTATTATTTTAAGTAAGAAAGGAAATTGTTTAAAAAAATTGAAAAAAGAATTTATGATACAAAAATTATAATAAAAAAAAAATAATTTAACATAAAATAATTTAATTATTATTATATAATTTTTTTGACTAAAGAAACTATAAAAAAATATTTTTTTGGTTTACAAAAAATTTAAATACCAAAAAATAAAAAAAAAATTCTGAAAAATAAATATTTTCGAAAAAAAAAATTTAACAAAATTTTGAGAAAAAAAAAATATTTTTGAAAAAAAGTTTTGAATTAAAACTTTGAATAAATTGTTTTTTATGAATTTTGATAAACAATTTTTTTTTTTTGAATTTTGAAGTAAAAAAAGATTTTTCTGATAAAAAAAATTAGTAAAAAAATGTCGAGTAAAAATATTACAAAGAAATATGTTTTACTAAAAACATATCATAAAGAAATATTTTTGAAAAAAACTTATGAATTTAAAAAAAAAGGTTTTTTTAAAAACTAAAAAGTAGTAAAACGATATTTCAAGTTAAAACATTTACAAAAATATGTTTTGGTAAGCGCACATTATAATAACAGAATTTAAAAAAATCTTAAATTTAATAAAATAACTTCCTGCGTTACGAAAATAAAATATAAAAAAATTATTTAAAAGAATGTATTTGAAAAAAAAAATATTTTTGCTTTGAAAATATAATAATATAATATTAATAACAAACAAATTACAAAACAAAAACATTTTGAATTAAAAAATTACGATTTGTGATAAAAAAAAAATTAATGACAAAAAATTCCGAAAAAATTTTTTGGAAATATATTATGATAAAAAATAGTATAAGGAAAGAAGTAAACACAAAATCTTCATAAAATACAATATTTCTTTGACTTAAGAAAAAAAAATAAAAAATATTTTCGAAAAAAATATTTGTATTATTATTGCTTTAAAAATAATAATAATAAAATAACAAATAATTAACAAATACAAAAAAAAACATTTCTGAAATAAGTTATTATTTTTGATAAACAATTTTTTTGTTAAAATATACTACATTATTTTGAAAAAATATTAAAAAAAAAATTGGAAAAAAAGATATGTATTACTTTTACTTAAAAAAATAATAATAAAAAAATGTTTTTAAAAATTTTTGTTAACATTTTTTTTGTAATATATT
This sequence comes from Bactrocera tryoni, assembly GCF_016617805.1. NCBI lineage: Eukaryota > Metazoa > Arthropoda > Insecta > Diptera > Tephritidae > Bactrocera > Bactrocera tryoni. The sequence goes on from NC_052503.1 coordinate 75,587,891, forward strand.
TAATAAGAATTTGGTTTATGATAGATAATTAAATATATAAAAAAAAAATTAAAAACCATAATTAAAAAATATTTTGAATAAAGCAATATACAAAATAAAAAATATTAAAAAATAAATTTTTGATTTAAGTTTTTTGTACTGAAATTATTTATTTTTTTGCATTTTTTAACAACAATCTTTTTCAAATCCGTTTTAAAAATACAAATTTTTTGAATAACAAAGTATTGATAAAATTTAGTTCAAAAACTTAAAATTTTTGAAAGCAAAAAAAATAATTTTTCTATTAAAATAGTAATAAAAAAATAATTGAAAAAAATAATATTATTTTTGTTTAAAAAACATTAATATTAAACAGAGTAAATATTTTTTTTATCACTTTGTTTATAAATTAAGTTTTCTAATTGATAAACAATTTAAAAAAATATTTTAAAAAATATTAATGAAAGATATAAAAAAAAATAAAATAAAATATTAAAGATTAAAAATTAAAAGTTAATAAAAAACGAATTATGATTTTATAAAGTATTGCCACAATTATATACATACATATGTATAAACAAACATTTTTTTTTTTGATTACTTTGTTTATAAATTTTTTCTTCAAATTGATGATTACAAAAATTAATAATAATTAATTATTAAAAATTAAAAAAAAATAATAGAAGTACATAGATGTAAATACTAATAAATAAATAACAAAAAAAAATTTGCTTAAAAAATTGAAAATTAAAAAAAAAAATTAATAACAACAAAACTAAAAGTATTTTCGTTAAAAAAATGATGTTAATTTGATTTGGAAAAAATATAAAAAAAAGTTCATAACAGAAAATTTGTTTTATACCAAAAAAGTATTTGTTGTTATAAAAATACAAAAAAAATATTTTTGTTATTAAAAAAAAATCCATGAAAATGAATTAAAAAAAGTTTTTATCAAAAATCTAATCATAATTTTTTTATCAAAAGCTCGTTTTATTTTTATTAACTTTTAACAAATTTTTTTTATCAAAAATCTATTCAATGGTATATATCTATTTTTGTAATTTTTTTTGTTGTTCTCAACAAATTTCATGTTATAATTTTTGCCTTTTTTTATTAGCAAACAACTTTTTATTATATACTTTTTTAAATTTCTTTTTATGAAATTTGTTTGTTATCCAAAAAAAGTTTTTTTAAGTGTAATGCTATTACATTTTGAGTCATTCAGTCGTACTTTTTTAAGAGATGCATATTTTTAAAGATATAGGTGTTTAGAACCACTCTAATGTTGCTATGATAGTACTTATTTCCTACCGCCAATATTTAGCAACATTACAATCCGTTCTTAAATTACATTCTTCTGATTTTGCCGTCCGGTACGCCAAAATAGCACACTGTTGAAAGCAACACCCAGATTAAAAGACTTTTAACACTTCTTGCACACAACATTAGTGTTGTTTTTATTGTTGTTAAATAGGAAATTATATGCAACTACGCGCCACTGTTGCCAAAAATGGCTGGCATGCACACCGCAAGCGAACTAAACCAAACACACACACAGCAACCAACAAGCAAGCGCACACATACAAAGCAGGAGGCAAGCACAGTGGCTGTGCAATAAAATCGAGTCAAATAACAGTAAAAACTGTAGCCGTAGCCAAAAAGCACAGCCGCAGCCAAAAGTAAATTTCTCGCCTATTTATGCAAATTGCAAATGCATACTCTGGCATTACGCTTTTTCCATGAGCGGCAGTAATCGAAGCAGACGTTTATGTGTGTGCGAGAAAAATGCCAGGCGACTTAATACTTATGGCCACATTTATGTGGATTTGAATGTGTGCTGGAATTTGCGTTTTTTTGCACGAGCAGCGCTGCTTGGCTGTTAAACAGTTTAGGGACAGGGCTTCACGGCGTATGAGTGTTGGCTGCTTAAGGCGTACAGAGAAAAAAAACTAATTGTGCCCGATTTGGCGCGCTATTTCCACTACACTTTGCTGCGTAAGCGAGAAATTGCAAATGGAAAACGCACATAAAAAGGAATTTGTGCCGAAATAGATGCGGAAGCGGCGCTTATATGCTTCCGATCGGCCGTTTGTGCGCTTCATTCCGTCTGCCAATTACGGTTTTAATGCTTCACAGGCATGCAAGAAGCGACAGCAGCAACAAAAATGTCAAATAGTTTCTCGCCATTTTAATTTTGCCAGCAGATTTTTTGCGAGTTTCCTTCCTGTCATGCGCTTAATGCGCTTATTTTTATCTGCCACACACACACACACATGCACTCACTTAGAGAGTTTAGTGACGGCGCATAATGTGACCATGAAAGCCGCATTGTCGTTATGCCACCAATAAACCAAAGCATTGCGTTTTTGGGCACAATTCCAAAGCCGGCAAAAAAAAACATAACCGAAAAAGTTGTGAGCAACGGCAAGTATGTGCCAGCCAAGAAAAGCGCCGGCACTGTTAGCTGCGGAAGGCCGCCGCTTACTTTCGCCGTCGATACACTTCAATCGGCGCAGTTAGTGGCCTTCCGTCGCATCGCTATTATCCGTTGAAGCGGCGCTTCTTTTGTCGCTTTTGCCATGCAAATTGTCGACTCGTCGCCACTTGCCATTGGCAATGTCGTGCGCGTCAGCGCTGCCGTTGGCAGTCAGTCAGTCAGCGGGCAGCTTCCGTTTGGCAAAAGCATGCAAATTCAGTTTGGCTGCATTATTGGCTGCTGACTGAAATTTTCACTCATACCAACGCATTCGCTGTGTGCCACGGCTGCAGAAAGAAGTGCTCGACAAGATTTGTGCTTGCAGCAAATTCGTTTTTTGCACTCGACGCAAATTTCTTGCTTCAATTATTTCTTATGACCAACTTTCAAGCGTCTAACGGACATTAAGCTATCATAAATTGGTGATTAGTTAGCTGGAAGAGAGCTGGTAGCGACTAAGGGTGCGGCAAGTTTATTTGCAATTTGCTAAAGTAGTGGATTTCTTCGGCTTATTTTAAATAGTTTGCAAGCGAGTGCTGTCATTTAAATTAATTTAGCTCTGCAGAAAAAATAGGTTGGTTTTTGAATAGTTGTATACAAGTATAAGAATATATTTGAGCACGTGATCTTTAAGCGAAGTCACCATAGGTCAAACTAGAGATCATGGGAGGTCAAACTAGGGGCAAGCGATACCGAAGTAGGTCAAGCAAGTAAGAAGGTTCACAATGAGTCAGATCAGTAGTCATAGGTGGTCAATCCAGATATTAGGTGAAATTGTGGTCTCTCTAGAGGAAAAAGAGGTCGGTAGAGATCAATATGCCGAAGGAGGTCAAGAAAGGACTAAGCGTGGTCGAGAAAGCTCAATTTAGGGGAATCTTTTACACGAGTGGCCAAAGTTGAGATCAACCCCCAACTCTAGGTGCAAGCGATCCCGAAGTAGGTCCAGCAAGGACTAAGCGAGGTCGAGAAAGCTCAATTTAGGGGGAATCATGTTCACGATGGGTCAAACTAGTGGTCATGGGAAGTCAATCTAGAGCTAAGCTAGACTGAGAGGGGTCAAGCTATGGGCCTGCGAGACGGAAAGACATACATTTTGGAAGAAATTTTGGTCACGGTGCATCTATCTAGAGGAAAAGGAGGTCGGAGAAGGTCAATATAGCGGTAAGCGAGGTCCAGGGAGCTCAAGTTAGTAACAAGCGAGGCCGAATATGATCAAGTTTTTGGAAAACCTTGGTCCCAATAGGTCAACCTGGGGATCTTATGAGGTTAATCTTGGGGAAAACGAGTTCGCACGAGGTCAAGGTAGGGATAAGCGAGGCCGATAGAGTTCAAACTATGGGCAAGCCAGACCGAGAGCGATACATTTTAGAAGTTTTGATCACGATGGGTCTATCTAAAGGAAAACGAGGTCGAAGGAGACCAATCTAGCAGTAAGCGAAGTCGAGGGAGCTGAAGTTAGTAGCAAGTAAGACCGAGAGAGGAAAAGTTTATGGAAAATCTTGGTCAGGATAGATCAAACTAGAAGTAAAGCTAGTACTAAGCGGGCCATAACGCTTCAAGATGTGGGCAAGCGAGACCAAGAGAGATACATTTCAAAAGAATTTTTTGATCACGATATGTCTATCTAGAAGAATACGAGGTCGGTGGGGTCAATCTAGCGATAAGCGAGGACAAAGGAGATTAAGTTTGTAGAAAATCTTGCTCACGATAGGTCAACCTGGGGGCTTGGGAGGTCAATCTTAGGGAAAACGAGTTCGTACGAGGTTAAGCTAGGGATAAGCGAGGCCGAGAGAGATACATTTCAGGGGAAGTTTTGATCATGATGGGTCTATCTAGAAGAAACCGAGGTCGAAGGACAGCAATCTAGCAGTAAGCGAAGTCCAGGGAGCTCAAGTTAGTAGCAAGCGAGACCGAGAGAGGTGAAGTTTATGGAAAATCTTGTTCACGATGGGTCAAACTAGGGGTCATGGGGGGTCAGTCTTGAGGAAGCTTGTTCGCATGAGATCCAGCTAGGGCTAAGCGAGGTCGAGAGAGGTCAAACTAGGGGAAAGTGTGGTCTAGAGAGTTCAAGTTTACAGTCACACCAGTTCAAAAGAGATCAAGCTAAGTTTCTAGTACGAGACAGTCCAAATTAGGGATAAGCTAGGTCGAGAGAGGTCAAACCTGCAAATTCAAGTGTAGAGTCACATCAGTTCAAAAGAGGTCAATGTAGGTTACTAGTAAGGAGCTGGCCAGACAAAGCATTGGAGACCTCATATACTGGGTCTGGGGGTAGGTAAAACCTTATTTGAACCACTTATCTTACTTTTGAAAACTATTTTGTAAGGTGTGGGCATGGCTATTAACTGTTTTAAGTAGTATTATGAGCTTAGATGTCTGTCTAAAGACCGAGGTCGCTTACTTAATGTATATTCAGTATTGGAGGACGTTGTGAAGTTACCCTATAGTCCAGAGTAGAGCTGTAACTCATCAATAGATATATTGATCTGACCTTGGTCTGACTTAATCGTGAACACATGCAGCTCGGCATGCTACGCAGTACAGGATCTTTCACATTTTCATGCAACTTTTAAGTTGTCACATCAAGAGGGCCTGCCGAAAATGGTACCTAAAAATTAGAAGGTTTTCCTAACCACTGACTACTTTCCTATACCAGCTGACAGGCTGTTCTTAAAGGTATGGCTATGCGAACGGGCTCTCGTATATGACATACATTCAAATGATGAAGGAAAAGTAGCAACGGCTGCGCCATAATATAGGAATAGCAATAGTAATGGTTATGGCGATGCGGCGACGACTTCGCCCTGCAGGAAGCTGCAATAATAGCTAACTGTAAGCAGCGGGCTGAAAGGATGCACGTGTAACTGTGCCTTAGTCAGTGAGTGTAAGTGTCGCTGCTTTAGTGTGAGTGTGTCTGTGTGCCGCACATTGGTTATTATGCATGCTTGAACTTCTTTGCTGAATGGCGCGCACTTTTCTTGGAATTCATTATTTTGTCACTGCTTGGACAGCATGAATGGGTCGAGCGGCGAACTGGCGCGGCGTGGCGTGCAGTAGTTGCTATGCCAAGCTGTGAAGAGCAAGCGAGCGCCGGAGCCTGTGCAGTGAGTCGGTGCTCTGGCAAGAAGTGTCTGCGAAGAGTTGTTACAGTTAAAAAGTTCATGTTGATGACTTAGTTTCGGAATACATTACACGGTATTATATGCCAAGGAGCTTTTCCTATTGAATGAGCGCAAATAGATACGTACACACACACACAGAAAACTGCTTGCAAATGTATTTAGTATGGCATGACAGGAAAGTAATAAAGAGAAGCATGTATTGGACAAGGACAAGCGACTAAGCGGCTGGCATTAAAGCTGGTACTCATTTTACAGCAATTCAGCATTTTATGATATTTTAAGCGCTTGAGCACTTTAATTACCCATTTAAAGTGCTGCTAGGTGCTGCATTGCCCAAAAAAGTTCGAATCCGCTGTGCGCGTACTTTTTGCAGCCTGCGCGCAACGCTTCAGTGCCGCTGCCATCATTTTGATTAAGCAATTACTTTGTAATAAAGCGCAATACTTTTTGTCACTTTGCATATTTTCAACGCAATTCCTGTTTTATTTGTCGTCAAGCGCGCGGCCGGTGTAGTTGTTGTTTCAATTTTCGAGTGCTAGCAGCACATAAAATGGACATACTGAATTTCATTTAAATGCAAATTAATTTCACCCATTTTTAACGCCGGCGGCGGTGGGCGCTGCGAGTAAAAATTTCGCAAACAAAAGTCGAAAAAGTAAAAACAACAAAAAAACGAACACAAGAAGCAATGTTAACTGCGGTTGCAACGGTGCTAGCATGCCCTTCACAAATATAAAAGTTTTCATACGAGAACTTGATTTTTAAGGTACAGTTTGTATGGCAGCTATATGCTATAGTCGTCCGATCTAAACGATTTCTGGAGAAATTATAGAGTTGTAAAAGGCAATAATTCTTGCCTAATTTCCTAAAGATATCTCGTCAACTAAAAAAAGTTTTCATACGAGAACTTGATTTTGAAGGTACAGTTTGTACGGCAGCTATATGCTATAGTAGTCTGATCTGAACGATTTCTAGGGAGATTATAACATAGCTATAGCTAATAATCTGTGCCAAATTTCACGAAGATATTTGCTTAAATAAAACAATTTTTCCTACAAGGAAAAGATTTTGATTGTTCCATTTGTATGACAGCTATATGCTATAGTCGTTCGATTTGAAAAAATTCTGTTGAGATTATAATATTGCTACAGAGAATTACTCTTGCCAAATTTCGCGTAGATATCTTGTTAAATAAGAAAGTTTTCCACATAAGGATCTGGTTCAGATCGTGAAGTTTCTATGGCAGCTATATGCTTTAGTGGTCCGATTTGAACAATTTAATAATATAATGTAGAATTGCTTTAGGTAATAATCCAAGCGAAATTCTGTGAAGATAACTCGTCAAATAAAAAATTGTTCCATATTAAATAAAGACTCCGACATGTCCTTTTGCTTCGAACTCTTCCTTCAAACTTCATAGCAAACTTAATAAAACCTGTGCAGGGTATAAAAAAACGAAAACTAAAACCATTCAAAAAAATCACCCAGAATATCGAGTATGGCGGCAGTTGTAGAGTAAACAATCACAGTAACAGCTACACGTGCAGCGCCACAGCGCGACGCTGCTGTTGTTTTAAGCGTTGGAAATTTATAGACCCGTTACTAAAATCCCTTACGGAAAAGAAATACAAGCAAATATTTAAAACAAAATGGAGAACACGATCATTGGAGCGCGACATGGCAGCTATAGGCGAGCACCATACAGTGCTACAACGCACATACACAGACGCATGCATGTCTGCACTGCCGCGCTCCGCCGCAGCAAGCGCGCACAAAAGGCACTCAAAACTTTTTCACTTTTCATATAAATGTTTAATCCATTTTCGCATAGCAAACAATAAACAAAGGGCAATATACCCGCACAACAACAACAAACACAAAGTGCGGCGCGGATTTTGTGTGCGGGCCGCGGCTAAAAAGTTAAAATGTCGCTCGAATAGCAGAAATTTTCAAAAGGATTGTTGTGCCTTCATGCGTTTTGTTGTTGTTGTATTACTTTTTTATCTTATTTCTGTACTTTTTCCTGTGCGTTTTTGTTTTTGGTCATCTGTAATGATCCCTTTATCTTATTAGTAAAGTTTTCCAAAACAATATGTTCTTATAAACGAGTCATTGAGTTGCTTAATTCGGCGCTGCGCCGACTGACTGAATGACTCCATAAACATGACAACTGATAAGAACGTGCTTAGAAATTAGAGAGCACAAAATTGTGGGATTAAAATGAATGTGTGTCAAAGCTTGAGCAATGAAGTTGAAAAAAGGTAGCACTATCTGTGTATATACACACACATACATATAGCTTTTATTTATAAGAAGAAGTTGTGCCTTTAATTGCTCATGAAATTTGCAGTTGTAAACTGGCGGCTCATTAGAATTTAAAGCGCTTGCGAGGGTTCTTTTGCTGCTTGGCTGCCTTACAAACTTCAATAGCATTACGAAGTTTGTAAAAAGAAGTTTGCCAAATAGATTTCGGCAGTTTTTGGAAAATTCATGGAGTTGATTCAATTTTAAATCCCTAAAGCGATACTTTTTTTGGGCCTCAAACTTCTTTCTTGTCAACTTTTTGAATGAATTGCTTCTTATTTGTTTTTAATTTAGACTTTTAGTTAAATTACCATAAATTTCATGACTGCAATAGAGGCTTGGGTTTATGTCTCGTAAAAATTTCTAAACTGTACTGTCTTCCATATAAGCGGGAGATGAAAGGGGGAAATGAAGATACTTTCTAGACAGGGTGTATGGCTCAAACAGCTCACGACTTCCGGTCGTCCAAGTATCCTCTGGATAGCCAAAAAGTATCCGTTTGAAGGCAAACTAAAATAAGAACACGAATTATCCCTTCCAGGGGTTTGACACCCGGCACTTTAAAAACCACCTGAATAAAAAGAACACAACAGCCTCGGATGAGTGGACGAAAGCATGCGCGACAATCGGAATTTAAGTATACTCTGGCCAATCCACAAAAAGGGCGACACCACAATCTGCGCAAACTACCGTGGAATAAGTCTCCTCAACATCGCATATAAGATTCTATCGATCGTATTGTGTGAAAGATTAAAGCCCACTTCAAGAAATCTTATCAGTATGGCTTTAGACCTGGCAAATCAACAACTGACCAAATATTCACCATGCGCCAAATATTGGTAAAGACCCGTGAAAGACGGTCCCTCTCTTCGTGGATTTCAAGTTTCTTTTGACAACACGAAAAGGAGCTGCCTTTATGAAGCTATATCTAAATTTGGTATTCCCGCAAAACTAATAAGGCTATGTAAACTGACTTTCAGCAACACCTAAAGCTCCATCAGGATCGAGAAGGACTTTCCGAGCCGTTTGATACCAAACGAGGTTTCAGAAAAAGTGTCTCCCTATAATGCGAAATCTACAATCTATTGCAGGAGAAAATAATTCAAGCTGCAAGGCTGAATAGAGAAGGTGCAATATTAATATAGCATTCACGAATTGGCTCTCACGTCACTGTTTACAGGTCTATCTTGGAATCAGCATCAACACCTACAGCCATGAAATCCAACGCAGAAAAACTCTTGCCAACAGATGCTACTTCGATATGAGTAGGTAGTTGAAAAGTAAAGTCCTCTCCGGACGAACCAAAACTCTACACGTCCCTCATCAATTCCGTCCTGCAAAGGAATGGCAAAATCAGTGTTCCGGCTAAGTACAATCAGAACTGTTAGCGCATTCCGCACGGTCTCTCATGAAGCTGCTAGCATTACACATATCTGAAATAATGCCGCCAGATATCATGGCTCGAGAACTGAAACGGATCTAAGACAAACGAAAAATTAAAGGCAGGAAGCTGACAATGGCAGAGCGTAAAGAGGAAAGACAAGTTAACATGCAGGGATGGCAAAATAGTTGCGACACAGCAACAAAGGGAGTATGGACGCACCGATTGATCGGAAATGTACAAGCTTGGGTATAAATGGACTTTTATATAACGCATTTTCTAACAGGACACGGTTGTTTCTGAGAGTGGCTGCATGGGTACAGTCAAGACAATGGAGTTACTAGTTCTTTCTGTGGTAGCGACAAGGTGGAGCATATACTACTGTGATCAAATTGAAAGGTGAATTTTTAATGTATACTTCACGTGTTTATCGGATTCGAATCTTTCTGTAAGTTGGTAGTTCGGTTAGTGACATCTATGCTAAATTTCACATCAAAATATTTATTAGTATTTGGAATACGCGTCGTTTTAAGAGGCTCTAAAAGCAAAGTCTTCGATTTTTATTATGTCTGAATTTATTGTACAAGGAAGTGCGACCATCTCATACTGCATTACTGCCACTAATATCGTGCCGCAACCACCGCATTCGCTTGATTTACCTTCGTGTAACTTCTGGCTATCCAGCAAATTCACATAACCACTCTGAGGACAACGTTTTGACTCAATTGAGCATATACATAAATGCTGAATCGAAGAAGGCTCTAATGGTCATCACGACGGAGGGTTATTCCAAGTGCTATGATGACTGGAAAATGCGTTGGCATAAGTGTATTGCCGCGGGAGGGGATTATTTTGAAGGAAAATTCAGCTTTTAATTTGATCACAGTACATTCTGCTGCTCGAGATTTACAACAAAGTGACAGGACAGGAGATGGACAGGAGATGGAAGTGGCAGGCCAAATAACATCTGATAATATTGTGCCTTATATGCTGCAAACGAGACAAGTATGGTATACCATGGAGAGGACGACGGCTCTGATACTGGTCTATAATACTGCAAGAGCTGAGTAGAGTAGAGCGACAAAGTAGCAGTGAAGCTAGAGCCGCGAATAGCGATCTAATGACATGAGCCAACTGGCTAAACTGCTCCTGTGATATAATGCTTAGCGGCGGTGCCACAGGGCCTTTAAAAACAACCTACAGATGACGGAGGTAAGCGTTGGTACTTAGGTGTACTGTTTCACAACTCCAATATAGTAAGATAATACTGATTAGGCGTGGTCTTGAATGAGGTGTACTTTTAGCGAGCAGTACGAATCGTGCATACTGTATATTACTACCTATCAGTAGCTATGGCAGATTCCCCTGCGGAAAAAAATAGCGGTAAACATTGTGTACCGTTACTATTATTAGTAGTAGTAAAGGCGGTAAACGGCGCTATACGAGTGATATTTCTTGTGCTTCTAGAAACCAATAAGTACAATTTCATTAAAAAACAGAAAAATTACACAGCCATTTTTACGCTTAATATTTCTTGAACGCTTAAACTCTGCTTCAAGTTATTGAATACTACTGAACTCATGCCAATAACTAAGAGCAAAATGTTATCTAAATTACTTGTGGAACGCAACAACTTCGCCAACAACAATTACATAAGGAAGGCTTGGTGTGGCGCCTCCCTCAGTCAACAGCAATTAACTGCTGATTAACACACGCACAACTACACACACATGTAGCCATAAGTCAACTGTGTTGCATGATAAAAGTAAAATTCGCTTGCTTGTGTGTGTTTGCGCCTGTGTGCGTATGAGTGTGTATGTGCATGACAGCGGAAATATCTTGATTAGGACAAATGAACTGAGCAGGTTGCCAAGTAATTTTGTTTACTTAAGCGTGAAAGCGTCAAAACAAATTGAGTAAAATATTGGCGTGGCGCACAAAGCCACCGAATAGCAGGCGCAAGCTAACCATGTCAACAGTAACAACAAAAACAACAACAACAGGGGTTAGCCGTACAAAGCAAAGATGAATGGTGCTGGCGCGCGCCATTATAAACAAATGACACCCATAATATAATTGAATTTTTCTAATCAATTTGTACGTTGAACCGTAAGCCATGGCAACCCGTTCGCCAGCAACACGAACAACAGCAACAAAACGCTGTAATAAAAGTTAAAATATGCTTGTGTGCTTTGCGCACAAATAACTAAGCTGAATGGATGGCTAAGTGTGTGTGTGTGTGCATGTTTGTATTTGTGTGTATATACGACAATTCGCTATATGCTTGTGCATGTGTATGTATATGTGTCATTTCGACAAAGTAACTTTCCAGCGTCTTTGGCAAGCTAACGCTACCTTCGTGGGCTCGACGCCTGAAAGTGCGCTAAATCAATGAAATCAAGAAAAGTCACCGGAAAGCAAACCGAAGTAAATTTCATATAGCGCTGAATGATTTATTTCATTTCCTGTGTGGCTGCTACTTTCATTTATTTTATTTTCTTAGCAAATTTTTGTTGTTGTTGTTGTTGTTGTTGCATACGAGCCGCTGTTGATTTCTTTGCGCCGCTTTTCGTTACTACAGTGTTGCGCGCTGCCAACTTCCGGCAAAAAGCTGCAACAACAAATAAAAACATATGTCTTTATGTGTATGTGTGTGTGTGTGTTTGTGAGCGTTGAAGGAGGTAAACAAGCTGCATGGCTGCGGCAAGTGTGCGGTGCGGCAAGGCGCGCCAGTGAATGAATGGCAAGCGGCACAGCAATGAATTGTGTATACGCTTCTGCATGCATGTGTTGTGTGGAAAGGGGCGCAGCAGCCACATCAGCACTTTTCGCCAGATAAACCTTACTTGCTAAAAACTTGGTAAGCAAGCGCCAAGAGTGAGTGGGCGGGGTGGCAAGCGAGTCGTAAGAAACAGTGCGGAAAAATTGGCAAAATCTTTGTGGGCCTCAAAGGCGGCAAAGGCATGCTCGCAAACAGCAATTCATCGACACACGTATGCTGGCGTTGCGCTAAGAAAAAAACAAAAAACAAAAAAGTGTGGCAACACTTTGCTTGTGCTTGTTTGTGCGCGTGTGGTGTGACGCGCTGGCGGATCGTACTCGTGTAATAATTTGCCAATTCGATTTTATGCCAGAACAAACACGGAAGTGTAAAGCGTGTGGCATGAAAGTGTATGTGTGTGAATGTGTTGGTGTGGCTTGGTGTATATTTCAACATACAGTGGTATTATAAAGAGTTGCCAGAAATGAAGAGATAAATAAATAGTCATGATAATTACACAAGAAAAAAATTATAATAATTTAGGTCAAACAGGTGAAGTCACTATATATAACAGAATAAGTTCCTCGCTTCGATCCGAAATTTAGCACACTTTCATTTCTCCGCTAGTAGTTGCTGATTTGCTGCAATTTTCGATAACGAACTACTATAGCATATAGCTGCCATACAAACTGAACGACCAAAATCAGGTCCTTGTATAGGAAACTTTTTCATTTGTCGGGATATATACACGAAATTTTTCGAAAATTATTTTTTAATACATAACTACAATCCACGTAAAATTGGTTCAGATCAGACCACTATAGCATCTAGCTGCCATACAAACGGAATAATAAAACTCAAGTTCTTGTATGGACAACTTTTTTAGTTTTCGAGTTATCATTATACAATTTTGGGTAGAATATTACCCAACTCTACGGTATAGTCTCGGAAGAAATTGTTTAGATCGGACCACTATAGCATCCAGCTGTCATACAAACTGAAGAATAAAAGTCAAACCCTTGTATAGAATACTTGTTTATTTGACGAGATATATGTATGAAATTGTGCACACATTATTTTCAAATGCATGATTACAAGATATGAAAAATTGGTTCAGATCCGAACACTATAGTATATAGCTACTATACAAACTGAACGATCATAAACAAGGCCTTGTACGAAAAAGCCAAGAAATTTGGTAGATATGAATTTCAAAGTCATCATTACGATCTTCAAAAAAAAAAAAATGGTTCTGATCAGACCACAATAGCATATGTATAGCTGTCCAACAAACTGAAGAATAAAACTCAAGTCTTTGTATGGCAAACTTGTTTATTTGACGAGATATGTATATACTAAAAATTTGGCAGAGATCAGTTTCAAAGGCATCATTACGATATTCAAAAAAAAATGGTTCAGATCGGAACTCAATAGCATATAGCTGTCATACAAACTGACCGTTCAAGATCAAGATAAAGATCTTTTAAGAGTATTCTAGTGGGACCGGTGAAGCGTATTATACCCTCTGAGCATCAGAAATTAACTGGCAACCCTAATAAACAGCTGATGCTTTCGCTAACATGAGAAACCTGTAACGGTACCATATGTATACGTAGCAACACTAAGACCCACCGAAAAATGACACAAAGCAAGTGAAAATGTTTGCCAAACAAAATAAAAAATATGTGAAAAATCGAAAAAAGAATTAAAAAATGCCAAAAAATCAAGAAAAAATACAAAAAAAAAAATTGAGAAAAAAAATAAAATAATACTGAAATGTCAGGCGAAGTAATGATTTACGGCAGTCAAAGCGCAAAACACAGGACCAGAACAGGAGCAACAGCGCCGAGCTTTTGTACAGACACCGAGCGACGCAGCGGCAAGTTTATAATGCAGTTTATTTGCCACAATATTTAAATGTGGAAGGGAGCGAGAAAGTGTGAGAGCAAGCTTTACCGCGCGCACATGTTACTGTAAAATTCGCCTGAGTGGTTCATATGTGCTATGCGGAGCATAAATATTGATAAACCGCGACAAATATGCGCATGTAGGGGTAGCAAAGCAAATAAATAAATAAATATCGAAATAAGAAAGGTAAATAACTCTTACGCTTGTGCAGTTAAAAATACAATGAAAGGGGGAAACTTTACAATAAAGCTTGTGTTTCTTTCTCCCTGCCATATGTACGAAAATAGACCCCCCATCATTTGGCTGGTGCTCGACAATTGGCAAATAAAAAAGTTTCGACGCTTAACTGCTTCATGTAAAAATGTCGAACTCACCCCAGTACCCAAGACCAATCTGGGGCTATGCTAAACGCCGTTGTCTTTGCGAAAATTGAATGCGAAATTTCAGCCATCAATAAATTATTGGCCGTAATCCTTTGATTCGCTACTTACGTGCAGCAATTTGCGCCGCTGGCCAGCTGTGCGTGTTGGGTTATGCCTCGCCGGTATGGCTTATGGTGGCTTCTAATGCAAAGCCAAACAGGATGAAGTTCGCTGGCTGTCTGCCTGTATGTGTTCTTGCAGTTGTAGTTGTAAGGCGTTCTTTTGTATTTTTTTGTTTAGCCCAGTGACGGCTTGTCGGGGGTCGCCAGTACTTCATTGCGCTGGGACATGTGTATACGCTCCATTAAGATTTGTGATTTTCCAGCTTTGCAGCGTTGGAGTTTGTATGTGCCTGGGTCCAGTGACAGGGGCAAGACAAGCAATCAATGGCGGCAGGAAGGCATAACTAACAAATTGGGGTATAGTAAAAGGGTCAACGAAATGTAGGTCTTGTGTAGGAAAACTAGTTTATCTTATTAAATCTAAGAGCTTTCCATTGGACAAAGTAAGGGTTGTTCATATAAATTCTTAAATGCTTATAAATAAATTTGGTATTTTAGATGAGGTTATCGTACGCACTACGTGCAGGTTATACAAAGAACTGACTTATTTTATCCAATAGCAATAAGATCCCTAAATGTATGTAGTCGTTTACGCTTGTCAGATAATGAATAATGAGCTCGCTATTAAAGGCTATTTACCTTTGGCGCTTATTTTAGAAAGGAAAATTGATGGGGATGCGTCCTCGAAGCTTGGGAGAGTAATAACATATTATTTTCTTGTTTTTGTTGAAGCGCTATGAAATTTCCTCAAATAGTTTTGGAGAATTTCAACGAGGAATAAGTTCTTGGTTGGATAAAAGTCTAGATCTGCAACCCTTACATAGACCCGACAGTTTCTATAACGGTAATTATCTTCTTTCTCCGACGAAACAGCTTTTCAGTTCTACCCAAATTATTTGGATCCGACTACTTTAATAACGGTCTAAAAGAGAATTTTTAAAGTTTTTAAGTCAACCTGATCTAGGAGCCAACGGTTAACAGAAATAAAGCTTTAAGCTCAAAAACAAATATCTCGAATGGAGTACCGCAAAGGGTCGATCCTGCGCGTTCTACTATGGACTTTATATACGACGGGGTGTTAAGTTTTTGGCTGATCAGAAAACCGAAGTCTTGCTCATAAGCACAAGGGAGGTGGAGGAAAAGGTATACTCTCACCATAGGAGAATGCGACATTATTTCACAACCACAGCTGAAGTATCTGGGAGTAATATTGGAACGCTATCAAGCGACGCTGCTGAAGTTCTAGCTGGTATGCCGCCCATTGACATCGAAGGAGACGAATTCCCGCGATTGGACCAGCTATGAGAGACGACTGTAGGCGCAAAAAAAAAGAGGATAGAACCAAAATCATCACAATGTGACAGAACAGTTACAAACCTCAATCAAAGGACGGTAGACACACAGACTAATACCGGACATCCATTCGTGGATAGGAACAGAACATGGGGACTAAGACTATCACCTAACTCAAATACTGAGTGGACTTGGATGCCTCAGAAACTCTCTGTGCTCAAGTGCTTCTAAGGAAAACCTTTCACTTAAAGAGATATCTTCAAGATATCTGCTGCAATCTCCGAAGAAATTGCTTAGATCGGATCACTATAGCATATAGCTATCATACAAACCGATTTAACAAACTCAAGTTCTTGTATGGGAAACTATGTTATTTGGCGAAATATGTTGACGGAATTTTGCATAGGTTATTGTCCGAAGCAGTGCTTTAATATCGGTACAAATTGTTCAGATCGGCTCACTATAGCATAAAGCTGTCATACAAACTGAGCGAGCCAACTCATGGCCTTGTAGGAAAAACTTGTTTATTTGAGCATATATCTTCACGAAATTTTGCACAGATAATTTTCAAAATCCTTGCTATATTATTGACATAAATTGTTCAGATTTGATCACTATAGCGTATAGCTGCCTAACAAACTGACCGTTTAAAATTTAGTCCTTATATGGAAAACTATTTTATTTGACTAGGTATAGTCATCAAATTTGGCACACATTATTATCTAACACAATGATATAATGTCCAAAGAAATTATTCAGATCAAACCAAGATAGCATATAGCTGTCATACAAACTGAACGAGGAAACTCAAGCTCTTTTATGGAAAACTTTTTTAGTTGACGAGTAATCTTCACGAAATTTGGCAAACATTATTTTCTAAAACAATTGTATAATCTCCCAAGAAATTTGTTCAAATCGAATAACTGCAGCATGCAGTTGCCATACAAAATGGCCGATCATAAACCAGTCTTTGTACGTACAACTTTTGTATTAGACGAGTTATCTTTACGAAATTTGGCACGAACTATTCATCAAAGCAAAAGTGCATTTTTCCAGAAAATTTCGCAGATCGAACTACTATAGCATATAGCTACCATACAAACTGAGCAATCAAAATCCAGTCGTTGTATGAAAAAGTTTTTCATTTGATGAGATATCTACACGAAATTTTTCAAAAATTATTTCCCAAGACATAACTACAATCCACGAAAAATTGGTTCAGATCAGACGACTATAACATATAGCTGCCATACAAACTGAATAATAAAACTCAAAACTTGTTTATTTCATGAGACATCTTTGCCAAAAAAAAACATAAAAAGTCGCTACAATCATAATCTATTACATTGTCCTTTACTTCTTTTAGTTTTACAGCTTTTATACTCTTTTTGGCCAGCTTGACTATATTGAAGTCAAAACCAAAAGAAACCTAACCTCAAATTGTGTAATTATATTGATTAAGTCATAAATAATTTTCATTTCCGCAAGTAAATAATCTTGACTTAAATGCAGGAGAATAACATTACACACATACACAGATACACACATACACACGTACATGCATATATACATACCGACATGCTTGGGTATCAACATTAATATGCGGATATATGGCACAATGGCAGGACTTAAACGCTTATCACTAGCCAACACTGCTGAATGGCAATTTATTTCGGTTTTATGGCAATCAAAGTGAGTCGCAAACGGCAACAACAACAAACTACGACACACACACACACATATATATATATATATAAACACTGTCCTAGATCAAACCCAATACCTATCGGTTTCACCAGCTCACCAAGGACACTTGGCAGCTTAGCACACAACGGAACTTGCTGTGCTGCCGCATCACCTCAGCGGGCGGTTGATGCAGGCGGAGGCCGGTAGATTGAGCCAAAATGGATACTCACAAATAGTCAAAGTTCAGCATTAATATCATAAATACGAAATTAATACCTGAGCGCAGTGGGACACATAAACATAAACAAAGGCGCACGAGCAGTATATTTAGCTGTGTGTGTGAGTGTGGGGGTGTGGCGGCATGCTTAGGGTAAAGCAAGCATATTGAGGCCAAGCTATTTGCTGATCAAATGAGCTGCTGTGTATGTGTGGTGGCAGTGATTGTGTGTGCGTGTGTGTGTGACACCGAAGCGGCGCAGCGTGTTGTCTTTGTGCGATAAAATGCTCGGCAGCTGAGACAGAGCGGGTTTTGGTGGCGGACGGTGAGTGGATAGTGCGCACTTGGGATGCTGATGGGTAGCGCAGACTGTTGCTGACTGCTGAAATTGTATATAGAAATTGTTGTTGACGCACGGCATAGTGATGTTGCTGTTGGTAATGTTTTTGTTTTTGTTTTTCTTTGAGTAACGTTGGCATTCAAGCCGGTTTGCAGGGAGTGCTGAGTGGTCCATACCACAAACGGCTATTATATACTCGCAGAACATACGATTTTATGCGATATATATGTACATATATACATATGTATGTTTGTGTGTATCTATGCATATTGTCGCATAAATATAGTAGTGTATGTGTGTGTGGACCAAAGTGATACCAAAATATCATTACGAATGCGTAACAGTGGCCCAAAATAATTATGCAACACAGTGTCGGTCGGTCAAATCCTATCAGCAGAGCCTCAACGGAACGAAAGGGTGGACGTTGACAATGAGGCGGCACACGCACACACACAGACACCAAGGTATAGCTATAAGCGGGAGGTCACACGTACACGTGGACATTTTGTCACGCTCAGGGGACTCTTTCGGCATGGCTTTTCAGCAACAATGCAAAAATAATAACAATAACAACTAAAATGCCACCAACAACAAAAAACTGCCACCAACAACAACAAAAAAATTGCCAACATCAGCAATAATAGGCAATAAATTATCGGATCTGCTACATACCTTGTTGTTATTATTGTTTTATTTGTGTTTTTGTTGTTGTTGTCAACGATGTTGCTGAGTTTTCGTGCAGCAGGGATTCGCGCGCGCCCGAGGCGGTATGTAACATTGACAAAGGTGAAGTCAGCGTGTGGCGCGCTAAAAGGATTGCAACAACAGCAAAAAATTCCAGGAAGGATACTGTGGTATATGTACATATGTGTATGTGTGATTTTGCTTTAACGGCAGTCGGCGCAGGCATAAAAATGCGAAAATCATAGTCATTAGCCGAAGACATGACGGAAGGCGTCGTCAACTATTTACATACATTTTGACGGTTTAAAGCAAAGATAACAACAACAACAAGCACATGCGTGTTATATGAAAACTTGCAAACACAAATTCAGCGGAAGCGGATGTGCGGCGCGACGGCATACTGAAGACATGTGAAATTAAAGAGCAACGCGGCCAAGCGTTTTACACGCGCACACTCCACACTGCTTGCGTAAGGTGACATACTGTCAGCGCAAGGTTTCCCAGCTGCCAATGCAACGCTCCCCAACTGCCAATGCAACGCTCCCCAACTACCAAGGCAACGCGCAGTAGGTAGCAGGGCAGCGCAGCGGTGACAAGCGAAAAAGCCGCAAGCGCGCACACACTTACACGGGCAGAGAAAGACGGCGAAAACTGCCAGCAAGCAGCTTTGGTGCATGACGCTTCTGCTTGTTAAAGTGCAATAGCACAAACAACAACAACAACAATTGCCTGAAATCAGCAGCCGCTTCGGCTAAAGTGCGCATACGACGGAAATTTCGCAAAAATCCCTTTCGCAAACGCAATGCTATTATGAAACAGCAGCAGCAGGAGCAACAGCAACAACAACAACCGTAATGTCAGCAAGCAATATCAATACAGCTTTGCTGTGCACTGCTGACAAAGCCGAAAGCGAATGGCGAATTTCGTTGAGCTAAGCTGATTTTCTTTAGCTCATTCGCTCGAATTTTGGCTTTCACTTGTGTTGTTGTTGTTGTTGCTGTTGTATTTTAATGCTTTTAATGGGAAATCCGCACACATTTATCATTATTCGATTCAATTAATGGTTGACGTTCAACGACGACGTCGCAACACAGCTGAATAGGTTTGAGAGCGACTTTGCCACGCTGACTGTGTGTGTGTGTTTGTGCATGAGTGTCAGCTTTTTGCTTTGTATGCGTAGGTTGTTAATGAAGCAAAAGTCGATTTGTTAATGCCTTTGCAACGCTTCAAGCAAATAAGGAAATGCAACAGTGAAAGCGAATTACGAAAATAAATTCCACAAAAGCGCATTTTGCAGCGAAATAATTCAAGGTTTAAAGCAAAATAGGTTTATTGAAATTAAAATTAGTAGAGTGAGTGCATTAATTATTTCACGATATTATTTAAAGTAGAAATATTCAGGAATAAGTGACTGTTTAGCGAAAAACTGGTGGCTTGAGCAGAAATGCAAGGGCTTTTCACGCGGTCCTTTAGAGGATACGCACACGAACTGGCTAACAGTTGCAAATCTGTGTAGCTGTAAGGATATACAAAAAGTTCTAAAATTTTTTTCTTGCTGAAAAATTTTGAAGGCGAGTTTACCGTTGCCTCAGAGAATAATTTTTCAAACAAAACACGTTCAAATGAAAGAGTTTTTCATAAAAGAACTGGATCTATATCGGACAGTTTGTATGGCAGCTATATGCTACAGTGGTTCAATCTGAACAATTTCTTAGGAGATAGTACCAATATCTATATCAACAACGTGTACCAAATTTCGTGAAGGTATCTGCTCACATGTAAAAATTTTTCATACAAGGACATGCTTTAAATCATCCAGTTTGTATGGCAGCTGTATGCGAAAGTGGTCGGATCTAATTTCTTCAGGGATTGTACTGTTACTTTAATCAATAGTCTGTGCAAAATTTAGTAAGGATATCTCATCAAATGAAAAAGTTTTTCATACAAGAACTAGATCTATGTCGTGCAGTTTGTATGGCAGCTATATGCTATGGTGAACCAATATCGGCGTATCCATTAAATCAACAGCTACTTAAAGAGAAAAATATGTGCGCAAAATTTCAGACCGATATCTAACAAACTGAGGAGCTCGTTCCCGGGAACGATAAAATCAAACACCTGTAAGGAAAACTTTTTTATTTGAAAAGGTATCATAACGAAACTCGGTATATATTATTATTTGTAAAGTTACTTGAATTTCCCAAGAAATTGTCGAAATCGGAATACTAGAGCGTATAGCTGCCATACAAAATTATCAATCAACTTCAGGTTGTTGTATGAAAAACAACAACTCTTGAAAAGATATCTTCAAGATATTTGGCAGAGATTACTGTCTAAGGCGTGGCTACATTATCTTAAAATTTTTTCTAAATCCGGTGACTATAGCATATAGCTGTCATACAAAATGATCAATCGAAATCATGTCCTTCCATAGAAAACCATGCAAATTTGAAAAGGTATCGCCACGAAACTTGGCATGTATGATTATTTTTGACATCACTCTAATCTCCGATGAAATTGTTAAAATCGGACGATATAGCATATAGCTGCCGTACAAACTGAACGATCAAACTCAAGTCCTTGTATGGAAAACTTTTTCATTTGACGAGAGATCTTCACGAAACTTGACTCAGATTATAACCTAAAGCGTGGTTATAATCTCCAAAGAAAGTTTTGAAATCAGACAACTATATCATACAGCTGCCATACAAACAGATGAATCAAAATCAAGTTCTTGTATGAAAAACTTTTTTATTTGACGAGCTATCTTCACAAAATTTTGCGTAGAATATTGCCTCAGGCATATCTTCAATCTGTAAGAAAATTTTTCAATTCGAGGTAATATAGCATATAGCTGACATACAAAATGAACAATCAATTGAAGTTTAAACCATTTAAAAGTGGTTATGAAC
This sequence comes from Bactrocera tryoni, assembly GCF_016617805.1. NCBI lineage: Eukaryota > Metazoa > Arthropoda > Insecta > Diptera > Tephritidae > Bactrocera > Bactrocera tryoni. Next base: position 75,609,438 of record NC_052503.1, read on the forward strand.
CCAATAATTTTGCATTCTTCTAAAGTTTTTATAATCACACTTTATCCTTACACGAAACTAAACTTAATATAAAGCTAACTCAGGCACACATACAACCTAAACAAATAATCCAGCAACAAATCTCTAAAATAATAACAATTTTCCTTTTATCCAACGCGTGAATCTTAAATCTCACAGCTTTGTTTACATAATTTCAAACTTTTTCTAATTAAATCAAGAATTTTAAATTTTTTTTAATTAAATCAAGAATTTTTAATATACTTTTGCAGCATTTTATCAGCATTGCAAAGATTTTTGTATAATTTCCACCCCAAAAGCAACTACAAAGCCACACCAGCGCCCACACTCAAACCAAAAACTTCCAGATCAACAGCAGTAAATCTCATTTATGGTGGCTTCATATTCAAATGTATGCGCTGGTGACTATGAGTACCGCCATAGTGCACGTAGTACGTAATTCAGTGCCCGGCGCGTGGCGTGAGGTATTTATAATTTCTCAAATATTTGCATTTGTATGAATTTTACCCCAAAAACTGACAGCCAACTGTGTTTAATTCATTTCACCCTCACGC